>NC_136791.1:50523485-50865985 GCF_951216825.1 Electrona antarctica
CTACAGTCTAACTCCAGAGGCAGCAGAGCAAGAATAAATGAAAATTCACCAGTCTATTCTGGCCGTTCATAAAGGAACAGAATGCTCTCCTTGGGTTGAACTGAATTTGCATTTTTGTTTCCATAGTAAATAGACCCCTCACAGAGGCAGAAAAAGAGATGGCTAGAATACCAATATGTTTTTGTTTTTGCATTCTACCATGTAGGTGTCCCCTAATCTTAAGAGCCAGATGGATTACAGAAGATATCCAGCGCAGCGATAGTTCATTGAGACACGGAAGGCAGAAGGTTTAATATATAATCCCCCCTTCATTCTCTATCAGCAATTCATTCAGCTCACGCCCACATTCAATCAGGTTTTTTTTTATTTCTTTCACTTAATTTGTATTGATGAAAAGACAAGGACAACAAAAAGAAACGACAATACAAAAAAAGAAAAAGGAAAAAACAAAAACAAGGCTGCATTTTTCATATTACAGGATACATTCATTTTAATACTCATACATTATTCTTTCACATTATTATGAAAGAAGAGATCCCACTTTTCCCACTTTTTTATAGAACTTATCTTCTTGTAGTCTAAGTATGAATGTTAGTTTTTCCATAACATACAGTTCCTCAGTAATGTCCATCCAATTTTCTTTCATTGGTGGGTCCTGTTGGTACCAGCGTCGTGTGATCGCTTTCTTACTTGTTGCTAAGACGATATTGATTAAATATTTATCATGTATTAGAAACTCTTCAGGGATATTTCCCAGCAATAAAAAGGAACAAGTCTGAGGTATCTTAAAACACAGAATGGTCTCCAAGGTGGAGTGGATATCCTGCCAGTATTTCTGAATTTCAGTCCAGAATATATGAGCGTGGCCCGTCAATTGTCTTGACTTAATTTTAGGTGTTGTAAAAAAAATCTCATTAGGTTCTTCCAACAGAATTCTCTCCACATTCTTGAGTTGGTAGACGTAATTTGTGTTTTGCACATATTTACCCATTCCTCTTTCTTTAGGGAGTTGTAAAGTTTGGAATCTGATTTTGGTTTTTTTCCCGTTCCAGATACATCTAGATATCATTTTGTCCCATTCACAAAACTGTTTGACAGGCACCTCCACTGGTAGAGACTGAAAGAAATATAATAACCTAGGTAGGTACTGTCAGGTGTTCATTTTAAGCAGTCACTACCCTGTCCTCAGTCTTCATGCTAGCAGACTCTGTGGTTGTTCAGTCTTCATGCTAGCTGACTCTGTGTCTCTGTTGTTCAGATGTCAGCGTTCAAATTTCCTCCACCTCCCCGGCCTCCTCCCTGTGCGGCATTAGTTCTGTAATGGGTGATTCTATATGTGATTTATGGATTGTATGTGGTATCTAGTTCTGTTATGGGTATCCGGTCTGTGATTATAATGTGTTTTATGGATTGTATTATGATCATGTGATATGTTCAGTATCTATGTGATATATGGAATGCATTGAAAGTTATGCGGTTGATGTAATGTCTTTGTTATGCTCTGCTCTGGGGTTTGTTGTTGATATCAGAGCCGTGTCTCGGTGCACAGATAATCTGAGATATCAAAAGTGATATGATATCAGATGATATGATATAACAAGAGCAGAGCCACACCGCCATACTAAATGCAATAGCTTTGCAATAAATGGTTAATGGTCATTCTGAGCTGAAGTGTTTCAAAGAACTACGTTCCTGGATTTTAGACATTTTAGAGGAGACAGACAGACAGACAGACAGACAGACAGACAGACAGACAGACAGACAGACAGACAGACAGACAGACAGACAGACAGACAGACAATAACCAATATCCTTATCATATCCACAGTATGTCCTTGTGTGCACCAAACAGGCCCATGACCAATAGCTTTTGCAATCAGAAACCTCCATAGGCTAGACGGTCACTTAGAGCCTAATCAGATGGGAGATTTGATTGTGTGGCGATTGGGGGTTGTGGTGGAAGGGGGTGTCCTGTCTATGCAGAGAAGCTAACTAATTGAGAAAGTGTGCATCATAGTCTACAGCTCAGCTCGACCGTGACAGCAACTTACACAAGTGGGGCTCTCTGGTTGATCAAGTGGACGGACATGGTTGGGAGGAACTGTGACTTGATGAATTGCTTTCCACTTTCCGATTTTCAACATACCCTTTGTACCTCCATGTCTGTCTGTGTCCCTTTTATGCCGGTACTGTATGGAGAACTCTATATCTGTATGTTGGATATGTCGGATTGGCAGTTCTGGACAACCGGATCTCGATGTATACCTATATGTATGGGCATATTGGTCGGCTCGACGGTTCTGAACAACCATCGATCCCACCGACTTCACACCAGGCACCGCGCACTCCTCCAGTCCACGGCAATACGCATGCCAAATTATAAGTCCATCAGTTGGAGCGATTGTTGAGATGCACACGTGCACGCACACACACACACGTGTGCGCGCACACACACACACACACACACACACACACACACACACACACACACACACACACACACACACACACACACACACACACACACACACACACACACACACACACACACACACACACACACACACACACACACACACACACACACACACACAGTAGGAGTCTTCTTCTGGGCATGTCGTGAATACGTGAATAGATGAACATTCGTCATTCAGCGAACATTCAGTGAACAGAGCAGATCTACCAGCTCACAACACATGATGAGCATCTTCCTGGTTCCAAAGGTGCCCCCATGGTCGATATCACTTAACACTTAAGTCAGTTTGAGCTATACAGCACACCATTATTAATGATAAATAAATGCTACTAGACCATGCAACCATGCTGTTTATGATTAGGCTTTCGTTTGTGCGATCAAAGCGGGACAGGTAACCAGAAGAACACGAGGACCATGAGGAATGATTTGTGACGATGAGTCGTACAATCATCACTGTTCATTTATCAAGTTTAGAATCCATTTATAACTGTAAACATTTGCATGTAACTCTCACAGTCAAATGAACAGTCAGAATGTCAGTGTGGCTGTGCGTGACACACAGGCTCCAAATGTTACCATGCTGGATTAGAGGCTTTGAATGGCAAGCAATAATCGGACATGCCAGAACATTCCGAAACAGGCACCTTGAACTCTGACCCTACAAATCATGGGAGATTAATGTCAGTGGCTGATAACATCGCCACAGTAACCTCTAGTCAGACTTTGCTATTGGCTGGCAGGGAAGCTGTCCAAGACCTTTAGATCGGGGGTTATACATTCAATCCTCAGCTTTTCTCTATGGCTGCTTGCAAGAGGAGGTAAGCTTGTCCTTGTAGCCAACGGCTACAAAGTGAATGAAATATGAACTGAGGGAATATGAAGTCAATTTGAACCTGGTATTTTGCAACTGAATTGGCAGGACTGATAGAAATCTGGTATAAACTCCCTCTCTTGTTCGCTCTTGTTTGGATTTATTACAATAAAGTGCACAATAAAAGCAGCTTCTTCTGCAATTGAAAGCATTATATTGCAAAATACAGTACAACATCTCAGACCAGTGACCCATCACAGTGTATCAGTGACTCACTCCATTGACCCTAAGGAATAGACTCGTGTGGCTATACTCCTGCCATTTTCAAACGCTTTCGTCATACAGCCTGGAGCCTCTTCCCCACTTCTGTTTCGTCTTTACAGTCGCGCAAATTTATTCTAATATAAATCAAAATTATCAAAGCATATGCTGCTTAGCAGAAATTGATATTTTAGTTAATAGTTAAATGGAAAGATATTTTAAAATATATTTTCGTGAACGGAAATGCCAGCTTCCTTGCTCGGATTTCGGGAGGTGTAGTTCCAGACTCTATATTGACCTGTTTCCAGCGTCCCATAAGCCTTTGTGTGTGCATAACTTCCTCTTCCTGTTACTGCTGTGCCCACTATAGATATATAAACGTAGACGCCCTTTCCGCCTCTGGAGCGTATGTGCTCAAGGGAGGGCAAAGCTTTCCTGAGATTCCATATACGAGGTTTCTACACTAGTCTGATGTCAGCGCTGGGATATCACTGTTGTCTCCATACATGGAGCTATAGGTTGTCTCCATATATGGAGCTATAGGTGAAAGCCTTCGTAACAACGGTGACAGTGTACATGTCTAACTCCCTACCAGCGATACACCATTGTCTCCCAACTGCCTTGCTGGCAAATCCATGCAGAACTGGCTGGAGCCACATGTACAGTAATACGTGTTGGCCAGGGATGGTAGTACTGGTGGAACCTTATCATCCTCTACCAGACCCTGTGGAAACTCTTACCATAATTATATCAGTGCCCTGCAGGATCGAGACATTCTGCCATGAAGTGCAATGTCTTCGTGTGATCAGCACACAAGGTACAGTAGGTAAAGCTACAGTATCTGCTGCAGCCTACATCACAGGGCTCTCCTTCTTTTTTGAGTTTTCTTTATTATAATATGTATGCAAGTATGTTAAATGAGAAAGCAATTGTTATACGACACAAGGCATAATATAAAGATTATTGAGCTAGGGGCATGTGTTTTGATGGGAGCAAGGCATGTCACATTTCTATGCTAAACTGAACATCAGGGCATAGCAACAGTATAATCCATGTGTTATCCAAATAAAATGCCATCTCTGCACTATTTAACTAACAGCAACAGACAACAGCAACAGCAAAAAAAAAAGAAAAGAAAAATCTCATTCTCAGTTCTATCTCTTCAGGTAATTAATTAAAGCCTAAATCATTTTGCAATCTAAGCCAGAGACCATGATTTCAAAAATGTAATTACATTTTTTAATTGCCTGTGAAATCTGTAGGCCCTGCACCGGCTCTTCAGCGGATGCGTCAGCTTTGTTTTCGCATAGACTGTTTTCGTTCCTGTACGTCCTACTCCTACGCCCTACACATTTACTCTGATGTCATGTGATCAAGATGTATCAGTCATTTGCAGGCCCTGGGTAGGCAACCCAGTCTGGTGGAGACCTGTGCCCAAGAGGAGTCACACTTTACTAGTTTACACTGTATACTGTAGTCACACGGTGGAAACATGGATCGACAATAACGGATCTATAAAGCTCACAGATGTGACACGTTGTGATATGATATATGATATAGTACTTTATTGTTAGTTTGCACTGAAATTTGTCTTGCGACCCAGCGGCCTTGTGTGCAACACATATACACACATTTGTGAGCTTATAGATCAGATATTTTTTTACTGCAATGTTGTCGTATGACGAAGAATGAATTAGGCATTAGCCTGCTGTGTCACTGTCACATCAATTACATTTCTGTTGGACAAGAGTGCATTCAGGATTTGCCTTTATGTTTACAACTTGTAAATATATTTAATAAAGATGACAACTTATTGAAATACAAGATATTTCCACCTGAATACACATTTATTCATTTTCCAACTTGTATATGGATGAAGTCAAGTAGCATGAGATTGATTTTGGTAGAAAGTTAGGCATGGGAGATTTTTGGCACTCTAAACTGAATTAAAAGCCAAGAAAGGAGAAAGAGGATTTTCATGAAATGTGGTGGAGAAGTAGGATGGAATGTGGTGGGTATAACAAGGTTTAATGTAACTTTTTAAATTAGTCAAAACTTATTTATGATTTTTTCACTGGTATAGTTTTCACAATAACCATTCGACAATGTGCTTTCTGCGATGGTACGGACACGTAGTAAGGAAGGAAGAGAACGATTGGGTGAAGAAAGTAATGTCGATTGACTTAGAGGGGACAAGACCCAGTGGCCGGCCTAAGAAGACCTGGCAGACGACCGTGTTGGCTGACATGAAAGCGCTCGGCATCGATCGCGAGGTGGCCATGGACCGTTCCCGGTGGAGGAAAGCCATATTGAGTCAAGTCCAACTCAGCGGTGCCTGGAAAGCGGACTTTAAACCGATGATGATGATGATTGTCAATGGCGTTTACAAAACAAACAATGAACTAAAGACAAACATTAAACCTGTGTATAGGAGGGGCTAGCGCCCCTCAAAAATAAAGTGTTAATAGATTTTCTGGCAACATCTCTAACTTAAAGTTAATACATACAGTTTCTGAAAACATTATTGTTGCTTATAGTGTATCAGTAGTTCCACCGATAGAAATCCCATTCATTCAAGATTTCCAAAATGATTCATACTATAGACCTGTACGTGCCCATACTGTATATGGTCTCTGTAGTATGCAATACCCATTGTCATAGCACCCATTTTAATTGTCTGTCTGTGTCTCACATGGAGATCTCTGTACTGTATTTGTCTGTCATGGAGATCTCTGTATCTGTCTGTCTGCCTGTGTCTAAAGAGTGCAAACTGGTGGACTGGTTAAGTAATCAATTGGCTGAGGCAGAGGCTGGAAATTGCACAGGTGAGGGCACTTAGGCCCACTGGCGGAGCCTGACCAGAGCCTTTTGTGGTGTTTGTGGACAACCATCGGTCCGACTGACTCGATACCGGGCACTGCACTCCCCGTGGAGGTGTGGAACGCGTGTGTCGAATTTGAAGCCGGTGGGGCAAACGGTTCTCGAGTTACGTGCATTACAACCGTACACACACGCACACACGCACGTGGCACATTTATAGTAGGATTTATTAAGCCATGCAGGCTCCTGATGAATCAGGACCATAAAACATTTGATTCTGAAGCAAAAAAGGGAAAGTTACAACTGTGTGATACCGGCTAGCAAATCAGTATACTCTTAATTCTGTAATCTTAATTCTTAATTAAGTAGCACCAGACACAACAGTGACTGCAGTAGTGGAGGTAAAATGAACGGTGTAGTATGATACTGAATGATAATACTGTGGATGCACACGTACAGTACAGTAGTTATGTGTGATGATAGAAAGGATAGAAACCGTCCCAGAAATCGATGCGCTAATTATGCTAACCATATGGTAGCAGAGTGAACAGTCCACTGCTGGGGGTGACACCTTATCACACTTATAGCTGTCCTTTTATCAACCCCTAACCCGTGGGGAAATGAAGGCTGCGTATACATGAATGTACTGAATAAAGTGAATATTGACAAATTTAGATTTTTCAACAGAAGTTGTTGAATTTTTCTTTGTTGGTTGGTTTCTTGGTTAGCTTTTAATTTGTATCAAGTTCACTGAAAATTACTGTTCTCATTCTCTTGCTCAGCAGCCATATTGTTTTGATGCCTTTCTTTTGTTCCCTGTCGAGATATTTTTTATGTGCTACTCTGGGTTTTATGCACACTATCAGACCAACCACAGGTGCTGATACCTAATTAACTTACTTACTTACTTACTCCTCTTCGTCCCCTATGGGACATAAGGCTTCAATGAGCGCTCTCCATTGCATCCGATCCCTGGCAGCATGTTGTGCCTCTCCCCAGGACAGGTTCATCTGTTCCAGCTCCTGCGTCACAGTTCTGCGCCAGGTGGTCTTGGGCCTCCCAGGTTTTCTTTTGCCTGGTGGTGTCCATCGTAAGGCCACCTTTGTGATGCAGTCCTGCTCCATCCTCAGTACATGTCCTAGCCATCTCAGGCGTCTGTGTGTAATGTCCTTTGTAATGCTCCGGCTCCCTGTTTGTTTGTACAGTTCATTGTTTGAGATTTTATTCGGCCAAAATATCTGACATATACGTCTGAGGCATCTGTTGTGGAACACTTCTAATCTCCTAGTGTCTGTTTTGACCACTCTCCAGCTCTCAGAACCATACAGCAGAACAGACTTGACATTGCTGTTGTATAGGAGCATCTTCGTTTTAAGGCTATATTGTTTTGATCTCCAGATGGATCGGAGTTGGGAGAAGGCACCCTGAGCCTTTCCCAGCCTTGCTTTGATGTCTTTTGATGCCCCACTGTCCTTACTGATAAGGCTGCCCAGATAAGTGAAATCTTCCACAAACTCAAGTGGTTTTTCATCGACAAGGATGGGTTGTGTGGGGGTAGAGTTCACACACAACACTTGTGTTTTTGAGGTGTTAATATCGAGTCCGACCTGTCTGGCGAAGGTGCTAAGCCTGTCAGTTTTAGCCTGCATGTTGTTGTGGTTTGTGGATAGGAGAGCAAGATCATCAGCGAAGTCAAGATCTTCCAACTGGGAGAATAGGGTCCACTGGATGCCTCTCGGTCTGTCAGCTGTGGTGTTGGTGGTGATCCAGTCAATGGCGACAAGGAAGAGGATAGGAGAGATGATGCACCCCTGTCTCACTCCGGACTGCACGGGAAACGCCTCAGAGAGGTTATTTCCCATGATGATACTACACTCAAAATGATCATAGAATGTTTTTATGATGGATATCAGCTTTGGTGGTATCCCATAGGAGTGCAGTATCTTCCAGAGGGTGTTTCGGTGGACACTATCGAAAGCCTTCCTGAAGTCCACGAAATTTATATATAGGGGTGTGTTCCATTCTAGGCACTGCTCTATTATGTTTCGCAGTGCAAAGATCTGGTCCGTACATCCTCTTCCCTTCCTGAAGCCTGCTTGCTCCTGTCTAAGCCTGGTGTCAATGGCTGTCTCCATCCTGTTGAGAAGGACTCTGCAGAACACTTTGCTTGGAATGGATAGAAGTGTGATTCCACGCCAGTTGTCGCAGTTCTTGAGGTTGCCCTTCTTGGGGATTTTGACAATAAGACCTTTGGACCAGTCTTCGGGGATGGTGTCACTATTCCAGATGTTTTGGAAGAGGTCCGTCAGCACTCGTGTTGATGTAACAATGTCGGCTTTCAGCATCTCGGCATGGATGGCATCAATGCCACATGCTTTGCCACCCTTCAGGGTCTGTATGGCGGTTTTAATCTCAGCAGAGTCAGGGGGATTGATGTTTATGTCCAGGATATTGTATGTTGTTGTGATGTTGGCTGGTTGTTCTGGCTCAGGGAGGTTGAGTACTTCCTGGAAGTGTTGAACCCATCGGGCTGCTTGCTCGCGCTCTGTTGTACAGATGTTGCCATTCTTGTCCATAACATGGGCAGTTTGGTTTGTACATTTGCCGCAGAGACGCTTGGTTATCTTGTACACTGTGCCCAAGTTTCCATAGGCTGCAGCCTTTTCAGCTTCACTTGCCAGGTGTTCAACAAAGACCCTTTTGTCTCTCCTCGCACTCCTCTTTACCTCTCTGTCCATGTTTTTATAGGACATGTTGGCTTTTTCGAGGAGTCTTTGGGACTTGGTGTTCAGAGCCTTTGCCTTCAACTTCTTTCTCTCTTCGATTTTCTGCCAAGTGTCAGCCGATATCCATTCTTTTGCCCCTTTTTGTTTGAAGCCCAGGACCTTCTTTGCCGTTTCGGTGTATATGTTTTTGATGGCATTCCATTTGCTGCTTACGGTGGGTTCTTCTATCATTTCAGAAGAAGCCTCTAAGGTGCTGAAGCGGTTTCTGAGTTCCAACACAAACTCCTTGTTTTTGTTTGGATACTGGAGTTTTGCAATGTCCAGTTTCCTCTGCCGGTGGCCTTGTGGGATTGACTTCTTCAACTTGAGTTTAATGGTGGCAGCGATTAGGTAGTGGTCACTAAAGGCATCAGCTCCCCGGTAAGCTCTAACATCTTGCAGCGACCTGCGCCATTTACCATTGATGATAATGTGGTCGATTTGGTTGATGGTCCTACCATCAGGTGACTGCCACGTGAGCTTATGGATGTTCTTGTGAGGGAAGATGGTACCTCCGATGACCAGGTTGTTACTCATGCAGAGATCGACAAGACGTTCGCCATTGTTGTTCCTTTCGCCACATCCGTGCCTGCCCATTGCCCTCTCATTGTTGGAGTTATCGGTTCCTACTTTGGCATTCATGTCACCAGTTAAGAGAAGCATGTCATGTTGGGGTACCTTAGAAACTGCCATCTGTAGTTGTTCATACCAGTCTTCTTTGACCTCTTCCTCTGCCTCGTTGGTTGGTGCGTAGCACTGTCGGATGGTGAGTTTACAGAACTTTGAGTTGAGACGTACTCTGATCAGCCTCTCACTTACTGGTTCCCACTCAAGCAGGGTTTTAGCTTTCTCCTTGGAGATTATGATGGCTACACCATGTGTGTGGGTGTTTTCATGGCCCGAATGGAGGATGACAGACCCATCATGCAGGACTTGACGTCCAGAGCCCGTCCAGTGACTTTCACTTATACCCAGGATGTCCAGGTGGTACCTTTTCATCTCACTGAGGACTTGTGCTGTCTTAGTGGTCTCGAACATGGTTCGGACGTTCCACGCTCCAAAGCGGATCGTGGTTTTAGGCCCCAGTAGGCCCTCTTTCGCACTCCTGACTTCCTTCCGGCTTTCATCAGGAGTGGTCATACTGCCACCCAAAGAATTTGCGTAGCCAGAGTCTACTAAGAGCCTGATGTCAATAGGATTGTTCATTGTAGTTTCTGTAACAATGGTTTTTTTTTATGGGGTGGCATTGTTAGTGCCACGCCCAACCCCCAACCTGGAGGGCCAGTGTGCTGGCTTTCGTCTCACTCCTCACCCAAGACCTGTCTGGTATGGTTGAACCTGCCAGGAGCACTAGGCTCCCCCCAGCATAGCTCTCAGGGTCATAGAAGTACCCAAGCATCTCCACCACGACAAGGTCACAGCACGGGGAGACGGATACCTAATTAAGGGTTGACTCAAATGTTCGCATTCCTTTGCACTTTAGACCTGCACTATATCAGCATAAACTAAAGTTTAAATAAAATTTAAAGTTGTTACTTAAAAAGTTAAAACTAACTTTAGTTAGAGTTATTTTTTCCTTTTCTGTCACATATAGCTGTACTGCCATTGCAGTCACAATGCAACTGTTGCCTCTATCCGTACTATATTTTCGTATATAGGGCATAAGTGGTTAAACTGTATCAGACAATGGCTGGTGCAAAGGGATGTTGAATTCATAGATATATATATAAGAAAGCTAGATGGCTCACCCACGCTGCTGGCCAATGAGAGCGATGTTGCTACATGACGGCCATCTTACCGAGGGGCAGCATAACAGTGTTTATGGGCATATACTTTTGAAATAACCATAACTTGCTAAATTTTCAACCGATTTGGTTTGTTATACTTATATGCTTTTATATGTCCTGAATCATAGCCACGTTGATAACGTTTGCGTTTGTATTAAACCAACCAGTTTGTAAATCCATCAAGATTTTAGCGAGTTATGACTATTTATGTTTGAGCTGCCATAGAACATATTGTACTGTAGCCCCTCAGCAAGATGGCCTCCGGGTGAACTATGTCAGAGCCATCTAGCCTTTATATATGTCTATGGTTGAATTGACCAGATTAAAGATGGTGTCCAATATGTCTGTGAAAGCTTTAGATTCTCCTCCCAGGCAGTTTAATTTTGTAGAGAGGAGCATGTCTTTTACCTTTAAGATCTGAAATTCGAGAAAAAGTTTGACCTGCAATTTCCAATTTCCCATTATTTGAAACCATTTTGAGGTGACCATGAATAAAAGAAAGAAAAGGTGCAAAAATGTGCAGTACTGCAAATCGCACTGCTAGTGAAATAATTGGGGTGAAAGATTGAAAAAGTAAATGTTAGGCTGGAGTGCCTGTACATTTAGTCTACTCCATGTGACTGAAATCCAGTATCACCCAAAAACAGCAAAGTGGGCCAGCCACGCTGTCAGCAATGGCTTGCTGTATCACTGGTGGCAGAGACCAGAAGAGGGGGGGGGGGCTGAGGCAGCTAAACATATGTTTTCTCATGCCAATAAAGCCCTTTGAATTTAATTGTGTCGCAGTTCTACAGTTCTACAGATGGTACATACAGCTGGTGGGGGGTGGGGGTGGGCCACTTTGTGGTAGCCAAGAGCCTTTGTCCATTTCCGGCACAGCATAAAAACACTTATGATTCTTGGTGACTATTTTTAATGTATTTGATGTATTACAGCAGGGATTCTCAACCCGTGGGTCGCGACCCCTCGGGGGGTCGCCAAATTATTCTTAAAACACCAAAAGGGGTTCCCGCTAAATACCTAAATTGAAAATTGTGGATTGTGGACGCTTCGCCACGGTCACACCATTTTACGGAAACGATTTTGATAACTTTTGTGTATGCTGAGTGATTTTGATTTGGAACGGACCATCCCAGGAGGAGTTCGTTAAAGTGTGACACGTGAAAATGGCATAAATTGCGCCCAAATGCCACAATAAATTCAAAATGGCTGACTTCCTGTTCGGTTTAGGTCATGATGCCAAGAGACCTTTTTGTAAGTCAGGACATGATACAGGTGTGTACCAATTTGCATATGTGTAGGTGAAACCGTATTGTGGGGCTTCAAATACAAACTTGTGTAGGGGGCGCTATTGAGCCATTAGGCCATGCCCCTTTTTGAGTCTATTAAAATACGTAATTTTTCGCAATTGTGATGTGTGTGCAACGTTTCGCAACTTTTCGAGTATGTTTAGTGCCTCAAAAACGCGATTAATTTGGGGGAATAATAATAATTGCGACCATAGGTCACATTTACTATATGAAAACCTGCATCTCCCGTCCGTCCGTCCGTCAGTTAGTTAGTCACCCAACGCCTCCATATATGGTCACGCCGCATGACATCACACCTCCATATATGCATGGTCACGCCTCATGACATCACGCCTCCATATATGGTCACACCTCATAACATCACGCCTCGTGACATATCATGCCACCATATTTGGCCATCTCCATATATGAAGATCACGACACTGACCTCATATAAATCTGGATAACCAAACCATACACATGGAGAAGACTGGATCATCACCTAGATCTGCATACATGGAGCCGGCCAGCAACTCTACATCTGACCTCAAACCTCAAACCCTTAGATATCGATATGGAGCTGACCTGTTCTGACATTCCATAATGTTAATCCTTCCCCACCCGTCCTTCCTGTTCTGACATTCCATAATGTTGATCTGATCCCCCATGCCAAAGCGCCAGCGCTCACCCAGCAGTCACCCAGGCGGATGCGTGCTCGCTTCTCGCCCTCAGCAGGGTGTCTTACTGGTAATAATAATAATCATTGCGATTTCAATAGGGCTTCTCACTACTGTGTCCTAATAAAATATAGGCTATGCACCTGTATACTTTATATACTGTAGGTAAAAGGGAGAGGAAGAAAAACTGCTCTGCAGGGTACAGCTGGTAGGGGTGGTCATACATAGGACCGGCACCGGCTGTCAACTTACTGGCCCCTCACCAGCACAGAAGAGGCCCAGGTGCATGGAGGCAGATCCTATACACACCACACGTCCTTCCCTTAGGGACGCCAGAACCCCCATAAGCCCTGGAAAGCAAAGGAGGCCATCCACCTCGGCACCTCTAGGACTTTGTGATGGGGTCAGAGCTTAGAGTTTATATGAATAGAGACGGCGGAAGGAAGGAAGGAAGGAAACCCTGAGGCAAAATGGACATAGTGGCCGAATTTGGTATTGCAGTTTGGACCCAAACACATGACGTTGACTGTCATTGCGCACATTCATGACGTCACGTGAACGCTGTTTCATACTTTCATAGGATGACTTGAACCTTAACCTCTGCCCCAAATTTTCCTAAACGGCCTGTTATAGTGCCACCATGAGGCAGATTTTCACATTTTACCTATAATAACCTATAATGCACCGATCTGCCCTGCATTTTTCACATCTGCCTTTTATAGCGCCACCAGGAGGCCGACTTTTGTAAAACACATTTTTTTGCATTGTGTACAAGGGGACCGCCCCTGGGCCAGGACAGAAGAGGTGTTAAAGGTGCGTTCAGACTTGGATGGTTACAAACGATGGATTTGGGATGGTATAACAACATATTGTCTGATTTCATGCAGGCCTGGAAAGCTTCCAATATCTGAGTTCCAATATCTACAGTTAAGGCACCATTTTGATAAAAACATAAAAACAGACAAACCTGAAACTGACCTGATTTACATCTTTACTGAAGCTTATAAAGGTGAAACCACCAAAAAACTGATATCAAAACTATATTCGACACACAGAATTTCGAAGACCAAAACAAGATGGCGGTTTCGCTCTACCTAATATGTTACTTTGGAAAGCAAAGGAGGCCATCCACCTCGGCACCTCTAGGACTTTGTGATGGGGTCAGAGCTTAGAGTATATATGAATAGAGACGGCGGAAGGAAGGAAACCCTGAGGCGAAATGGACATAGTGGCCGAATTTGGTATTGCAGTTTGGACCCAAACACATGACGTTGACTGTCATCATTGCGCACGTTCATGACGTCACGTGAACGCTGTTTCATACGTGAACGCGTGCAATGATAGTCAACGGCAGCGCGTTCATGTGTTTGGGTCCAATCCATCCCAGAATGCACTTTGTTCCTACCCGGAAGGAGTGAAATCACCTCATGCGCTTTAGAGCAACTTAAAGGGGAATTTCTCCCTAAACCTTTTTTTTACAAAAGTAAGTTGATAATTATGTATATTGACCAAAAAATAAATAAATAAAAATAAAGATATAGGGGAGCTGAAGCTGCAGCTGGAGATGAAGCTAGGGCTGGGGGGGTCTAACATCAGCTCACGTAGAGGCAGGAAGAGTGCAGTGTCAACAATGCATGGAGTGTTGCTGTCACATCATCTAGAACAGATGTAAACAAAAAACAAAAACCAATTGATTGAATAGGAGTTCTAGCGTTAGACCCCTCCAGCAGCAGCTCCAGCTTCAGCTCCAGCTTCAGCTCCCCTATATCTTTTTATTTTATTTTATTATTATTTTTTGTCAATATACATCATTATCAACTTACTTTTGTAAAAAAAGGTTTAGGGAGAAATTCCCCTTTAATGCAATTGGATGGGAGGAGAAATCCGGTGCCGTCTCTATTCATATATACTCTAAGGGTCAGAGGGGTACTAGGTCAGTAAAACCCCTGGGGGCTCTCTCTGTAATACCCCGGGATGCTAGTTGGCTGAGGAGTGACCTCCCAGCAGGCCGCTCGGTGCTTCTTGAATTATTATTGTTCTATTGTAGTGTTATTGTTTGCCTATGGGAATGTGCTGCAGGGAGGATTTAAATGTTTATTGTGATTGATGTCATTATTGCGTTTACTTAAAGGACGACTTCACCACTTTCCAACAAACATTTTGTCTCATAGGAGGGCTGTGTGCAGTTCAGAAACCCATCTTCCAGTGACATCATCAATGGGGAATCCAAGCTAATAAAAACTGCAGGCTTTCTATTCCTGAACAGTTACCATGTTATATAAGCCATCGTGCTATATAAGCCATAATACAAATCTAAATATTTGTTTAAAAATATGCCTAACGATGATGTCACTAGAAGACGGGCTTCTGAACTGCCCACAGCCCATATGAGACACAGAACGAGTAGATTTTTTTTGTCTCTACCAGGCCGAAGGCATGGGGAGAGAGCATGTTTTCCACTCCGTCCGTCCGTTACAAGATAATCTCCGGCACCAATGGCCAGATCCATGCCAAACTGTGCACACACACTCCCTGGATGCCAATGAGAACCTCTGCCCCAAATATTCCACAACGGCCTGTTATAGCGCCACCATGAGGCCGCTTTTGGCAAAACACACATTTTATCCATACATCACGCAATTCGGTATACACACCATCTCCATAGTCATGTGATCAACGCAGATCTGCACCATTTCCCATATTCCATCCTGATTGGCTAAGATTGCCTTCCAAAGCTCGCATGATTGGTCCGTTTCTAACAAAATGCCACAAATCACACGCCACCCTTATCCCTTATCCCTAAACTTTTTGCCATTTTTTATTATTTTGAAAATCATTTTAAAATAGTTCAACTAGCCGATCTACATCTACACATTGTGAGCTTGTAGATCAGATATTTGAAGTATTTTAAAAGGTCTTTTAAATAGTCAAAGAATGGCAAATAAGTTTAGGGATAAGGGTTAAGGGGTGGCGCAAGATATAGCCCAGTGTGCAATTTCCATGAAATTATACACGCACATTTCCACTAGGCCGAGGATGACTTGCCACTTAACCTCTGCCCATATTTTCCTGAACGGCCTGTTATAGCACCACCATGAGTCAGATTTTCACATTTTACCTATAATTGCACCGATCTGCATGAAACGTTGCATGCACACTGCCACACTCCCTAGAGGCCAAGGAAAAACCTTTGCCCTGCATTTTTCACATCTGCCTTTTATAGCGCCACCAGGAGGCCAACTTTTGTAAAACACATTTTTTGTTATTACTCATCCAGATTCCGTCCAAAAATCCCACAGATCGTTACACAGTATCTCTATAGTCATGTGTTCAAGACGGATCTGTCCGATATTTCATATTCCATCCTAATTTGCTATCATTGCCTTCCAAAGTTTGCTGGATTTGCCTGTTTGGAACAAAAACCCTCAAATCACGAACGCAGCATGCAATGCAAAGTTTTTCACGCACTTTACTACTAGGCTGAGGAATAAATCCCACCCTTTTCACATTGGCCTGTTATAGCACCACCAACAGGTGGATTTTTGCAAAACACATTTTTGGAACAAAATTACACAAATCCTCCACTTGCCATCAAAGGCACAAGTAGAAATGGCACCCTTTTCACATTGACCTATTATAGCACCACCAGATGGCCACAATAACCTCACCTGACCTGGTGGAGACCTGTGCTCGGAGGGGCACTTTTTCTAGTTTTGCTATTTTATCATGAACGTTAGTGAGGACCAATTATATGAAGATATGAAAAGTGAAGTCGTCTTTTAACAATTTAAAATTTAGGCATTTAGCAGACTATGTTAATACAGAGTGATTTACAGTAAGCAAGAACAACACAAGGCAGAGACGAAATGTTTTTATAGTCGTCATGGGGGCCCGGCCCCCCTCCCCCCGCTACCGTTCTGTCGCTGGGTCGGCGGCAGGTTTCAATGGCAGGCTGGCATCGCTGTTGCCAGCCAGGGTGAAATGAAATGAAATCTATATTTACCCAGGGTATCTGGGCTAAGCTCAAGAACTTGTTTCCAGCCAGGCCAGATTTTCACATTTTACCTATAATTGCACCGATCTGCATGAAACGTTGCATGCACACTGCCACACTCCCTAGAGGCCAAGGAAAAACCTTTGCCCTGCATTTTTCACATCTGCCTTTTATAGCGCCACCAGGAGGCCAACTTTTGTAAAACACATTTTTTGTTATTACTCATCCAGATTCCGTCCAAAAATCCCACAGATCGTTACACAGTATCTCTATAGTCATGTGTTCAAGACGGATCTGTCCGATATTTCATATTCCATCCTAATTTGCTATCATTGCCTTCCAAAGTTTGCTGGATTTGCCTGTTTGGAACAAAAACCCTCAAATCACGAACGCAGCATGCAATGCAAAGTTTTTCACGCACTTTACTACTAGGCTGAGGAATAAATCCCACCCTTTTCACATTGGCCTGTTATAGCACCACCAACAGGTGGATTTTTGCAAAACACATTTTTGGAACAAAATTACACAAATCCTCCACTTGCCATCAAAGGCACAAGTAGAAATGGCACCCTTTTCACATTGACCTATTATAGCACCACCAGATGGCCACAATAACCTCACCTGACCTGGTGGAGACCTGTGCTCGGAGGGGCACTTTTTCTAGTTTTGCTATTTTATCATGAACGTTAGTGAGGACCAATTATATGAAGATATGAAAAGTGAAGTCGTCTTTTAACAATTTAAAATTTAGGCATTTAGCAGACTATGTTAATACAGAGTGATTTACAGTAAGCAAGAACAACACAAGGCAGAGACGAAATGTTTTTATAGTCGTCATGGGGGCCCGGCCCCCCTCCCCCCGCTACCGTTCTGTCGCTGGGTCGGCGGCAGGTTTCAATGGCAGGCTGGCATCGCTGTTGCCAGCCAGGGTGAAATGAAATGAAATCTATATTTACCCAGGGTATCTGGGCTAAGCTCAAGAACTTGTTTCCAGCCAGGCCCTGCTCATAGAACACATTTCATCGTAGTGGTTGATGCCTTGTTCAAGGGCATTTCAGCGGTGGTAATTTTAACGTGTCGGACGGCTGGTTCGAACTGGGAACCTTCCGGTATCTAGACCGCGCCGCTATCCGTTCGGCCACCGCTGTTCTTGCTGGTGGTGGTTTCATTGTGAACAAGTAGCCTAAGCAGAGTACAGTACTGTATGCATACCCTACCTGGCGGGTGAAAACAAGCCACCAGATTAGCATTTGAATGCCTGATCTGCATTGTGTACAAGGGGACAGGCAACGCGGTGCACCCCCCGCCCCCGGGCCAGGACAGAAGAGGTGTTAAAGGTGCGTTCAGATTTGGATGGTTACAAACGATGGATTTGGGATGGTATAGCAACATTGTCTGATTTCATCTAGTACAGGCCTGGAAAGCTTCCAATATCTGAAAGACAAACACGATTTAGAAAAACAGGATTTTTATAGGTATCTACAGTTAAGGCACCATTTTGATAAAAACAGACAAACCTGAAACTGACCTGATTTACATCTTTACTGAAGCTTATAAAGGTGAAACCACCAAAAAACTGATATCAAAACTATATTCGAATATACAGTCTGCTAAAAATCACTCCACGTCTTATGTCAAACTTAAATGGGAAAGGGAGGCAAATCTAACCATCGCAGAGGAGGACTGGCTGAATATATGTAATATGATATCCACAACCACTAGTTCTGGCCTATGGAGAGAATTTTCATGGAAAAACATGATTAGGTTCTTCATTACACCGAAAATAAAAAGCCTACAGAGTGGGACACCGGAAGCAGGGCATTGTTGGAGAAAATGTAATAATGCAATGGCTGACCACTTCCACGTATTCTGGGACTGCCCAATAATACAACAATTCTGGCTAGAAATAGTATCAGACATTAACACAATAATGGGTTTCGAGATTGAATTTGAAACATACCAGAGGACCTTAATACCCCAGATAAATACCTTCTTAAAATACTGCTTATTAATACTGATTTATTTATACATACGATGCACATCCTTGTCTGAGAGAGAGAGAGAGAGAGAGAGAGAGAGGCGGGGGGGGGGGGGGGGGGGGGCAAGCCTCATGACAGCGTGAAGAGGGCTGTAGTGTAAATTCACAGAGGCATGAAAATCTAACTGAGCGAGATCGTATGACGTGAGGACAGCGGGGGGAAGTCCGGGCCACGCCGGGCGTGCTACGCTGTGAAATAGACAGCGGGAGGCGGTAGCTAGCGGGGCAATGTTAGCTGGGTAGTGGCAGCAAAAAAAGCAATAACCAAGAAGTGGCTGGATAGTAGCCCGCCTAAGAAAGGAGTGGACAGCCTTGTACGAAACATATACGAATTGGAGGAACTTACTTTCGCTGTTAGGATATGTACAGAAAAGTTTCACAGATACTGGTTGAAATGGATATTATACATGGGAGTAGACATTTTGTAAAGGATCTCTGTATGAACACTGTCATTACTCTGTCATTAATGATGTCATTATTGTATCTGTTGTGCTCATGTTTTTGGTTTGTCCTTTGTTTATCCTTTGTTTCGTATTTTATTTTATTTTATTTTTTATTTTTTATTATTCTCTTCCCTCTGTTTTCTTTTTCACCCCCCAGTCATTGTTTTTCA
This sequence comes from Electrona antarctica, assembly GCF_951216825.1. NCBI lineage: Eukaryota > Metazoa > Chordata > Actinopteri > Myctophiformes > Myctophidae > Electrona > Electrona antarctica. The sequence goes on from NC_136791.1 coordinate 50,543,017, forward strand.
TTATCTTGTACATTGGACGAGAAGATTGATTTAATTTAAGCAACAAAATAAATGGAATACCGATGTATAATTATCATGAACCCTGTAACGTCTTATGTCAAACTTAAATGGGATAAGGAGGCAAATCTAACCATCGCAGAGGAGGACTGGCTGAATATATGTAATATGATATCCACAACCACTAGTTCTGGCCTATGGAGAGAATTTTCATGGAAAAACATGATTAGGTTCTTCATTACACCGAAAATAAAAAGCCTACAGAGTGGGACACCGGAAGCAGGGCATTGTTGGAGAAAATGTAATAATGCAATGGCTGACCACTTCCACGTATTCTGGGACTGCCCAATAATACAACAATTCTGGCTAGAAATAGTATCAGACATTAACACAATAATGGGTTTCGAGATTGAATTTGAATTTACAAATGTTTATCTGTGTAACATACCAGAGGACCTTAATACCCCAGATAAATACCTTCTTAAAGTACTGCTTATTAATACTGATTTATTTATACATACGATGCACATCGTATGTATAAAGACGAGAATTGCGTGAACGGGCGCGGCGCGACCTGGCGCAGTACAAACGGGACGAACCGAGGCGAATATATACTGTATAAGGTCTAATTCCTCATGGGGGCCGAGGCATAAGGTCTGATTCCTCATGGGGGCCGAGGCCCCGTGGCCCCCACGGACTCTACGTCACTGAGACACAAGGTAATACTGTACATCAAATGCATAGAAATAGTCAAGGGTCATAACGTATAAGTAATAAGAACCTAACAACGTCTAACAAAATACATTAATTTTGTGTGTGTGTGTGTGTGTGTGTGTGTGTGTGTGTGTGTGTGTGTGTGTGTGTGTGTGTTTTGGGGAAACCATGAGGAATTGAGCTAACGCCACCTCTCCTTTCTGAGCTAACTTGTTTGGAGACAAATCTCATGTAAAAGAGATTCCTATATCACAAGAAGATGCCGATGCTGCATTATACCCAAAAATAGAGCTTGTACATCTTTTATTTTTGAACTTCTTTGGGAACTCTTTAAAGTGTGAGACAGAATAAACTCCTCATGTGCATGTGCCCGTATGTGTTTAATTCAATTCAAAGTAGTCCACAGGATTCACTACACCAGGGCCACGCTGAGCAGAATGTTCTCTGATACAACAGACTCCTGTACTAGATGTCATCATTCACCTGCAGATCACACACACACTTTTTTTCTCTGCCCAAAGCTTTTTTCTTTTTGGACATCTTTTTTTGATACCCTGTCTACGGTTCTTGGTTCTTCAGTCCCTCGCTGCCCATTGATTGCTATTTTCGGTGTGTCTCCTGCGGTAGGCAGACTCAATAAGTACCAGAAAGATTTGATCGCATTCGCTTCTCTCATAGCTAGACGGCGCATATTGCTACAATGGAAGAGCCCTAGTCCCCCTCCCACGACATCCTGGTTAAAAGACCTGTCATCATTTCTTCATTTAGAGAAAATAAAATTTGCAGTCAGAGGCTCCTTGAATGGTTTCCACAGAACCTGGGACCCTTTCCTCGCATATATTAACTCTCTCACTGAGATTGTTTGACCTCTTTTCTTTTTTTTTTTAAATACTTTGTCTTTCTCTACTTATTATTTTTTATTTTTTCATCAGTATGTTTTTCTTACCTTATCTTTAATTTCCGATATTATTATTATTAACTGTTACACACACTCAATGTTGCTTCTCTCTATAATTCTCCCCTCAGGGTGGGCGGGTGGGAGGGTCAATCTGTGCTGTCCTTATTTCATGTTTTGTACTGTTCCTTTTGTGTCTTTGTATGTCTTGTATTTTAATGGGAAAAAACACAATAAAAAAAGTTATAAAAAAAAAAGAAAGTGTGAGCACTACAGATTTAGAAGGCATTTGTAGAATGGGCCTCATGTCTTAAAACCCTGCTACATTTGACAACACAGCGTAGAGCGATGGGAAAGGAAGGGTTCAGAGCGAGAGAATGGCTTGTAGAGATTGTGGACCTCGCTATAATAATGAAGTCTGTTGGAAAGTAAAGGTTATACAGAGCCACTCATTCTTCAGGAGGATTTCCTTTGTGATTGTTCACCTATTTGCCAAAGCTAGAGTATACAGGCAGCAACGTATAACACCAAACAAGGCTTGGGTCAAATTGGTTGCAAGTTTAATACAATGATGATTATTATCATTATAGCGATTCATTTATTTTGATCTTTCTTCTTGTGAAACTAGGCCATTACCCCCAAAAAGGCAGCGCTTTCAATCTGTTTTAGGTGCTCACTGCTCAGTGTATGAACTATGATGTAGACAAATTGTATCCTCTTGTCACCACTCAGAAATGATACCGGGATCCCAATTAGACAAGTGAAATATAATCTGTGAGGTGAGATATTATCTGTTCTTTCTCTACTTTCCACCCCCCTCTCCATCTTTCCCCCAGTAAGCCCTTCATTGAGTAATTGGCTTTCTGGCAGAATGGTGTCCAATCTAAATGGTAATGCAGCCTCCCTTGCTCACTGAGGGATATGCATGCTTTTGCGGGTGGATCTGTGATAGTACAAGAAAACTGTGGCCTCGAAGAAAGAAATGTATGGTCAGAATGAAAAGGTAATGGGCTTTATGAACACCCTATAAAGAATTGCCTCAAAAAGTGATAACATGGCTGCAAACAAGATGTGAGAAGTGACAGCATGTCTTCAACACAGCATACAGTAAATAACATATATCTATATCGATTTTGTTCTGTCATCAATGTCAGAACTAGGGAAAGTGTACACTTATAAATTATAGATGATTTTCTTTATGTAATGGTGATTCAAATTAATTATGCTGGTGTCTAAGAAACATAATATTAGACACCATATTACCAGCGGTGAGCTGGTGGTAGGGCTGCACGCACTGCACGCCCCCACATGCACGACAATGCACGTTGACGGCGCGATCAACACCTACAACAAGGCAAGTGGTGGCGCCGTCTATACCTGGCTGGCAGGCTCCTTTGTTATGCTTTGCATAACATTACCTGATGTTCCCCAGTCACTTCACATTGTATAAACGGCCATGCAGGTAGCTTAGCCTAGTATTATTCTGCTGCTATAGCCAACTGCATGCGAATATCTAGATGACGACCCACCGAAGAAGACGTGTGTCCAGATTCAAGAGGAAACTTTGTGTTTCGTGCCTAAACGCAGTGTGTGCCTGTCGACTCCCAGCTTTTGTGAGTTTTATTTTTCTGGAAACTGGAATTAGGCAATCATTACAAATGTGAGTTTACGTTCTCTACCAATAAGTCCATAGACCATAATGAAAAAAATGCATATAAATATCATCTCCTGATCGTGGCTATATCATTGTGCTAGCTGGGTTGCGTTTTCTGTTATTATAGTCACTCATAGACAATTTAAGTAAAATAACGTTTAGTTTAGTTTTTTCGATCATCAACAGTAGGCTATTCATAAACATTATACTGTACATCCAACATTTATGTTTTGAGAAAACACTAATGTTACTACTGCCGAATTAGTTACATTTTCGCTAGAAACAGACTATCAAATATGAGTATATGAGTATATGTCGTATACAATACAGAGACACCGGCCTGGGCCATGGCTCAGTGGTCCAGGCACCTTGGCTGGTAATCCAGTCTGGCAGTGTGCCGCGGGTTCGACTCCCGATCCCGACGGCATTTACTGCATGTCTTCCCCGCATCTCTCTGCCCATTTCCTGTCAGCCTACTGTCTGTCCCTCCATAAAAAATATAAAATAAAGGCGAAAGCCACAAAAAAAAAAACATTAAAAAAAAAAAAAATACAGAGACACCTCCCCAAAAATATCGCAGAGACAGTTTTGTGACGAAGCACATTATGTTATCCTGCTTTATTTTACTTATACATGTTTTATCTTATTATCTCCTATTCACCAGTAAGGTAATGGGCCTTGTACCTGGGGTGATTGACAGGTGACAGGGATTGATGTCGCCACCCATCCAAGGTTATATGTAGAGGAAGTGACACACAGGGAACGGGGGGACAATTGTAAACAGAGTGTAGGCCTACACAGAGGGGAAGAGGAGCTCCAGGCGCCAGATCACGTCCGATTTAAGTTAAAGTTTAATCGAGTGCGTCTGCAGCCATTGTGAAGAACTGTCGAACTGTCGGGTCCAACGGGGGAATTAAGCAACCGCTTAATTGTCAGTGTAATTGTAATTGATCAGTGGTGGGATCTGAACCTGTCGGTCATTCATTCATTTAACCGTTTCGAGCGGAGGAGTGCTGCGTTTCTTTGGATCAATTAAGGAACTGCTATAGACTTGTGCGCGCGCGGCGTTTAATTGAAGAAGAGGACGGACGCAGACTTTATTATTTATTTAACACTGAGCGCGGTTTTGCGTCGTTGACTTTGGGGGGTTGTTTATTGTTTGGAGGTGACGTGGTGACGCAAAGCGTTTCAGAGAGCGTCGGGACTTGTTTGGGGTGTGAGGGGTTTTGGAAAGTGTATTATGGTTTGTTGATGAAGTTTGTTTGCCTGTTTATTTATTTTATTTCATAGGGAGAGAGACAGGCACAGACGCACTGTGCCAAGTGCACTGGTTCAACTGAACACCGTTGTTTTTTGACAATCTCATTTCTCTATATAAATACTACAAATATAACCCTACGATCCCGTTATTTTTTCCTTGGTAATGATTTTCCCTAGTGCATGAAGGGCGATTGTTACAGTTTGTTTATTTTTGGACCACAATTCTTATATGAGATTTTCTTCCACAAACAGGGGATGAGCGAGTGACATCAGTGACATCAGGACTTTGGTGCTCTACTATAAGCTTACAAGGTGTCACATCGCAGAACGACACTGCACAACAAAGTATAGAAGTGGTTTGTTTTTGTTTTGTTTGTCCAGACGGTAAGTGACATTCAGGAAGTACTTTAGACATTTCTGGAGTGCCAAACAACAGTAGTACACAAGGGGCCAGTGAGGCTATTCAACGTTGAAGCTCTGGGCCCTAGTGGTAGGAGGAGGGACTACAGGCGGACCCGTGTATTCATGACCGAGAAACCCCGTGCAGCTGGGCTTTAACATGTAGGACCATCACTCCCTACGTCACCCCGGACCTCAAATTTGAGGTCCGGAGGAGGTACTTCCGGCAGTCTTCCGGGTGCTTCAAAACGCCACTGAGCAACTTCCACTGACATGAATAGATGGGGGGGCGGAGCTTCGCGCCAGTTCAGTCTCTATCCTTTTATATACTCTATGGTAGTACACTATAAAGCATTAACTGGAAGAGGATTATTGTACATAGACACAAAGGGAGATTGAGAACAACTGACTTGACTGAATGAATGATGTTAGCTTTACACTCCACATTAGGAACTAGAAGAAGTGGTCCTCGGAGCACAGGTCTCCGCCAGGTCAGGTACTGTAGGTTATTGTGGCCTCCTGGTGGCGCTATAATAGGCCAATGTGAAAAGGGTGCCATTTCTTCTTACGCTTTTGATGGCAATTGGACACTGCATTCATGATTTGAGGCATTTTGTTCTGAAAATATGTTTTGGAAAAACCGACCTGCTGGTGGCTCTATAACAGGCCAATGTGGATTTATTCCTTGGCTGAATGTGTGCAAAATGTCACTTAAAATCACACGCTGCCTTCATGATTTGAGGCATTTTGTTCAAAACGGACCAATCCTGCAAACTCTGTAAACCTGCTAACTAATCTGGATGTAATATGGAAAATCAGACAGATCTGTGTCGATCACATGACATACTGTGTACCGATTTGTATGAATAAAATCTGAGTTAAAAAAAAGTGTTCTGCAAAAACTGGCCTCATGGTGGCGCTATAACAGGCCATCCTGGAAAATCTGGGGCAGAGGTTTGGAACTGGTATCCAAAGAGAGTGTGTGTAGTTTCGTAGCGAGTGGGCCAATGGTGCCGGAGATTAGCTGGTATAACAGACGGAATGACGGACACTTCGCCAAGCAATCACCTGGCAGAGATAAAATAACTTCTGATCAAACTATTATTCATCTGCAAGCCAAGATGTCAACAACTTCCAAGCAAGCTAGGGTTATACTAGCAACAATACCAAGTGGTAAGATGAAGTAAATGCATGACCTTTACAGCATTTTGATTTATCTACACAGACTCCTACTACCAGCTGACTTTGAGATTGGATTCTGCATTATGTGCCTAGCGGGTATAGTTAAAACAGGGGTTCTCAACGTTTTTGGCCGGGGACCCCCGGAAATGCTTTGGCAATGTCTCGGGACCCCCGCCCCGCCCCCTCCCGACCCCCAATATAAATTGACTGCTACAATAACCTTAAACCATTTTGGGCGGGAACCCCTTTTGGTGTTTTAAGCATTGTTATAATTTAGCTATTTAAAAATAGCAGATCTACAAGCTCATAGCGCGCCACCGAGTGGCGCGCTACGAGCTTGTAGGTCTGCTATTTTTGAAAAATCGTGAAAATAAAATAAAAAAACAAAATCTTTTTTTTTTATTTTTTTTTAAAAATAATTTGGGGACCCCCTAAAATAATTTGGCGACCCCCCGAGGGGTCGCGACCCACGGGTTGAGAACCCCTGATCTACACAGACTCCTACTACCAGCTGACTTTGAGATTGGATTCTGCATTATGTGCCTAGCGGGTATAGTTAAAAGACCTGCAACGGTTTCCCCAACAGAACTCAGTCTGCATAGAATAGATAATGGAGATACTGTAGGAGACCACGCTCATGTTTTATTCAGGACGCCTCCAGCTCAAGACACGAGCGAACATACAATACCGTCATACGAACTCACACTCCCACTTTGTTTGTCCCAGCTTGTCATTCTTTATTGATTTACAACTCCAGTTACATTTTCATATGATATATTTGGGTGGTGAAGCAATATTTCCCAGACCAAAAAGTATTGGTTACATTGTTCCAGTGTTCCAAACCGCACATGCAAACTTCCATAATCACGTTACCTTGCCCTCCATTCACATCAAGCTGTCAATACGTACAGTATTGTATGCCCATGCATAATTCCTTCATTTTTTATTCCTGATAGTTGGCACATGCATTATGGGAAAGTCTTTTTTATAATGCAGAGCCAAGGGCCATGGCATTATTATTGATTTTCCATTTGAAGCCGAGTCATTATGTCAAGCTCTATTAGTTCAATTTGCCTGTGCCACATTGGTCTATAGGATTCCTGCGTCACTGACACGCAAACTGGATGTTTCTATTGAGTTGACGCATAAAGCAATCAAATGACGCATCTCCTTTGTCCTCTCTCCGCATTCAAACTTCAGGACCTCTTACATGTCTCTTTTTGAATGCATGTGTGAGAGAAAACGATTCAGCATCTTGTAAATATTTCATACATCTGACTGTAAACAGGCTACAGATCATGATTTCTCTTTACAGTTCTACAAATATGCAGTAAACAGTAACAGTGTTAAAGTGGACACTTTGAATTATAATAACACTGAGGATTCCACTGTACTGTATATGTTGCTCTGAACAACCTGTTCCATTCCTTTCTTGGTGTGTTTTACGCATCAGGCAATAGGGTCAGATTGCAGCTGACAAAGCTCTTACATAAGACAAAGGTCTTATGTGTTATGTCCACACTCAATTATGTGCAGTAATGAGGCAGACCACAATGTCCTGCACCATAGACACCACAACGGCAGCCGACTGCATTCTGGCGATAGACGAAGCCACATGTTCCTCTCAATGACCACCTTATGACTGATAGTTCAACGGGCAACATTCATGTTTTCATAACGGCCAAAATTCAATTGCTTTTTTTTGTCCTGCTTTTGACAGTAGCCTAACAAATGAAGCTCTAAAGCACAAGTCCAACCAGATGTGGATTCGATGTGGTTAAGCTCCACCTCCATCCCTCCATCACCAGTGTCAAGGCCCCATCTCTAGCAGGGGGTGGCTAGGCTACTACCAATGCATCCAATGCATTATCCTATTAATAATTCAAGAACCGCTGTCTGTCAGTCAGTCTATCAGTCAGTCAGTCCCTTCCCTAGCATAGAGCAAGACAGCTCTCGCCTAGAGCGCCACAACACACGGACAGCCTCACGGAACCTAGCGCCATGCAGCCCTGTCCTCCAACCTCAATCTGCCCCGCATTACACACGCCAAACATTCTAACAATCATCTTAATTACATTAATTTGCGTCAAAAAAAAATACAACTCCCCGCAGATTACGTGTCACCAGTGTCACCAGCGAAATGCATTTTGGGACACAGATTAATACTGGGACACACTTTTCCGCGTAAAACGATACTACTAGCTACTCTTGCGTCAGTCGACAGAACTTCTTCTTTGGGGAAGCATCACGGACAATGCGGGGGTTGCGTGGCACAGGCACCTGCAAGCCTGTTCTGACAGTTGGACGGGGGCATGTTAACGTGAACACACAACTTCACAGTACACTGTGGAGGACTTTTGTATCGCAGAGTGTGTGTGCACGTGCGTGCGTGCTTGCGTGTGTGTGCACGTGCGTGCGTGCGTGCGTGCGTGTGCGCAACAACACATAATAATAATTAATAACCCATATCCCATCCGTTACCATATATTCAGAACGGGTAAGGACTAGTTCAACCAATCCTGGAATTAATTACATGTGAAAGGTTTAACGCCAAAATCATGTTCAATAAAATGTCATTTCTCATACAACTTGTCTCTTGTGATTGAAGTTCAGCTTCATGGCATGGCATTGCTGTGCATGGTGTTACAGTACAGCAGGTTTCCAGCAGTGTAAATGCTAGCACTGAGGTATTAAGGCCTCCAGAGCCCAAAGCCAGAGTCATATTACTGGAAGGGGATACTTTTTCACCAAGCGGATGTGGCTTCCATCCACTACTACAGCAACAACCTGTGTCTTTTATTTGGGTTGGTTTGCAGGGAGACAGACATGCAGAGCCGGACTTACCGTTGGGCTAGGGTGGGCTGCAGCCCGGGGGCCCCCGACTAGGGGGGCCCCCAAAAAATTATAAGATTGTAAAGTATTGAAATCCAATTCAAGTGAAATGTGTGTATAGTTATTGTATTTAGTTGTATTATGGTTAAACCATTGAGAGCTTCTGCCTGCCTGCCTGCCTCTCTTTTTAGGGGCCTGGGTACCCCAAAGGGGGGCCCTCAAATTTGCTCCAGCCCGGGGGCCCTCAGCAAGGTAAATCCGGCTCTGCAGACATGTGTCCCAGGTTCAGTACAAAACATGTTGTTCTTGGTAATGCAGTCGGCTGCTATTATTACACCCGAGTCTGTGTGAGTCTCTACTGATGAATGTGTGGTTTCGACAAAACCATGCAGAGGAGCAGGGCTGCCCGTGTGGTGTTTGGGTGATGTAAAGTCTTTACTTCAAAATCCATAGCCATTAGGCCACTCGTCATATTGGTATATTGCCATAACTCCCCTGCAGGAATGATGCCTGATTCATATACAGTACCAAGTACCTGGAGACTAAACTTACTAATTAAATAAACATTAGGATAAAGTGAATTTATGAATTAATGAAGTATCCTACAGAATAACATGTCTGGCATTTGTATTTTGTAACAAACCAAACTGCTTGAAAATGTCATAGGAGGCACGGCTTGTCCTAACCGATATGCATTGTTGGCACATCGCTTCAATTAAAAAGGTCAAATCCTCAGTGTTGATAAAAAAGAAAAGAAAAAAAGAAGAAAAAACATTTTATGCAATAGGTCTTTGATGAGAGGATTGTTTCTTTTTGAGTGGTGCAAACCACTCCAACAACCAGCTTTGTCTGTATCTACGTATGTGTCCGTGTATGTGTGTACCTGTACGTGGCCCCACGTACAGGTGAGCATGGTTGCTATGGTCACTGACATTACGTCAGACCACAGCTGATCAGGCTATATAAGACCTTGCACCACTCAGTTCACACGGGTGTGATTTTTTATCTTCTGTTCTGTTTATTCATTTTGGAGATTTTATACGCTATGTGTCTAAAAATAGCCAAGAAAAATAAATAACTGATGATAATTGTATCCTCCGTCTCTGTTGATGTGGCACCCAAACGGTTTATTTAAACTTTTGTTTTTCTTTTTTAAATTTTTGTAGCATAGCTACTGTATCATCATCATAACACAACCACACATTCAAATCAAAATGGGTCCATTTGGATACATTTTCACTACTATGGTTTCTAGGCCAAGGACCTAAAAAGAACAAAATTGTGCAAATATATAATAATATATACTTCCATTCTATGCAAATATAGGCCTATATAATAGTGCTTTTTCAGAGCCAAATGGATTTTTAAACAAATACATTCCAAAGAAATCATCGTGAAATTAAGTGGTGATGAAATCCACATAGTTCTGGGTGAAACTAGTTGGTACAATAAGAAATCGTCATGGGTAAGACCATTTCAAAGAACGCAAAAAAGAAAACCACCACTACCCTTTTGAAGATCCATTTTTTCTCAACACCACTAAATCTGGCAGAATTCACATGCTAGGTAAATTCTGTCCAGTTATTCAATTTTGGTTTGAACAAAGCGCATAATCCACAACCCCCTTGTTTTTGTCAGTAAAAAGGCCCCTGAGAGCTTCTCATGTCACGCCTGGCAAATACACCATGCTCTGTTCCATCAACAAACAAAAAACAAAAAAGCAACATGAATATACGCTGCTTGTGGCATTCTGCCAAAACCAGAGCCTGACTAATGCTCAAGCCTGCATAATGAGAAGTCTGGTATCTGTAGGCGGCACTTCAGGTACTTGTCTTCCCTCTGCTTGCCTCGTCTACTCGCTGTACACACACTTATGGCACATGCAGAGTTGTAAAAGTTTAATGGGACTCGCCACGCTCCTGTAATCAATGAGACATGCCTAGAGACTCCCCAAAGAGTGTCTGTGCTGTCTGAGGCAGCGGTACATCACATCATTAACACATTTTGGGCGGGAACCCCTCTTGGTGTTTTAAACATTATGTTATAATTTAGCTATTGAAAAATAGCAGATCTACAAGCTCATAGCGCGCCACCGAGTGGCGCGCTACGAGCATGTAGGTCTGCTACTTTTGAAAAGTCGTGAAAATGTGGCGCAAATCTTTGAATATATATTTCAGAGCGAACATTTTTTAACTAAAATATTGGCTTCTGGGGGGTCCCTGGAACTACATATTTTGAGATGGGGGTCCGTGGCCCAATAGAGATAATTCTAGGGATCCTTGATATGAAAAAGGTTGAGCACCACTGACATAGAAACATGGGTTTTTCAGAAAAATGTTAGGATTTAGAAGCCTTTTTTTTATCCTCAGTCCAAAATGGGTTAAGCATAGTCGGTGATCCATTTCCATGGCAAATATTTGGACTCGGGCTCTGGGAGAGGATATGTTGCCAGCACTCTGCTGCAGCATGGAGACAAGCTGATAATGGAGGGAGGCGTGGAGGGGAAGATAGGGATGAGAGGATGCTACAGGCAGGAGGAAGTGAAGGGGTCTGGAGAGCCCAGAGGCAAGAGGTGAGAAACTGGCGGAAAAGACAGCTGTGACTGTGAGGGAATATAATTTGTACTTTGTCGTGCGGCTGGCTGCGTCACATCACTGATTTTCTTCAGGTTCAATTCTTTTCACCATGTGGTTGTATAAATTAAGTATAAAATAGGCCCAAGAGTCAAGACGTGTCTTTTTACTGAATGAGGGACTAGGCACGAAAAACAAGTCTCTTGTGAAGCTCAAAAAGTCTTTGTGGGTGAAATAATTTAAAATTTCTGAACTGGAGTCCAACACTGTGCGAGCAGGTTTTCTTTTGTTTTTAAGTCTAGAAACAAGACTCCACATTGAGAGTTACACAGACATTCTGGCAAACCTATACGGTATACTAACAATAACAAAGAAAAGGTAAATACTTGAATCTTTCTATTTGACTTCATTTATTTCACTGATTGAAGAAGATATTATGTGTTATGTCAAATAAACGTGGTAATATTATTAACTGGTGAAAAACATGTGTAGCTGTCCCAGGCAAACATGGACAATTTCCACACAAAGGAACACAGAACATAAAGTCCATGAATTGCTTCATGCTAAACTATGTAAGGCACTTACAACTTAGCCACGATCCAAATACAAAACAAGTGAATACATACAAATGAATGAATTAAAACATATATCTCCAAACAGATACAGTATGTGTGCGTATATGTAGTCAGTAAATGGTAAATGGTGCATTTATATAGCGCCTTTATCCAAGGCGCTTTACAGAGATTGTGCATTACATTCACCCATTCACACACCGATGGCAACTGAAACCATGCAAGGCACCAACTAGCACATCGGGAGCAATTAGGGGTTCAGTGTCTTGCTCAAGGACACTTCGACAGCAACTCTGGGGGAGCCCGGGTTTGAACTGGCAACCTTGCGGTTACCATCCAGGCACTCTACCCCTGAACCACCGCCGCCCCTATAATTCTACAGGGTATAGTGTAGTGCAGGGGTCAGCAACCTTTTTGACATGAAGTGCCAAGTTCTCATTTTCTTGATAGTCAGTGTCCCATGCTGTATCATCAACATTAAGTTTGACATATTTTCTTTTACACCAGGATGTATGATCATTTAGACACCGATCTCCCAGACTCCCTCCCCAGTCAGAGTTAAGAGTTTGAATGAATGTAGAATTATTTTTTATATATTTAATTTTACAATAAAAAAAACCTCTCCCAACCCCTTTTGGTGTTAGCATTATGTTATGCTTTAGCTATTGAAAAATAGCAGATCTACAAGCTCATAGCGTGCCACCGAGTGGCGCGCTACGAGCTTGTAGGTCTGCTATTTAAAAAAAATCGAAGGACGACTGACATAGAAACATAGCTTTTTCAGAAAACTGTCAGGATGTGGAAGACATTTTTAGAATCTGATCTCAGGTCAAAATGGGTTAAGCCAGTGTGCCAGTGAACACCCTCCCCTGTGTTGGCACTCGTGCCTAAGATTGCTTACCCCTGGTGTAGTGTAGTGTACGCACAGCATCCAAGGTGATTTGGCGAGTCCAAGGGCATCGATCAAGATGGACGCCATCCGTGATCTCAGATCTCTCTCCGATTACTCCCCTCATCCCAGCTGATCCTCATACTGCTTACGGAAACAGTCTCCCACAGGGAAAAACTCCCAGCAACGCTCCTGGTACATTTTCCAAACGTAGGATTCCTGGCAAGGTCAAGACATTCACAATATATGTTGGGAGTCATTGATGCACCAAACAAGCTTTCCTATTTGTAAGCTCATTGGTTTCAACAGAATAGAAATCTACTCCGTGTCTATATAGAATATCAGAATTAAATAATAAATCCAACTTCAATTTCCGTGTTTGTCTTAAGTGCAATGCAGGTATTTCACTGGCTGTGACAGCTTCTATTATAGATGAGATATCTATTCAATTCTGGAGCATAAATTGTGTAAATTGGCCTCTATTCCGTTGTATCAATACTATGATATCAGAATGAAGATACATTATGTGCCACAAAATAAAGATTATCTAAAGGCTTATGGGAGTTTATTTCAAAATTGGGCCTTGCAGGGTTTAGAGCCTATATTCCTCCACATGTGGGTGCGCTTCCTTCATAGGGATTCAAGAGAAACGATAGAAGATATTAAACACAAAAACATGTGATAATGTTTATACAGAATTCATAGGATCCCACTATGGTGCAGGTGAAGTGAAGAATGGAAGTGAAGTGTGGAGTTTATTTTTTTTATCACCAGCCTGCAGCCTGTACTGTAGCCCAGGGGTTCTCAACCTGTGGGTCGCGACCCCTCGGGGGGTCGCCAAATTATTTTAGGGGGTCCCCAAATTATTTTCAAAAAAAAAAAAAAAAAAAAATAGCAGACCTACAAGCTCGTAGCGCGCCACTCGGTGGCGCGCTATGAGCTTGTAGATCTGCTATTTTTCAATAGCTAAATTATAACAATGCTTAAAACACAAAGGGGTTCCCGCCCAAAATGGTTTAAGGTTATTGTAGCAGTCAATTTATATTGGGGGTCGGGAGGGGGCGGGGCAGGGGTCCCGAGACATTGCCAAAGCATTTCCGGGGGTCCCCGGCCAAAAACGTTGAGAACCCCTGCTGTAGCCTATATTTTCGTTCGCTCGCGCTGATGAAACACCAAGGGATTATAAGGCCAACATTCAACACAAGATGTAAAGCTAACCCAGGTAATGTTGGCCTAATGCGTCACTCTGTCTGTGAAAATGTTACTATAGCCAGTACCGCAACAACAACTAAAGAGGACACAAGTAATGCATTTGAAATGGCTAGGTTTAGTTTTGCAACCACCGCAGTGCTGCGAGACACCGACATCTTTAATTTCAGGGATTAGTAATTACAGGCTGTTAAGGACCGTCTTGTAAGGGTGTTAGGTCCCTTTTTGTTCTCACTTTATTGTAATTCTGTTAGGTTAGTTAGGGTTTAATATTGTATTTTTGTTTCTTCTTGGTTAGGGATTGAGTTAGGGGTACATTTTTTGTTTCCTAGTTAGATCATTTTTGCTAAAATGTAAACCGCACCCTGAAGCCAATACTTCTTTTGAACCGAGAAGAACAAAGATTTGAATCAATTGTCTCTGTACTGTTGACCAAAAAAAAAGAGCGATAATAAAACTTAAAAGTTCTTTTTGAAAACTGTCTCCTCCATTATTATGTTGTTTCCCCTTTACCCTAGACAGGGGGTCGTAACACAGGCTCTTCCATAATGGATGTTGTCCTGCTAGACTCTTTTTCTTCTAATTGGTATCATCAGTACAGTACATACACTCAACTAACAGAAACATAATACAAAAATAATTGGGCAATAGGGTTGGGATCCGGAATCGGATCCAACATTGAGGAACCGGAATCGGGTTCCATAACATTTGGAACCGTTTTAGGAATCGTTTTTATCACACTGTCAGACCTGACATGTGGACTTCATGTCTGCTATACGGCGGGCTGTGGAACAGGAGGCCTACCTGGTTGATCCTGCCAGTAGCATATGCTTGTCTCAAAGATTAAGCCATGCATGTCTAAGTACAAACTGCTTATACAGTGAAAACGGTGGTTCTCAAAGTTTTCAATTTCACAAACCACCATAACTCTGAGAGAGTACAAATGGAACTAAACGGACCCGTAAGGTTAGGATATACGGAGGAGACGTTTTACTGGCAAAGAACGCTATAATGTACGAGAGGTAACTTTCACATTGTATTAGCGCTAGTATACAGGCCCTTTACAGACACATGCAATTAAAATCACCAAACACCTTTTAATGACCTTCAAAGTGCATTGTCAGTTTTTTTGGCGTCAGCTGAAATCCACTGAAATGGGATTAAGCAACAGGTTTAGTACCATTCCAAAGGTTTTGGCTCTGATCCGTCAAAATGATTAAGCAACAGGTTTGGTACCATTGGAAAGGTTTTGGCTCTGATCCGTCAACCAGAACCATGAAATAAACGCACGCCTGTTTGTGTTGGCTGCTTTTTCATGTATGAATTACAAAAGAACGACAGCCATACCTGTCCGGTGTGTTCCGTTTCGTCTTTGTTTATGAGGTACATCACAAAAAACCTGTCAGACAGAACATAATGGAGCACATGAGAGACTACAATGTATGTGTTGTGGTAGCAGAACTGTGGGAGATGTAAGACATGTTGAAAATACCATTAGAAATTAATTATGTTAAAAAAGGTCACAGTGGAACGAGCATGTGTTTTCTAGTAACAGCTGCAAAGTCTTTGTAGATGGTTCATAGACTGCTACATTCTAAAGCTACTTTGTATAAATACAATCTTAACAAATGGACTGACAGACCACAGCAAGGTTCAATGTCACTGACTTGGCATTTATTACCTTTCTGCAGTTCATAATCTAATTTTTTTTTTTTAATGATTTGTACTTTATTCATTTTCTTTTGTATATGAAACATTGACATAGACATAGACAAAACACAACCAAAGAAATGCATAACGAAACACAATATAACAGAGATGCACAGAAATATCCCGCAGTCCACCCCAGCCCCAATTCCAGACATATAATATTCCTTCAGTGTAATTTTCTAAAGTTGCCGCCCGTTCAGAGCTCACTCAGAGCCAGAAACTAATCAGAGTCCTGATACGTGCATATGGTAAAAGCCCCATTTTAAGTCATAGTTGTCCATCCTATTGAGCAGCCTGTATGACAGTCGCTCGTAAGCGGCCAATAGTCCCATCGAGGCATCCCAGAGGGATGGAGCAGGTGCAGATGGAGCCTTCCAGTCTTCATAATCTAATTATTAAATTATATTTAAATGAACTTGACTGCTGTTGTTAAAAAAACCCAAAATAAAACATACTGGGACAACCGAACAACTGCTCTCAAATACAAATTAAGGCAAACACCTGCCACAGACTGATGTTCATTATTTACAAGCTATATTTTATCCAACTGAAGAGTAATTATAGTAACAATAGTTAAGCAGCCTTATCAATCATATCTGTGAAATGACAGTACATGACAACCTGCACCGTGGTTAAAACAGGCATAAATATAATATTTTTCATTATGGTTCATTATAAAATAAAGCTAGTGTCATTATATTCAGCCTGTTATGGCAGGCATACTTCAGTTCAGGATTAGCATTATTGTATTGTAAAGGCTCATACATAGTCTGGATTTTCGGTGGTGGGGTGACCACCGAACTACAACATGACGTCACGAGCCACGGTGAAGAGCAAACCACCGCCACCACTCCAGCCCTTCTCTCTGTTTTTACTCACCACCACTCAACGTTATTTCAGCTCCGGTGGTCACCTCACCACCGAAAATCCAGACTATGAATAGGCCTTAACACGGTCTGGTTGAGACCCACTGTGGCAACGTTATAGTGACAATTGAAAATGTAGCGAGAGGGATTACTCACAGATAATTGGCCAGGTTATGCTCCTGCAGAGTGTGGGTCTCAAACCCATGGGGCACTGTGTCAAAGTACTCACTGCCTATTCCACAAATGAAACACTTGGTCTGCAAAGAGGAAAGAGGCCACGTTAACCATATTAACAGTTGACTTTACTTCATTATTTACACCATGAATGTGTGAATGTTTATTTTTATTTTTTTTATCTAAAGTGATATTTTGACACCTGCACTGGTCTACAGCAGGAATTCTCACAAGCCTGGGTAGCTTGTCTTCATCTCGCATATGAAGTACAAAGTTTTCTTTGGTTCATAGTCGTTGCCTGATGCTATGATTAAATATTAACCTAAAAGTATTCAATTTTTTGCCATCAACACATTAGTTCTTGGCATGTGCCCACCAAAGTTTTATACCGCTTTAATTTAATACCAAAATAGGAAGAATTTACACTGTTGGTGATAACATCAACTGAAAATTAGAAAACATTCCTGCTGAGAACATATGCAAATTTGAGTAATTGTGGATTTCCAAATAAGGTGATGAACATCACGTTCCTTGCTGTTGCACACCATGTCTAAGCTGCTATGTATGAAGCAGTAATTACACTCACATTGTGTGATGGTACTTTCTAGAGAGGTCTTCATGCATGTGTGTGTATGTGAGAAAACTAACAGAGAGAGCACTATTGTTCTGTTTTATTTTTTCATTTGTCCGTTGCCTTTTTCCATTAGCTTACCTAGTAAACTAAGGACTTATCTTCTACTTACTACCGGCCACTGTAAAATAATAATAATGATAAAATAAAATAAAATCACTCTGAGAGTAGAGTATACAAATGTAACCGAATGGACCCAGAAGGGTCCATTCGGTGATTCAGTTACATCTGACTTGCAAGTGGATAAATTAATATTGAGTATTTTACTATACAGTATACAGTACACTCCTACTGTACTTCTCAGTCAATGATCATATCTGTGACACCAGCTCCTAGAACATACTCCACAATCCACTTAATCTGGCATCGATTCAAAATCTCTTTAATTAGACCATGACCTTAAACTAAAGTACAGTGATCAATTTAGAATCTCTTTTAATTAGACTAAGACCTTAAGCTACATTACTGAAGTTAAATCATTACAAAATCAGTAATGCTTCAATGCCTCTGAGACCCAGCAATGACCAGGGTTCACTATCTTATGACAAGGAATTATGTGAAGGAATTCACACTTAAGTTATGCGTACCGTCAGCAACCACGCATAAATTAAGAACTAGATAGGGAAAGTTTCCTCCCTCACCTCCATGTCTTCTTTCACCTGCTCCTGCTGGTCACGAAGCTCCCCGAAGGCATCAATTATCAAACCTGTGAGGTACACAGTAGGTACTGCATGACTCGTGTGTGTGTGTGTGTGTGTGTGTGTGTGTGTGTGTGTGTGTGTGTGTGTGTGTGTGTGTGTGTGTGTGTGTGTGTGCGTGCGTGCGTGCGTGCGTGCGTGCGTGCGTGCGTGCGTGCGTGCGTGCGTGCGTGCGTGCGTGCGTGTAAGCAACGGGTGTGCACGTTCCTGGGAACGTGCTCGTGTTGGATTGACAGCTGGAGTTAGCTACTCCAGGGGATAAACAGATATAAGTTGCTTGACTTTTTTTTCGCACCCAATTCCACATGAAAAATTCATCAACCTTATTCTGAACAGCAAGAGGAACATAAAAGACAGAGTGTGTGAGTGTATGAACTATGAAATAGACTTTTACTTGCGTGTGTGTGTGTGTGTGTGTGTGTGTGTGTGTGTGTGTGTGTGTGTGTGTGTGTGTGTGTGTGTGTGTGTGTGTGTGTGTGTGAGCTGAGCATGCATGTATGTCTGTGAGTAAAAGACAAAAGATGTAATTTATTTTTGTGCCCGTCAATCAAAGATATCTGAGTCTGAGCTCATTAATCCTGGAGCTGGACTTATGCTGCACAAAGTGCACATAATGCGTGCGCACGCGTGTGTGTGTGTGTGCGTGAGTGTGCGCGTGTGTGTGAGTGTGTGAGTGTGTGTGTGTGTGTGTGCGTGCGTGCATGCGTGTGTGCGTTGTGCCTCACCCTGGATGATGGCCAAGAGGATGACAATAACAAAGAAGAAGAAGGTAATGTCAAAGATGATGCGCACCACTTCAAACTCGTCGCCGGCGGGGTCCTCGATCTCGTCCCCGATGCCTCCACCCGCACGCACGCCCACATACATGTGGAACATGTAGCACTGGAACCCAGAACACAGGAGGGGATCAATTTGATTCCATTTTGCATTTAGGTGCATTGCAGTCAAAAACTAAATAATTACCACATTATTGCTGTAAATCTAGATTCTCGGGATCCTCATGGGAACGGCACGCTCCAGGGTGGATCTCGGACTTCATTTGGCCAAACAGTCGCCTGTGACATGTTTATGACGTATGACTCCAAATTTGGCCAATGACTTCCATTATGAAATAAATGTTACATATTCAAAAATCAATAATCATATTCAAAAATCACACCTGTGTGAAGTGAGGGGTGCTAATATATTAACCCATTTAGGCCTGACGTCGAAATAAAAAAAAATAAGTCTATAATAAGAATATATATTCTAAGATTTGTGTCGCATTTTCACGATTTTTCAAAAATAGCAGACCTACAAGCCCGTAGCGCGCCACTCGGTGGCTACGAGTTACGATCCGAAGGGCATTGTTGATGACAGGGTCAACCTTCCTCACGTGCGGGCTTCTACTCCAGACTGGAGCACAGTACTCTGCAGCAGAGAACACCAGGGCTTGTGTTGTGTGGAGATCCGTAGTGTCCTGGCGGAGGCTCCCCAAGTTGTGCCAGCGAGGCGGCGGATAAGCGAGACCCTTGATGATACTTTGGCTCTTACTTCCTGTAGGTGTTGTTTGTAAGACAGTGTCCTGTCCATCCGAACCCCGAGGTACTTGGGGGCTAGTTGGTACTCTAGGCGCTTGTTGTCAACGGACATCGACAGTTCCCTCTTTGCCTCTCTGTTGCACAGATGGTATGTGGCGGTATGGTATGCAGGTGATGTAATGGTGATGTAAAACAAACGGTGCCAACACAAACATTAAATTCCCTTTATTGTTAATGGCATTTAGTGTTTGTGTTAGGGACAAGATGACGTAAATTGTCCCTTCGTTGTCAATGGCATTTTTAAAACAAACATTGAACTAAAAACAAACATTAAACCTGTATATAGGAGGGGCTATAAAACTCAAGCAGAAAACAGTATCAGTGTGTCGCAGAGGTAATTCTGCTGACATTCGCTGACAACCTCAATGAGACGCCAGTGTTCCCAGGTTTCGGTATGCAGCATTGGCCGGGTTATACCGCGTGGCCAGTGCGTGGGTGAAATAGGCTTCCCCCAACTCTCGCTTATAAAGCTCTCCTCTCCCTCCCTTCTCCTCCTTTCTCTTTCTCGCACTGATCAAAGCTCTGGTATGGTGTCATATACAACAGAGGCCTAACTAACAGCGATCTCCATATATGTGCATGACAGTGACATCAGTCATGTGTGTCCAATACAACTTTATATAGTTGATATCTGAAGGTCAAAAAGGATGATGCGTTGGCTCTATGTAACAGGATGAGGTTCACAGAGCATCTCTCTGCACACATCACTCCAGAATGGAGGAAACAATACATCACGTACGAGGCTTTAAAGGAAATGGTGTATTCTGCCTATGATCAGGCCCCATCTATCGAAGTCACAGATGAGGATACAGTTAAGAGGTACCATGCTAAGTCTGAGGAAAGGTTCTTCCAGATATGTGAAAAGGAGCTGGAAAAGATCAACACTTTCTATTCTGAAAAGCTGGCCGAGGCCCAGCGTCGTTATTCCACATTGCAGAATGAACTTCACTCCTCGTCGGATGCCCAGAGAGAGAGCTCCACCCACGGGTGGGGCCTGAGGAAGATGAAGACAGTGTTTGCCCTGTCCCAACAGGAGAGGTGTAAACACAGAAATATTAAGGACCTTCAGCTTGCCTTCTCGGAGTTCTACCTCAGCTTGATACTACTGCAAAACTACCAGACCCTGAATTTCATTGGGTTCCGTAAGATCCTGAAGAAACGCGATAAGATCTTGCAGACATCCAGAGGGGCAGACTGGAGGGTGGCCCAAGTTGAAGTGGCACCCTTTTATACCTGCAAGAGGATCACACAGCTTATCTCTGAGACCGAAGCGTTGGTAATAACAGAACTGGAGGGAGGGGACAGACAGAGGGCCATGAACAGACTGAGGGTGCCTCCCCTTGCACAGCCGGCTCCTGCATGGACCACCTTCAGAGTGGGGCTCTACTGTGGGGTGTTCTTCGCCCTGTTGGTCTTGGTGCTTATCAAAGGAGCTCTTGGGATTCGTAGTGATGACGTTTGGCCTCTGGTGAGGATCTATAGAGGAGGCTTCCTGTTAATAGAGTTCCTCTTCCTGCTAGGCATCAACACCTACGGGTGGAGACAGGCAGGTGTTAATCATGTGCTCATATTTGAGCTCAACCCCAGGAATAACCTAGCCCATCAACATCTGTTTGAGATTGCCAGTATGTTGGGCGTGCTGTGGTGCGTCAGCCTGCTGTCCTGTCTGTTCAGTGACAACATCCTTGTACCTATGCAGGCCAACCCTATAGCTATGTACAGCTTATTCTTCCTGTTCCTCATCAACCCCTCCAAGACCTGCTACTACAAGTCGCGCTTCTGGCTCCTCAAACTGCTGTTCCGTGTGGTGACAGCTCCGTTCCATCGCGTGACATTTGCAGACTTCTGGCTGGCTGACCAACTGAACTCTCTGGTTGTGGTCCTGATGGATCTGGAGTACATGATCTGCTTCTACAGCTTTGAGCTGGAGTGGCACAAACTTGATGGGCTCATTAGCAGGGAATATACATTTGGTTGCCATCTGTATCCAGGTGGTGTACGCGCAGTGATCCAGTGTCTTCCTGCGTGGTTCCGTTTTGTCCAGTGTCTGCGCCGTTACAGTGACACCAAACGAGCGTTCCCTCACCTTGTTAACGCTGGGAAATACTCCACAACCTTTTTGGTTGTCACATTTGCATCCCTTTACAGTAAGCACAAAGCTGAAAAGCATCCAGATGCCCAGATCTTCTTCGTATTGCTAATCGTCTGCTCAGTTGTCAGTTCCTGTTACACACTCATCTGGGACCTGAAGATGGACTGGGGCCTGTTTGACCGAAATGCTGGAGAGCATACCTTTCTCAGAGAGGAGATTGTTTACCCACATAAGGCGTATTACTACAGTGCCATAGTGGAGGACATCTTGCTGCGGTTCTCCTGGACTATGACTTTATCTCTAACCACAGTATATGGTTACAATGGTCTGTCTGAGATTCTGGTTACCGTGCTGGCCCCACTGGAGGTCTTCAGGCGTTTTGTGTGGAACTTCTTTCGTCTGGAGAACGAACATCTGAATAACTGTGGTGAGTTCAGGGCTGTGAGGGATATCAGCGTAGCTCCGCTCAACGCAGACAACCTGACGCTGTTGGAGCACATGATGGACCAAGAAGACGGCATCAAGAACCGCAACGGCAAGAAAAACAAAAAGAGCTGGAAAATTAGCTACAGCATGAACCTACTAGCATCAAAGACTCATGAGACCAAGATTGCGATCGATGACACTGATGATGACTCTTGACGCCAGGCCACTCGTCGTGCCTACGTACAGAATTTTTTTCATAGGAAATATGTTCTATACATACATTTAACTGTAGTCCTAGGTTTTCAGAAGATGGCATACCTACCTTCCCCCCCACATTAGAACTGCCCAATCCGTAGAGACTTTTAAATCCCTTCTCAAAACCCACCGTTTTTCTCTCGCCTTTAATGATGTCTGACCTAGATAGTTATTTATCTGTTCTTGATTCTAATGATTATGTATACTATGTTTTTATACTCTGTCTTTATACCTTGTCTACTGTGAAGCACTTTGGTCAATTTCGGTTGTGTAAATGTGCTATATAAATAAAGGTTGATTGATTGATTGATTGATATTTCTGTTCCGGACCATTTTCCTATAGCTTCATGTGATTGACTCGGCAGCAGATTTTAACTTGACTGTTTTGAATCTTGCTCTGCAAATTGATCGCCACCATCTTTGGAAGTAGGATGCTGGCTTCCCCGTTATGTCAGGGCAGAGAACTCACAACAACACTGTCAGTTATGTTTCCAAATGATGCCGTGTCACAGAATGCTGTATATTTTTTAGGCAAGAATGTAGTTCTTTATACTTCACGCACATCTGTGGTTGATTTATCCCTGGACAGTTAGGGCAGTATTATGCGTGTCTTAAGTACCAGGTCTTATTACTTAACTTAAGACCTGGAGGCGTGCATCAATGCCATTTGGCTATTCTGAGTGGCCAAACAGCATTGACCACACCTCCAGGTCTTAAGTTAGGTCATAAGACCTGGTACTTAAGACACGCGTAATACTGCCCTTAGTGTCAGACTAGAGCAGCCTGTCCCGGTGCTGACGTCTCTAATGGTTTAACATGGATATTATCTAACGGACAATCTTTGGTTTCCACTCATATTTGGTGGATTATAATTTATAGAGTACTCCAACACTGAGTTATTGTTATGCCATTAATGTGTTACTTTGTGCTTACAAGCGACAATTGAGGAATCCAGTGAGTTGCCGACTCTCTTTCACGACTCTCTCTTTCAAGGAGGGATTCATCTAAAAGTCTGCATTTATTTATTATCATACGTCTTTAGTGCTTATTAATATGCATCAAGCTTGATTCATGCTTTCAATTATCCATAATCCATCAAATGTATGTATCCCTCTACTGTTACTTTATTAGTCCATTCATTCTATTCTGGTTATATTTCATAAATATCTCAGGTCCAAACTCAACATTTGTGTGTGATTTATTGCAGGCTACAAGGCTTATTAGACTTGTTTTATGTGTAAATGAATGTGTAAGCTGCCATATTGATTGTGAAATTAGTCTGTGCAAGAAATATGCAGTTTACTCAAATGTACCAGACTACAACAATTTACAATTTACAATTTAGGCATTTAGCAGACGCTCTTAATCCAGAGCGATCATAGTCATCACAACCTTTGGTAATTGGTATGTTATTAATTATATTCTATTAATTCATTTGAACTGTAGTCCCAAATTTTGCACAATTAAACTAGAACTCATCCTACATGTTTAATTTTTGTATACCTAAATGTTCTATTCTTATTGTATTCTGTTCTGTGTATTTTCTGATTTTTACATAAAACATAATTGCGACAGCAGGTCGCATTTACTATGATCCCTGATGATGTCATAGTGATGTCACGAGACCTGGGCACAATATATGGGGGCTTTCCCCATGTATGGGGATTTTGAGTGATACACTGACGGACAAAAACGCACGATTCCATAGTTAACTGCGACCTTCGGTCGCAATCATAATAATGAAAATCACACCCGTGTGAAGTGAGGGGCGCTCTAATCATCGTACATCATCATCAAGAATGGTGGTCCCTTATTGGCCAAGGATTCCCACAGACATACATATACCGATTTGCTCAGACACATGATGTAAATTCTCCGTTCATTGTCAATGGCATTGTTAGTAGTTGTTTGTTCAGACAACACAAACATTAAAGCTGTAGCTGAAAGCAGCTATAAGACGGGGTAAAGCCCAAGAAAGGAAAAAAGATACAATGAAATATACACAATGAGCTAGTCATACGATACGTCTTCGGAATTAGGCGTTTCTGCCTTTGAAGGGTTTTTTCTACACAACAGGAAGGAATATGGAATAATTGAACGTAAAGGCTTTCTACAATAACGATATGGAGTTTGTAGCTGTTCTTGGGTTTGTGATGTGTTCCCGACATGGCATGACACTTGCTGAAAGGTCCAATCAGGTTCAGTGTTCCGGGTTAGTGTCGTTCACTGATTGGAGACTGGAGATGACGTCAGCTTTTTTTGATATGCTGATTGGCTGAAGAGGTTGTCTTTCAACGCTGTAGTCCCGGGTCGTAACCAGAGTCCAGACTCCATGAATGGAAATGCGATTTCAAGGGGAGTGGTTAACACCCCAATCGCCCAGGACGAAGTTCACCGTCCTTTCAATTAGTAACACCCAGCGCCCAGGACAAATCGCATCGCTCCACAGCCTAGGAGCGCTTGTTATGCAATACTCGATGTTGTGTAACAGTGGGACGTCATCGAAAATGTCCCCCCCCCCCCCGTTTTGCCGACGAGACCAACAATCCTAAAACGTTAATAACTCTTGATCTAAATAATCCCATCCAATTCTAAGAAAAGATCATGTCTTAGACGGCCCACCGCGGTCCCGTCGCTAGTCGCGATATAATTAATCATACCTCTACTCCCGTTGTTGTCGATCGCAATTGCAATGTCATATTACCCCTGTGATCATGTGTAAGTAAGTCGGAGGGGATATATCCCCTAAAAATCATGATTTGGCAGCAAACGGTTATATTTTTCGCATTTGACTTTCGCATTTGACTTTTGCATTCGCTCTTGAAAAGTAATTTGAAAATTTCTATAACACTTGAATAGTTTGGTCTTCTGCCCCTGCAAGGGAATTCATGTCTTTATAAACGATTGTAAAACATAGATTGGTTACGTAACCAACAACAGCCAATTAGCTACTACAAACGTTATGCAAAGCTCGGCCAATCACAGCGGAAGTTAGGTAATATTAAAGTGTGACAATAACTATAGTGTGGTTGCCACTTATAGCATTTGACTTTCAGAGCATTTCATTTGATGGCAATAATTCAACCATATTTCATGGCTCTGTTTAAGAATTTAGGGATGAATTAAATTGTCGCTGTTGAGCAGAAACCTTGTATTTCCATATTTCCTCATTTCCACTATGCGTGCATAGTGTTCACTTACTGGAGTTGTGCATGAAACGGTTTAACACTGACATGCACTTTAGTTGCAATGAAAAGCTGCCTGTGTCAGCTGTTTTCTTTTTACGTAGCAAATATTATGAACTTTGCTTGCTTTCAACAATTAGGACCAGACATAGGAATCTTTGTAAACTTAACGAACTATACTAACAATATTGGTGGGTCTAAGCATAGAATATCAACTTGACAATAAAGTGTTACAATTACTATAGTCTGGTTCAGGTGTGGGCAACCTTAGGCACCAACATTGGCACAAAGGAGGGTGATCACTGGCACACTGGCAAGTGTGTGAGAGAGTATTTTTGGTTTTAAAAAATGCAGTCAAATAAATGAAGTCCCTCACATTTGTGTGTAAATGACATCCTCCATTCTACATTAATTAAAACTGAACTCTGTGGGGGCATGGTGGCACAGTTGGTAGTGCTGTCGCCTCACAGCTAGAAGGTCCTGGGTTCGATTCCCGCTCGGGACGCTGTGGATGCTGGCGGTGTGTTTCCTCCTCCGCATCATCAGTGCCCATACCCGAGGCGGGGTTGGCGAAAGGGCCTTTCTGTGTGTAGTTTGCATGTTCTCCCCGTGTCTCCTAGGGTAGGTACCCTCACAAAAAACATGCAGTAATCCTGGTCTCTAAACTGCCTCCCCCTGGCCAGCCGGGGCGCCTGATGGAGGGGAAAGGAACTGGTTGGAATAACGTGCTACGTCCAACCAGGGAAACTCCCCCCTGTCAGGTGTAAAGGAGCAACTTGGACACTCAGGCATGAAGGAAGCAATAAGCATGAGTTCAAGTCTGTTGCTCTCCCCATGTCCCCCATATATGGGGACTAGGTTGGCGGAGGGTGCATAGAGCCCAGGATCACATTAGATAATTGATACAGGGGTGAAAAATGGGTTACAAAATCGTGGGATTAAAAAAAAAAAAAAAAAAAAACTGAACTCTGTTATTGCTCGGAGTCTAATGATCATTATAACAATGTGAAAGAAAATATTTAAAAAGAAGGAAAAACCTTATATTTGTGGACAATCAAACTATGTTGGAATTATTCACGTGGTGGCATTAAAATTAATGAATGTTGAAATGGCACACTGACAATCTAGAAAATAAAAACATGGCACATTTAAAAAAGGTCGCAGACCCCTGGTCTGGTTGACCTTTCGGACAACCACACTAATTATTGCCATTTCAATCTGGAACCTTGGCGTGTGTGACTGCAGCCGAAGGAACAAAATGATTGTAATTGGCTAGTAGTATAGTAGTATAACCTTTTGGGATATAGATGGACAATTGCTCTGCAATTATTAATGAATAAAAAATGACATAAAAAAAAAACATTCAGGAATCCTTAGCCTGGTGGCACCATTGCACAAGAAATATTGTGTGCCTCGCATTTTCAAACTTACTGAATATACAGACAAACAAGTGATCGCAAAATCTCCACCTGCCTGGCAGAGATAAAAACACCGGAAACGGCCTCTATTTTCATACAGTTTGACAAGCTGTTCAGCAAGACTGTAAGTAGCTAGGAATGTAGTCATGCTCAGGTTATCTCTGGATTGAAGTTGTTGCCATTTTGCATCACATCCTACCAGAAAAGCTCTGGTGCTGTTACTGTACAGTACATGTCAGGGACAAGTTTATTATAGTTAACCCATTCAGGCCTGACCTCAAAATAAAAAAAAATCTTCTAAATCCTCCAGTTTTCTGAAATAAATATTTTCATGATTTTTCAAAAATAGCAGACCTACAAGCTCGTAGCGCGCCACTCGGTGGCGCGCTATGAGCTTGTAGATCTGCTATTTTTCAATAGCTAAATTATAACATAATGTTTCAAACACCAAAAGGGGTTCCCGCCCAAAATGGGTTTACAAAAAAACAAAAACTATTTTTTAAAAAACATTTTCAGTAACTGGAACTAAAACAAAACTAGAAAAGGAAAAGAAAAACGATGAAATGTGCGTTTACAAAACTACTGTATCTAAAACTAACCGAAATGACGGACGAAATGCTCTTAGTTTTCGTTTTATGTATTTATAAGCTTAATCAGTAACTGAATATAATAATACTGAAAAGTGCTATCTTTTAGTTATTATTACATTACTTAGTAAGTAAGTAAATAACTAAATAACTAACTAACTAACTAACTAAAACTAACTGAATTAGAAGAAAAAATAGTCAAAACGAACTAAAACTAAACTATAATGAAAAATCCCAAACTATTATAACCGTGGTAAGGGAAACATCAATACAAAATGACTAAATTTGACTGAGGGACTGCCATTGGATTTTTTTGAATTTTCGTTTTTTCATGTAATGTGAAAGCAGGGAATCATAGCTTCAAATTGACATATTGGTTGTTCAGTTTGACCCACCAGTTTTGGAGATATGGCTTATAGAATAATGTCTTGCAGAAAAAAGCGAATTGAGAAAACAGGCTTGAAAGGTTCACTTCTGTGGTCTCTAACATTACATTAGCATAACATTAGCATTTATTTCATATTTACATGTCGATTTCAGCTCTGACACTTATTTCAGACATGCTCTAGTATGTGAAGAGTCTGCCTGTGCTATTAACTCATTTTTTGGAAAAAAAAAAAAAAAGTCAAATCTGGTCACAAATTCACAAATTGAGTGCCTAAATGTCTGCCATAAAAACAATGTCAACAAGTTGGCCACTGTGGCCCTGATAATAGCAGTGGGTGATTCACATGCTATCGCTCCCCATGTCCCCATACGACTGCTTGCATGAGTGACAGCACAGTAGGCATTAGAATAGAGCAGGTGGAGTGCCATTAACGGAGTGAATTTATCCATAGCCCAAACAAAGACTCCAGACACTGGCCCGAGGAACTGCTCTTCATTCAGATGTCCATCATTCTACAGACAGCACACAGAGGCCATTTACATTTCAACTAAAGGGATCATTGTCAGAATCCTACAAGACACCTCTGAGTCTGAGGAGGAATCTGCCGGCGCAAGTGAGCACCATTATCTCTTGGAAGAAGAAAGGGGGGAGAGAGAGACAAAAATTAAAATGAAAGGAGAGCGAGACTGAGAGATGGACAAAGATGAAAAAGACAGAGACATAGGGCCCTATTATGCGTGTCTTAAGTACCAGGTCTTATGACTTAACTTAAGACCTGGTCAATGCTGTTTGGCCACTCAGAATAGCCAAATGGCATTGATCACGCCTCCAGGTCTTAAGTTAAGTAATAAGACCTGGTACTTAAGACATGCATAATAGGGCCCTATATAGAGAGAGAAGTGCGAGGGATCAGTGGAAGTCTGCTGGGTGAACTCACAGTGAGCATGTCATCACACTTCATGTCCAGCGTTTCCCCATCCTCGCTCTTGTTGTAAAACTTCCTGAAGAAGTTGAAGGCCACAACGGTGTAGAGGTACACCACTACCGCCAGCAGGCCCACCGTCAGCGCCAACTGACACACGCACGCACGCGCACACGCACACACACAGCCCTCAGTAAACAACTTCAAATGAGAGGAACCTGTGAAAAACAAACTGTTTCCAAACAATGTTCTTGTCCGAGAGACAAACAGACATGGACGCGCACACACGCGCACCTTAGTAAACAACTTCAAATGAGAGGAACCTGTGAAAAACAAACTGTTTCCAAACAATGTTCTTGTCCGAGAGACAAACAGACATGGACGCGCACACACACACACACACACACACACACACACACACACACACACACACACACACACACACACACACACACACACACACACACACACACACACACACACACACACACACACACACACACACACACACACACACACACACCTTAGTAAACAACTTCAAATGAGAGGAACCTGTGAAAAACAAACTGTTTCCAAACAATGTTCTTGTCCGAGAGACAACATGGACGCGCGCGCGCGCACACACACACACACACACACACACACACACACACACACACACACACACACACACACACACACACACACACACACTTCCGTCACCTGTTTTCCGTTGTGGGTGACGGAAGAGAGGATGGTCTTGATGGTCTTGAAGCCCATGGCGATGTCCAGCAGGTGGGCAGCAAAGAAGAAGTTGTTGTAGTGACCCAAAACTGACATGGCCATGTACCAGGCCAGGTACAAGAAGGGCTACAAAAAGAAACACACACAGACACGGGCACAATGCACATGTTTCCAACCAATGCTGATAGGATGGGACATCAGTATTTTTCAATCTATGCTGACTTTTGATTCAGTGACTTTTATTGATTCTCCTGGCAGACTTCATCCTATCACATAATGAAATATAGCCTTCAATTTCTGCACTTCCAGAAAAAGTGGAAAAATATCATTTTTGAAAATCTATGATGCCATGCCCAATGAAAAGTATTAACAAAAGCTTGTGACTACTCTTTTTAACATTTCATGAAAGATAAGGGACGATAAGAAGTCGGTTCTGGAGAGGTCCTAGGGCTGAATTTAGTTAGGCTTTCAAATCAAACTCCCTCACGGCTAGCACCGAACTCGCTTGTAAATATTGGAGACCCTTGACATAAATGTTTCTGGCCAAGAAATGAACCTTGCACAGCGGGTAAATATCTGACTGGCCCTCGCTGACTGGTGCGCCTTCCAGCCAGTCAAACGCGCCCTGTTGTCCTGGCGTGTGTGTGTGTGTGCACTTCAAATGAAATAAAATAAAGGTTTTCACAGCATGCTTAGAACAGAAACAAGTGAAGTGAATAAGTGATACATACACATGCGTAAACTGAATAAGCTGCCTCTCCTCTCCCCTCCTGCTGCTGCTCGTTTAAATATAAGAACTTCAAAATTAAATAATCTATATAACTTTTGCTAACTTGATATATTTTTTATATTTTTATAATTTGAACACATCATCTGTCAGAGTTCATGTAGTACATGTCGGCTCCGGCTGTCATGACTTCCAACACTGCAACGTAACCACAAAAAAACAGACGTACAGCACATCATGGCGGTTGATAGATTGTAGATCTGTTCTTTTGAGGCACAAAGGAGACAGCAGTGCAATAGGAATGTTATAATTTAACCCAAATGTGACAAAATCATGTTATGTCTAGGTGCCTGCGTGCAGAAATGTATTTGATGTATCGCCATGTTTTTGTTCTTGCTTAACTTATCCGCTATCATTTATTGAAAAATTAGGATCTAATTCACGCCAGCATTTTTTTAATTTGAGCTCTTATTTTGAAAAGCCGCCATTTCCGGTCCATGAGCAGTAGTCTTAACCTAGGAAACTACACGGAGCGGACAGGCCTTGTTTACCATCTGAAGCCAGACCGGAGCTCTGCAGAGCTCCAGATCCATATCTGTGCCGTCAAAGAAACGCTGTTTTGACCAAAATGCCATCTGGGACAAGGAATAGGAGATACAGGCGATTGAAAGAAATGGATAGAATGGATTATGGCGACGACGATCTAAGATGGGCGATCCAGTGCTGTGCTAACAACACAGCTAGCTAACCGGCTAACGTGAGTAGCATTATGGCTCGAGCAATCGAACGCGCCATAAAAGCGCAATTGCCGAAGGCCGTCGGCAATGGCGTTAAGCGTCAGTATCAAAATTTGCTTCAATTGACTTTAATAGTCGGCAATGGCGCTGAAAGTATTAATGTAAATTGCACTGGATTAAAAGTGTAAAAAGTGTAAAATTGCAAATTGTACATGAGTATATTGTCATTGTTACACCATTGTGTGTGTAAACAAAGAAAAAAAGAGACTACCCTAAAGTAGGCTATACTTCATGCTATGACCACGCACGCACGTCGCACGCTATTAAGCAATTAATTTGCGCATAACGCCACCACAGCCTTAAAGGGCTAGGGTTAGGCTTAAAGTTGATGGAGGTGACGCTCAAAACACACCCATGACTAATTCTGTAGCAAAATGGCATTGGTCACGCCTCCACGTCTTAAATTATGACATATGACATGGCGTAAACTAAAACACGCAAAATGGGGCCCAGCCTCATAGTGTCCAATCTAGTGTGCTGTCTGTTTCAAATAATTGTATTGACATTGTCAACCAGTCAGTTTTAACCCAACACCAGGGTAAAAGGTTCTCAATACAACACACACAACAAACACAAACAAAATCGACGGAAATCCACGGATGCACAAAAACACCCACACGTGAACAGGAACACACATAGCAAAACATAGATTAACAGACAAGATACAAATGTGTGTTCTGGACAATACAATATCGCAGGATATTACCACCATAACTCTGACACTCTGACACGCAATCATATGACTTCAATTCACACTCCTTATCCTCCTAACATGGGTCTACTTACTCTATTCAAACAGAATAGTAGATATGCACTGCACATATTGCTAGTTCACGTTTTATTGCCAGTAAACGTGAATTGCAGGAAATAACTCTTATCTTTGCCTGTTAGCAAAACAAGATGGCATTATGCAAACAGACGGGGTAATAAATACTAACATCATCACTCACACCCCCCCCCCCCCACACACACACACACACACACACACACACACACACCTCAACTCACATTATCAGTGAAGACGACTCCGAGCTTCCAGACTTGGTACTTGACATCAACAGAGTTCAATCTGAAAGAGATATCATTTTGAGATGGATACATTACGGTAATAAATCATCCTTTTGCACAGCTACGGAGATGGACAGGTGTGTCGGAGTGATGCACTTGAATAGTAGGCAAAATGGGGAAGGGGGGGGGGGGAATCCAGCACACTGTCTTCACTTAAACATACAACGTTTTGGTCACTCATCAGACATGGAACTCAGGTCAGCATGTGCACGCAATGAACAGGGATTCTGTGCCTTCGAGACAGGACGTCATGTTCTAGGACCTTCGGTCTTCTGGCCTCGCTCTCATCAAAAGAACAGACATAAACACACACATGCACACACTAGCAGTGCACTGGCTAGAGACAATGACAGAGTGTGTGCATAGAATGCCTGTGCTATCCTCCAAAGTATTTTTTGTTTTTTTACAGTCATTGACAAGCAGCTCAGACAGACAGAAGTTGGATATCAATACAGTCACCCATCTTGATATTGATTGCTCAGCACGGAGCCTCATAAAGGTATTCCATTCTCCTCTAGGCCTCACTCACACCTTTCGATCTAGCATACAACATTGATGCATGCTAGATGTATACAAAGGGTTTGTTTACATCTTGCCCCAATGCATTTCCAATGGAAGTCACATGGTTTGACACAACATTTGTGTTGTACGGCTTTCGGCTGTGTTTTGACTGCCCCCCTCCCCCTCATACAACACAAATGTTGTGTCAAACCATGTGACTCCCATTGGAAATGAATTGCGAGCTTGCATCAGTCAATAAGTCTCATGCATCAGCCATACATCAATCTGTTGTAAAGGTGTGAGTCAGTGAAAGGTAATGAGGGAAAAACAAACAAATGGATTTCTTGGTCGAGTACATTGTACATACATGTTTCTTTTCATAAATGAATGCCCTATTTTATACGTTGAGTGTCAAGCTGAATTAGTGAAAATAGCAGATCTACATGCTCAACACATCATGATGTGAGCTTGTAGATCTGTGAGCTTGTAGATCTGTGAGCTTGTAGATCTGCTATTTTTTCTGTGAGAACAAAATATTTATTTTAATCTTTGAAAATGTTCACCTAGAGCAGGGGTTCTCAACCTTTTTGGCCGGGGACCCCCGGAAATGCTTTGGCAATGTCTCGGGACCCCCGCCCCGCCCCCTCCCGACCCCCAATATAAATTGACTGCTACAATAACCTTAACCCATTTTGGGCGGGAACCCCTTTTGGTGTTTTAAGCATTATGTTATAATTTAGCTATTGAAAAATAGCAGATCTACAAGCTCATAGCGCGCCACCGAGTGGCGCGCTACGAGCTTGTAGGTCTGCTATTTTTGAAAAATATTAAAAAAAAAAAAAAAAAAACTTTCAAAAAAAATAAATAATTTGGGGACCCCCCAAACTAATTTGGCGACCCCCCAAGGGGTCGCGACCCACGGGTTGAGAACCCCTGACCTAGAGTATAACGACATGGCCAAACACCATGGACACCAGGTTATTAGTGGAATGTTTTATAGCAATTAACCACTGAAGAACAAGAGCTTGTGACAAAATAACTATACTGGATCCATTGGAGCAGGTTCTTTTTTTCCATTTCCTGAAAAGTAACGGTTTTGGACAGGTTTTCAGCGACGATATGTACACACACACACAGCAAAATATTCTTAGTGTTAACTGAAATTAAATTAACATTGACACAAATTAACACATACTTTTTACTATAATTGAATACTGTGCATGTATGCAAATAATCTGTGTGATGTATGCCAAGACCCCTAGCATGCCCCTGTCACCACAGTCATCTGTTGGACAGCACTGTAACTCGATCACCTGTATGACTGATGCTGCTCAAATTGCCCAATGGCACAGATTCATGGTTGAACAGAGAGTGATGAAGAGAACGGAATACAAAACATGAAAGCACACATGAAAGCAGCCAGTGGTGTTTAGAGCTCATTATGTGATTGCAGTCTCGGCTCTCGGCTTGTTTTTTTCTTTCTGTGGGGAAATGAGCGGAAAATTACAAAGCAGCCTCATAGCTTGGCGTCACACTGATTTCAAATGACAGCTCCCACCCACTGTGCTGTAGATTCCCCACTTGTAGCCAAACACAATACAGAACAGATGTCAACAGGAGTCCATCAGACACATGTTGCCCAATAATTACTTTTTGAATTGGCAGCATTTGTGAGGTACACGCGTCCTCCACGCATTTATCAAACTCACAGGGTGCTCCAGGTGCCATCTTTCTCCTTCTTTCTCCTCCTCTCCCGTGTGAGGGAGCTGAAGTCCAGAGCAGCCTGGTCGAGGCCCAACAGGGCACTGATCCTCTCGCGACCGTAGATTTCTCCATACTTATCCATCACCTGACGGGGAGGGATAGGAGGATGCCTTTTAAAAGACCGTTGTTTAGCCCACTGACTACGAATCATGCCATACTTGGCAGTATTAACGAACATTAATTAAAGAGACATGAAACTTGCTCGAGACAGATCGCACGGTGAACTTTGTTGAGACGTTGTTTTCATTCAAAGCTACATTATCATTGAGTGCATTAATTGCATTAATGCAT
The DNA here is from genome assembly GCF_951216825.1 of Electrona antarctica. Classification (NCBI taxonomy): domain Eukaryota; kingdom Metazoa; phylum Chordata; class Actinopteri; order Myctophiformes; family Myctophidae; genus Electrona; species Electrona antarctica. Next base: position 50,577,996 of record NC_136791.1, read on the forward strand.
TTTAAAGTGATTTGAAAAGTCTAGCTGAAAATCGTCCATGGAAAAAACATTGATTTACCAACAGAATTCAAAGGTGCATGACTTCTTAACCCATTCAATCCATGAAAGCTTCTGTGTCATTTTATGTTAGCTAGGCTATATACATATGAGTGTGTGAGTCACAAAAATAGCAGATATACAAGCTCATAGTGCGTAACTTTCGTGCCATGCGTGTACATCTTTGAATATAGATCTGGGGTCCCCTGGAACAAAATATTTGGGATTGGCAGCTAAACACAATACAATAATTTGTATTTGTATGTGTATTTGTATGTGAAAAGGTTTGAGCACCAATGATATAGAAATATGTTTTTCAGAAAACTTAGGATTTAGAAGACATTTTTTTCCTCAGACTTGTTCATGTTTATAATAGTAAATTGGCTATTTCAATACTTTTGCAAAGATGAAATATTGAGATTCAAGGTTTCTGTCCGACATTGGCAATATATGGCTAAACCTGTGAATAAACAATGACACGTATTGGCTAGGGTATGGTCACAAAAAAACGGACAACACATTTAACAATTCTTTCAAACTGTCTTCTTATCCAAGAGGTGGTGAGACTAAAAAACCGAACAGATGCTGTAGACTCTACAGTGTAGAGCAGGGGTTCTCAACGTTTTTGGCCGGGGACCCCCGGAAATGCTTTGGCAATGTCTCGGGACCCCCGCCCCGCCCCCTCCCGACCCCCAATATAAATTGACTGCTACAATAACCTTAAACCATTTGGGCGGGAACCCCTTTTGGTGTTTTAAGCATTGTTATAATTTAGCTATTGAAAAATAGCAGATCTACAAGCTCATAGCGCGCCACCAAGTGGCGCGCTACGAGCTTGTAGGTCTGCTATTTTTGAAAAATCATGAAAAAAAAAAAAAAAAGAAAACTTTTTTTTTTGGAAAATAATTTGAGGAACCCTCCAAAATAATTTGGCGACCCCCCGAGGGGTCGCGACCCACGGGTTGAGAACCCCTGGTGTAGAGGCTATAATGAGATGGTAGAAGGGAGGCAGAGGAAAGGAGACCATACTGTAAGTGCGCTGAAGCTTAGCTTTCCATGTATGATGGCAATACTTCAATCCCAAATGATTTAACCCATTTTGGGCGGGAACCCCTTTTGGTGTTTTAAACATTATGTTAGAATTTAGCTATTGAAAAATAGCAGATCTACAAGCTCATAGCGCGCCACCGAGTAAAATGCGGCACAAATCTTTTAATAGGTATACTGTATATTCTTTCAGAGCGAACGTTTGTTTTATTTCGACGTCAGGCCTAAATGATTTAATTCCTGCACTAGGTCTCTGGGGCCAGCAGAACAGGTTTATTAGCTGAGAAGGGAGCGAGAATGCACCTGTCATTAAATCCTTCATTAAACTCTACTTACTTTCTTAATAGTCCCTCACTGAGTATAATGTGCATATAATTTAATTCATCCACATGCACAGAATGTCTCATGTTTCTGCCAGAAGGCATATCGGCTACGGCTCTGCAAAAGCCCTTACCTTCCTCTTCACAAATTTATCCCAGTAATTACTGGGAAAGGACCTGGAAAGAGAAACAAAAGGCCATCACAAATGATTTATCTGGCATAAACGGTGATTTAAACATGCAAGGGTGGGAGGCTGGGGGGGTGTTACAAAGTGAAAAACGTGGAAAATTGTCCCAAGGGAAAAAGTACAGTAAGTTTTTCCGCTACATGAACTAGCAAGGTTATAATTGATGAACGTCAGATGGACTTTTTGTTTTTTGACTAATTTTGAATGAAACAGCGAACTGCAACTGTGAATATACCCGCTATTGCTCCTGTATTGATGATTATTTGTATTGTACGTCTTGGATGTCCGGATTATCAAATGAATACATACATACTGAATACAATGGAAACATGCCCTCAGGGCTTTTTCTGTTATCCTTTTAGCATTGCTTGTATTATTGTACTCGCCGTACTGTTTGCAATAAAGTATCAATCAATACAAAAACAGATCCATTACGTTTATGACTGAACGTACGGTGTGCTGATGACCAGTCGGTCCCACTGTCCTTTGATGTCCTCATCGGCTGGCTGCTCCGTCACATACGAGCCGTCAAACTCCAGCCGCCGGGCCACGTCCTTCTCGCGCTTGAAGATCACCAGCGGTACCTTACAATCAAATGCACTGAGCTAAAACCAACTTTCTGCATGGACAGAAAGGGAGGTTTTAGAAGTAGAAAGGAATATACAACAATACGCACTCTTTTTGGGACTTAAAGCCCAAACCGCACCAATGCAAACTAGTCGCAACTCCTTGCAGGTTAACCTCACTAATTGCAACTGCCATTGGGGATAATGGTTGCAAGTAGTTGCATGGTGAACCATTGGTGCGGTTTGGGCTTAAGAGTCTAGTTTAACAATTATTAGGATCCGCAGCAGCAGTCTAATCATTATTAAGCGACTCTTAAGACGGAGAGTGCTGATTATATTCCTTATACGTATTATCTGAATACCCAGCATATATAATATTTTATATTTAAAGGAGCATTCAGTGATTTGGGTGATTTGGAAAAACCCCTGGTCCGCCCCGGTAACAAGATGTGCACATGCACGCACTAAAGTGGGGGGACACGCGACGGGCCAACAGCACTCACAGCAAGGCCCGCCCCCACTCGATCATGATTGGCAGAAGGCCCCTCTCTATCCTGATTGGATGAAGGCTGGGCCATGCAGCCAAAAACGAAACCTAAGGTTTTTTGACCCCAGGGGTTAACTGGGGACAGGGAGGAACTCCTCATTATGATCAGCAGACTCTATAGTAGGGAGGATTATCACAACAAAACAAAAAAAATAAGTGATATTTGAATTACGTGAAATCACTGAATATACCTTTAATACCCAGTACATTATATTTATTTAATACCCAGTATATCCCAGTATATTTCTGAACATTTCCAGACTGTCCTTGGGTTGAGTGAGCCTTTCTCTTGAAGTGAGGTTTTAAAAAGTGACATACAGTATTTCAGATTATTTCATACCGCTTAAAACCTCATAAAATACCACCTTACCTTGGGCCCTGGCTGGAGGCTTGGCACATTATAATTGATTTGTATATGGATAGACTGTGGTGACATACGGTATTTAATCACTGTCGGGTAGAAACCTTGTAAGTCCTTTTAATTTATCCGTTTCATAATTTTATCCAAAAGTAATGAATATAGCCAATCTACAAGCTCACAGCTTGTAGATCGAATATTTTCACTATTTTGGAAACATTCTGAACATTTGAGAAAACAATACAATAAATTGGTGCCCCAAAATACAGCGGCCAGGTTGAAAGTGGCTGTGGGTTTTATAAATATTAATATTAATATTAATATAATATTAATATTAATAATATTTATATTTATATTAACAAGCGCTTAAATTGGGACTAATAATAACGACATTGGATCCATTGGAATAGCCTGGTTAATAAACCAGACCGAATCAGCGGATTACGGTCTGGCGAGGCTCAGTAGCACGCCTCTTTCCTACAACCGAGAACAGGTCGGACCAATCGGGACACGGTATGCAATATGGGCGGGCTTTGGTACAGTGACGTTCAATGCTTGAGACTTTTGACTGACAGTAGCTTTGACCAATTGCGTCAAAGAGAAAATGTTTGAACCCGCCCCCCGGGAAATGAAATCCAAGTGGAGCCAGCCCAGACTAATATACCGTGACAGTGTTGTGTGATATTAGTCTGGCTTATTAGCCAGGCTACCATTGGAACACAAGTTCTTTTTTTGTCAAAAGAAAAAAACGTTTTGGAAACTTTTGGACATACAAGGTCCCCGACCGACAGCGGCAATTTGACGATGGCGCACCTTGAGGCAGTAGTAGCCAATAATACAACAGAAGGAGATGATGGTATGTGCTATGGCCAGGAAGTGAAGAGATGGCTCCATGTATCCTGTGCTCTCCTCCAGGACAAAACAAACACTGCCTTCCGAGACTGGGTCCTGCCCTACCATCTCATCCTCTTCCTCAAGTTGTTTGGGCGAGGATGACACCTGGGGAGAAAGACAGTAGGTATGGTACACTTTTAACACTTACTATCTCGCTCTCTAGGGCCTGACTCACACCTTTCGATCTAGCATACAACATTGATGCATGCTAGATGTAAAGAAAGGGTTTGTTTACATCTTGCCCCAATGCATTTCCAATGGAAGTCACATGGTTTGACACAACATTTGTGTTGTACGGCTTTCGGCTGTGTTTCGACTGCCCCCCACCCCCTCATACAACACAAATGTTGTGTCAAACCATGTGACTCCCATTGGAAAAGCATTGTGAGCTTGCATCAGTCAATACGTCTGCATCAATCTGTTGTGAAGGTGTGAGTCAGGCCTAGGTCGTCAGGCAACAACATCATACAGGTAAAGGTAAACACTTCACATAATTCTGTGTTATGTAATTTCTATTCATTTCATTTCTTTAACCTTTATTTATCCATGGAGGATATTTTCAAGGAAGTCCTGATAACAGCATGTCAGCACAACAACAACTACAAATATTCAATGAGGAATAGAGAATCCAGCAACTCCTTCAGTATTTGGATTCTTTCCATTATTCTTGCTGAGAGAAAGAAAATGAAAAAATGAACACAGAACCACACAGGAGAGCGTGGAGTCTGCACTACAGTACATACGCAGCTGGCCAAATATCACTGCCAAGTGGAGTGATTCATACACACTGCACTGAAGGTTCAAGACCTATAAAGACTGCTTCTAACAACAAGTCTCATCCTTCAAATATTGTTATTGTTAAAACATACGCAATCATCACCGTTTGTTCGACTGATGCTAGGAAACGAGACACAGAAGAAAGAAAAACGGATCACACGTTGTTGAATATGGTTTGTTAGAAATTACAAACAAATCCTCACCTTGTAGAAGAGGAGGATGAAGTTAATTGCAAAGGCGACAAAAAGAGCCAGCAGCCGCATGTTGTAGAAGTTCCTCGCAAAGTAATTCTTTCAGCAATTAGAAAGAAAACAATCAATTTCACAGGAAGGAAATAAACATGTTGAGTGTGAGTGAGTATTTGGTTTGGATGAATGTATGCACACAACATACAGTTGGAGGCCATCGATATTGTCCTTTTCTTTTTGCTGAGGTTTGCGTGATCTGCGCAAAAGGACAGTTAACCCATTTTGGGCGGAAACATTTTAAACATGTTATAATTTAGCTATTGAAAAATAGCAGATCTACAAGCTCATAGCGCGCCACCGAGTGGCGCGCTACGAGCTTGTAGGTCTGCTATTTTTGAAAAATCGTGAAAATATTTATTTCAGAAAACTGGATTTTTTTAAATTTTGAGGTCAGGCCTAAATGGGTCAAATGATAAGGGACAATATCGGTGGCACCCAACTGTATGGCTTTATAGTGCTCATTCATTACCAGCAGCCTCTTGTGATGAGTGCTCGTCATCTCCCATACGGCAGACGGCTGGCTCTCTGGTTGCTCCGCCTTAATGGAGAATCTCCTGTATCTCCGTGTAGCCTTGGTCTCCTCCATCATATCGCTGTCCTCTGAAGTGTCTTCACTGCAAATGGTGCAAAAGCAAAACAAAAAAAGGAACTCAAACCGTTTTGTAGAGATTTGTACAGATAATTACATTTTCATATATTGTCGTTTGTTTTGGCCTTGCCACATGACTTAGCTATCTGAACTCCAGGGCATTTATATAAAGCTTTTCTTTTCTTTCCCAAAAACAAAGCTTAATAGTGTTTGCCTTGCACAAAGACTGCATTATAACTCAAATGTAATCTGTAAATAATACGACTATTTGATCAAAGGTGTGTCATAGACTGAGGTTGAAGCAGGTCAAGTAATCAGTTTCAGAGATGATTCTCACTTTGCTTTCTGTGACTCAGACAATTTCTCATCTCCCCCCTCTTTGCAGGCTTGGGCCTAAAAGTGTAAACAAAAGACATTTGGAAATCAAACTCGAGCATAAATCAATACTTTTATATCAAAGTGCCATGTGTTGAACTTGAAAGGTAATGGCACCAAATAAAATGTGATTTTTCTGAGCCTTGAAAAAAAAGAGTTTACCATGCAGCCCTAGATAAAAAGCCTGTCTGTAAAAAGAAAAAAACATAAATTACACCGCAACTAGAGAGAGAAAATCAATCCCAGTCCCATCACCTGATATTTGCCAGGGGTATCAGTAGTGTCTCCATGTCTGGTGGCGCCACTGAACAGGTCAGTCAGACTGGCTCTGAGGTCATGCGTTAGAAGTCTGTATTGCCCGGCTTCCTTCCTCAATCTGAGGCCAAATATGTCAGACAGAGCACCCACCTCCCCGGGGAATGTGGCCACCACCTGACCCAGCTCCCTTATCTCCCTCTGGGAGGTGAAGCTGGCCGTGCGCCTCCTCAGCCGCTCCTCTGAGCACGTCACCCCCATGACTTCGTCCAGTGTCGGCTCGGGGAGACCACCCAGCAGGTCTGAGAGCCTCATCCTCTTGGCTGCTTCTATGAGCCCCCCGTTGACAAAGGCAAGGTACAACACATAAAGGACGCCACGCACTGAAGCAGAAATTAAACAGAACGCACACATGAGGATGAAGCTGAGAAAGGACATGGCCGATGTGAGGAGGTCCCTCAGAGCTGTCCACTTCATTTGTTTCTTCAGGTTTTTGATGGAGAATAGAAACATCAGCATCATCAATCCATGGGGCAGGCACGTAATTGCAGACCATATCATGGATAGGGAAAGGCCTCTTTTGGTGTCTTCCTTGTCTCCCCCTTCATGAAGGCTTTTCTCTTCCTTTTTGTCTGCCTCTCTCCTCTCCTCCGCTCCTCTCTCTCCGGCATCCGAGTCGGATAACTGGGCCGCTAGCTTCATCTCAAAGATCGTGTCCTCACAGAAATTCACAAACATCTCCATCTTTTCCTTCTCCCCGCCCTCGTTGACCACGTCGAATATGAACTGTCTCTTCGACTCTTTCACCTGAGGTTTCTCCCACTGGGTGCGGCTGGACTCGCTGATCTCAAAGTAGACCCTCTCGATGCGCTTTCCACCGCCCAGGATCTCAATGCGTCCCAGGTAGGGCCGGAAGTAAGTCAGGATGCACTTGGACAGCTCCAAGAACATTCCCAGTCGGGAGTCCTTGGGCATGTGCTCAGACAGGTTGGTCAGGAGAACAGCGATGCTGAATCCGATGTCTTTGGCCGGCTCGTGGAATCGGTCGACGAAGGCTTCGTACTCCAGGAGATCGCTCTCATCGGTTTCTGCGCAGGAGAGCAGGAAGTGGGTCTCGGCGTGGGAGAAGCGACTGCAGCTCTCCATGGCTCGCTGGAAGTCCTTCTTGGAGACGCGTCCCTTGGCGTCGGGGTCATACTCCTGAAAGGCATCCGAAGAGGTGAGGTCTTTGAGTTTGAGGAACATGTCAAAGAACTTGAGGATCATCTCCACGTTGCTGGACGACTCTACCAGCATATCCACCATCTGCTTTCCAATGGTTCCATTTACCACGTTACCTACGGAAGAAATGGGATAAAATGGACAGATTAAGTATAGCAGTGCTGATACTAAACTCAAAATCACAATTTACTAAATATCATGTGCTAATCCTACCTTCTAACATGGACAGCAGCATCACCACCATGTCCTTTTGTAAATCCATGAGCTCTTTCAGAAGCTCAATCTGACTTGAATCCTATAATGAAAAAATAAATTCTGACATTTCAGACATTTGGCAGTTACTTATAACCATAAGTGCCAATACGTATGGTTATAAGAAAAATAAATACCTACACAACAATAGTAGATGAAATGTCAGTTTGTGTATCTCAACAGTGTATATGAGAATGTGTGTATCCTCAACACAGTACAATGGCAAAACAATATCACAATATTACCTGTAATATCTTTGGTTTTAGCAAGAGACTAGGTTTATGCACGTAAAGATTCAGAGGAACAATGTACAGAACCTGAGAAAGCTTCATCTGCATGTGGGCGAAAACGTGGAGGAATCCCACCACAGCATCCCACAGCCGGCTGTGGGCTAGACTCTGCTGGTTCCCAGTGCACGGACCCTGAATACAGATCATACAGTTAATTAGAGCATGTGCAGCTATAACACTTGAGCGCAGGTGCTTCTTAATGTACTGTATCTAGTAGAAACCGACAGTTTCACAGAAACACTCTGTTATAATTAGCGAATCGAAAGGAGATGAATTAAGCCTAGAGGAAATATACTATTAAACGACACAAACAACATTTTATATGGAACCTTTGTCGTACATTAGGTTGTTTAAGAATGCAGGCCAACATTTTTATGCTTCTCCGCTGTCATGTGAACATTAAATCTCTACAAGAGGGGAGGCTCAGTGCTTAGGCCTGTGTGTGACTGCCAGGCACACAGCAGCACTATCATGTCCATCTCCAATAGGAGTGTGCACAGTGCGCGACTTCATTAATTCTTTCAATCTCCCCCCGCCAACCGAGTCAGTCATGTGTGTTCTGTATTAGTCTACAGATCCAAAAGTTTTGCTTTTCAGCAGCAACTACTTGAATGTGTGTTTCACTGACTGATACTCCCTCCATCCATAAATCTGTGTTTTATTTGATTAATATGATTTTCTCTGTCAGCCTGAGTTGATCAAGGGGCGACGTCACATTGCTAATAGTCTACACATACAGCTGCCACGCTGAAAACTCGATATGAAGTTTAAGATCGGGAAAGTTTAGGGAATGCCACAGGTTCATTCAGGTAAGGTAATGTATCCCTGTGCCTAGTAAATCCGCCCCTGGTTATGACGTTAAATTGGGATTGTGTTTATTGCGGCACAGATCTGTTGCAATTAGATGTAATGTCACTGCAACTAAGTAGAAATAACATTCAATTAAGTCATAATAATGTTATTTCTTATTAGGCTTTGTTAGGTATTATGCAATTTCTTAAGACCATAATGTACCAATTATTTTGTATAATTAGGATATATGTGTTTCTTGTAATAGAAGAAAACACAATGTTTAATTATGTCTTTAATTATGTTACATTTCATTCAATTTCTAGATTATAATGTAGGGATAATTGCATATTTATAACTGTGTTTGTTTCTGTCTAATAAAACCATAATAATAATAATAATAATTAATTTCTAATAACGCCATATTACGTCTAATTGGGTGTTCTGTGAATTAGGCTGCGACCGTATATCTCATAAATTCTTATGAAACTTTTTAGGTGAGCAAAATTCCCTTCCGGTAAAGGAAGGCAAAGTTCTTGTGAGTGCACATGGACTGCTGACTCAGTGTCTACTGCAAGTGAAAGCTCACCTGAATGTACTCGGTAAGTGTGTTGAAGACTTGTTTTGCTACACTGATGGCCTTGGAAAGGTTGCACTGTCCGTTCTCATCAATCACCTCCTTCCCCGAGTAGTACCAGTAGAAGTCACTGATTGACTCCTGTAGATAATTACATGAAAACATTTATATTTCAGATCCAAGAGGCCAAGGAAAAAGATTCTTTGTTGCAGAGAAAATTACTTCTTAGAAAATGGTTAGTGCACAGTAGTCAACGTTCACAAAATAGATAATTGGATACTACACTCCAAATGAGTTCAGGCAGATCGAGAGGGGTTTATATGCATGCACGACACTATGTTGGCATTGTAGATGTGACGAAGTGTCAAGCAGATGACCAAATTAACATTCTATCTAAGCTCAGCTCATTAATTGTACTTCCTCAGATTGCTGCCAGCGCCACTCAAAGTTGAATGTGCATTGTTTGCTCCCAGCAGCACTAGTAGGCTATGCTTTCCCTGATCTGTTTCCCCCGTAATAGATGTGTATCTTGTTGCTCTTATAGTCTCCTAATCATGAATAGGGAACAGGGAATAATGTATAGCAGAGCGTGAATGCCTACAGTAGATTTTTCATTTCATTTCATTTCAACCTTTATTTAGTTCTCGGAGAACACACTGAGGGCTGAGACCCTCTTTTTCAGTGGTGCCGAGATTACAACACATCAACAATGTACAATGGGGGGGGGGAGTTACAGGTACAGTTGATATTTACCAACGTTGATATATCAAGTTGAAAGCGATATAGAGAAGGAAGAGAGCTGTACTTTAGTGAAGTCTGTTCCAAGTGTGTGGGGCAGCGCACTTGAAAGCAGATTTTCCAGAAGTGGTGGAGGTATGTATGGTCTCAAGCATCAAATAATCTTGAGAGCGTGTATGATAAGAAATAGTTTTCCATTGTAAAAGAGAGTTTAAATAAGAAGGTGAGTTCCCAATTAGAGCTTTATAGACAAATAAAAACCAGTGTTGGTCTCTTCAAAATACAATATCAAATATAATATTCACACTTGTATTTATATATTATGAATAAAATGTTTTCAGTCTAGTCGTGAGTTATCTGACTGAACTAATTGGATATTTCAGTTGGATTGGATCTAACCAGAACAAATGAGAAGTCTGTAAAAAATGACCAGGCAAGTCTTCTGACCACACAGTGAGGCAACACTAGTTATTTCAGCTGCTGCTACATTGCTGTCTGGCAATCATTTTTGGATTTCAGTAGGAATGCATCCATAGATCTCTTCTTGAGCCACACCTTTACGATACGATAAGATACAACTTTATTGTCAGCTTGCACTGAAATTTGTTTTGCGTCCATGACGTCACCGTTCAAGATACAGACAAGACAATACATTACAGAAGATACATTACAGGACACACATCACAGAGGCAGACAGGAACAAGAACAATAGAACATATCCTCTTGATTTACCGATTTTGGTTTAAAAGCAGAACAGACTGGTGTACAAAATAATTCTTTAGCCTGTTTTTCTTATATTTAGGGACTCTAAACCACCTCATGGAGGGCAACAGTTGATATTCATCATTTAAAACATGTAAGGGGTCAGAGGAGATACTCTTCACCAGTCTAAGCATGCTCTTGGTCTGGGCTTCTTTAAATGAATGTAACACGACCTCAACAGGCCTACCAACAATTTTAGCGCAGATCTTAGTTTGTTCTTATATACTATAGTACAAGATCTGACTGCTAGCACCAAACGATCTAAGTCGGCGTAAGGAGTACATATACGTACGCTGCTGTATCCTCTTACAGGTATATTCAATATATTTATGATGAGACTCACATGATCCCATGTGAAATTGAAAAATAATTTTGGTAAATAATCTAAGAATCGCCTTGCAACAGCTTCACCCAGTTAGTAATCCTTTGTGTCCTTGTTTGATGCTGCATTTACTTTGGTTTATGGTAGTTCCCATCATATTCCACCTACATATCTTGTGATTTTGTGGTGATTCGCATTTTGCCCTGTGCAGTGCAGCGTAGCCAGCAAAGATGGAGTCAGGTTAACCTGCAACCCACAGGTTCTCAGGATCGGGACTCAAACCTGCTGCTACGCTGTCAGGCTAGGTGCCTGGACCGTTAGGCTGGCCGAGGCCCATATCAAAGTTTTTATAATCAGCTGCAGTAGTTGAAGGCTCACAAAGCGTCACATATTTTCAAAGATTTTGAAAGTGAAAGCGCTTAAGGCTGCCCAAGAGCTTGTGACTAAATAATCTACATTGGGTCCATTTGAAATCAAAATCTCCTGTTCCTGAAAAGTAACGGTTTTGGACATAAAAGTTTCAGCGATGTTTATGTATCCAACAGCTGGCTACATTTTTGTCACAGTACTCCAGTGCATCATGGTGCTCTGGTCATACAACTAAGGCTTTCAGTGTAGGCTCACCTGTACTCTGAGTAGGTAGTCTACAGTGGAACTGACAATGTTGACAGTGGTGTTGTTCCCCCTTTGTGTCCTCAAATAATTCTGGAAATCTATAGCATATAACATTGAGTAAGTGTCATTACATAAGAAGACGAAGAAGAAGAAGAAGAAGAAGAAGAAGAAGAAGAAGAAGCAGCAGCAAAGAGCAGGATAATGTTACAATATGCAATGGAAATTCCCCCGTTGCAAAGAGAAAAGCGGTACAATTCACAGCAGACTGAAATAGACCGTTAGGCTGCCATTCACCTGTCTCTTTAATTTAACAACTAGGTGGAAACGACAAGATAATAACCTGTCCCCTTCCCTCTCGAGTGTCACTCTAGTCTAAACTAAGCATCTAGGGTTTAATAGACGGCTGTATGGCAGTAATGTCAGCTCTGTGTGTGTGTGTGTGTGTGTGTGTGTGTGTGTGTGTGTGTGTGTGTGTGTGTGCGTGCGTGCGTGCGTGCGTGCGTGCGTGCGTGCGTGCGTGCGTGCGAGCGTGTGTAAGTAACCTGAGTTGTGTCCCTCACAGAGCAGCTGTAGGAAACGGAAAAGGTCGCGTGTCAGCTCTTCATCTGGCATCACCTTCTCGCCTGGGCAACAGAACAGGGGAGTGGGGGGGGGGGGGGGGGGGGGTGCAAGAGGAAGAGATAAAGGTAGGCGTAGTGTGAGAGGAATGGAAGCAGAGGGGATGATGTTAGATGGAATCTATTCCAATTGAAAATGTGAGCACAGCGTGATCTCAAGCGAAAGACACGGCGTACTAGACAAAAGGAGGGGAGGGCTACAGGAGAGCCAGCATAGCATTAAAGTGAAAGGGCAGGAGCTCTGGATAATAATACGGAGACCAAGGTGGAGACAATGGATGAGGGAAAAATCTGTTCTGTTCTGTTCATTTACGGCCAAGGATCCGACAGCTGTGACCATTCATCGTGCCACAGTTGTATTGAAACAGATTTTTCATTTCATACTGTACCAGAGCCCTCGTCCGAGGCCATGCCCAATCCTTCTGCTTTGTTCTGCCTCTCAAATGCATTCAGATCCAGCACACTGGGCAGCAGAGGACCGCACGCACGCACGCGCGCGCGCACGCACGCACGCACGCACGCACGCACGCACGCACGCACGCACGCACGCACGCACACAGACAGAAATGAGAACAGCGTTAGTGCTATGGACATTCTTGTGGTGTATTCCTATCAGTTAGCATGGCTCAGTGAAGTCTGTCACCCTCCTCTGTAACAGGTGACAAAACACGTCGGATTATCATCAACCAGCAGCCTTCTGCTCGCCTCACTCACCTGCAAGACCGCATGAGTCCTGCCATGCTTTGAAAGAAGCCAACATCTCGCCTGTCTTTCAAATAATCCAGCATTTTCTGTCACAAAGAGCGTCAAAGACAGGGAAAGATGAGTGGATGAGGCGGCAGATATCAAATGGAGGAGATATTGGCTATTTTGCTTTGCCGGGCTTTTTTATGCTAATCAGTAATCACTGTGAGTGTGTCAACACTCAACAGCATAGCTCTCTCAAGGCAACAGCACTCATAGAAATTAATAGGCTCACTTCTGAATGTAGAAACAGTCCAATGCTCCATGACATAAAGCCTGTGCCTGGACTTAGTTTATCTACATTATCTGATATCTACAAGCTCTGCTATTTTCACATGCAACTAGGTATATGTATGAATCAGGATTCAAGCCTAGATCACGAATTAATTATGTGATATAAGAAGGGGGGTGGGGGGGGGGGGGGGATGAAGGAACACTTTTCCTTTGTGGAATAAATAGTAACAATAAGCTTGTGTCATCATTGCATTAACATGCAATCATAATGAAACTGTGTTAAAATTACAATAATACACTCAAGGTTGTAGTACTTCATAACTATGGCAATAGTGTGCTGTTTTACACAGTAGTGTGCTGTTTTACACAGTTTTCTACATGTCCAATATTAAGGTATAGCACTCAGTTACATCATATTCTTCTAATTTAACCCATATCCTAACCCTACCCCTAAGAACAGGGTATCATTAAAAAAGAAAACCGAAAACCTCAAAACAATATTTTTATATTTTCATAATGGTGGAAACAGGTGGACAGGTGGAAACCGATAAGTAATATTTGAGAATTATAGATTATCAGAAGCAAAGACTAGTTCCACTATGCTAGAATTCCCTTGACGTTTATCCAATCAGTGAACCTATATCCAAGAGGGAGGTACACGGCTGTCAATCACAGCCTCCATGCACACTGCCTCTGCAACTTAAAGCAATCATCTTGCCAATTCAGCGTCACTTAATTACCACACTGTCAGTCTAGCACATCGATCTGGGATAAAGATGTAATCAACCTACAAATGATCTGCTCCCCCTTTGTAAATAACTGCTTAGGCAGTGTGCATGTGGGCGTGACAGACATCAGGTAAGCTTGCCGCCTGTTTCTTGATTGGATAGACGTCTTACCCTTACACGTCTTTTTTTAGAAGGTAATTGCACAGTAATATTTACAGCACAGTCCCAAAATTGATATTGTAGTAAAACCGGTTCAAAAGGGAAAATTAAGTTTGATTGGACTGGATTTTTTTTCTTTTTTTTTTCTTGTTGTTATTGTTGTTTTTGTATGTCTGTACTCAATTATTATTGTTGTTTTTTTTTATATTGTTTTAATTGTTTTAATAATGACGATAACTGTGGGGGGAGGGATGGGGTGAGGGAGAAAATGGGAAAAAATGGTATGTTCAAACTAAACTTAAATTGTTGAAACCTGCTACCAATATACATATATTTAAAAAAAAAAAAAAAAAAAAAAGGGAAAATTTAAATTGTGATACAGCAGCATGCAGTCTCCTTGCCATGACCATAACCAGAGATCACAAATAAAATTCAGCAAAATAACAGTCAGGACCATTGTATCATAATGAAATAATATGAATACAGTACCTGTTGCACAGTGGCATTCCCACCGTTGAGAATGGCAATACCCAGTTTCAGAGTAGAGGCCATCACAGAGCCCATATCCCCTGCAGGGATTAGAACGCACATCATTATGAAAATCACAAAACAACACGATGTGTCAGAGATAGACGTGCCGCTACAGGAAAGCGTGGGATCACACTGGCTCTAACCTTGAGGAAGGACCGTAAATCTAAAGCCTAACTGAAGTGCACGGATTTCCCTGAAGTGCATAAAATAACCTGCCTCCAGACCGAGGGCTAGGGGTGTCTAGACACGGACAAACACACCGTACGTGTCATGTAGATTCAGGGATGTATGAAATCATGCTGTCAAACTGTTTTTTAATAGAACTAGCTTACAGAAATGAATTAATATACTAATCCTGGATAATAACCTTTGATCCGATTCAATTACTGTAATTTCAGCCACTAGGTAAGACTATTAGACTGATATTTTTCCTATATTACATATAGGGGTGGCACAAGGGTAAAGTAAAGTTCCTACAGTATCTCCACCACCGTGTAGATTATTAAGGGTGCCTCCGGCTTTGCTGAGAATCCATACACGCTTAGACTACTGTAACTCTCTGTATACCTGCCTCACTAAAAAATCTATTCATCGTCTCCAACTAGTACAGAATGTTGCTGCTTGTCTGCTAACTGGCTCCAGGAAATTTGACCATATCACCCCCGTTCTAGCGTCCCTGCACTGGCTCCCAATCTCCTTCAGAATCAATTTCAAACTCCTTCTCACCATATTCAAGGCCAGGTCCGGTCTCGCTCCACCCTACATCGCCTATCTAATCTCCCCCTATGTCCCAACCCGCTCCCTGAGATCCTCATCCAAAGACCTTCTTAACCCTCAAATGTGTCGGCTAAAGTCCAAAGGAGACCAGGCTTTCAGCACCATAGCGCCAATACTTTGGAACACACTGTCCTTACAGATCAAGCGTGCTGAATCAGTGTCCTCTTTTATCCCTTTTAAAAACACACTTTTATAGATTAGCTTTCACTCCCAATCAAATATTTTAGTATATATATTTTTCCTAATTTTTGTTTTCTTTTGAAATGTCTTCTGCTGTATATTTGGTTTGTTGTTGTAAAGCACTTTGTAATGAAAATTTGAAAGGTGCTATATAAATAAAGTTTTATTATTATTATTATTATTATTATTACCTTTGCTGGCACTGATGGTCTGCAGGACCATCTCAGCAGCTCCGCGCTCATGGAGCCTGGCCTGCTGGTACAACAACTTCTGTTTCTCCATCTCCTTCTCCTGGGCAGCACAAATGTCAGTCCATTGTCAGTTAATTACTACTCTTTTTTTTAATAACAACTTGTCAATACAATTAAATATCCTTTAAACAAAAGAATAGAGTAGAGGCCCTCACTTCAAAGCTTTTCACCTCCTCCTCTCCATCCTCCTCCTCTCTGTGACAGCTCTGGAGGGAGAGAATAGACAACCATAACAACAAGCAAGACAAATGCAGTATGAAACTGGACAAAAGCAAGCAGAGAGTGTACAAATTAATCCGACAATAAGGAAGTTTGATTTATTTGGCACAATTATACAATACAAAGACAATACTTTTTAGACTTAGATAGCATTTTATACAGACTTATAGCATGTTATGTAGACAGCACAATAATTGCATTGTATGTAGTCATAGCACTGTACAGCATAGTATAGTATATATGTATAGTTTATATGTACAGTGTCATTATATAGATATGTTCTAGCTACGTTCTTAGCTTACGCATGTTTCTTGATAAATGCTTTTTATATATGTGATGTATTCCCATGCTTTTTGTTCTTGCTTAATGTACAGTAAATCGCTCTGGATTAAGAGCGTCTGCTAAATGCCTAAATTGTAAATTGTAATAATAGGAAAAACATGCAAGTAGGAGGCAGGAAACCCCAAAAGGGTTTATATTTATCACTTAATCCCTGTATATACTGTTGTATAACGTTGTGAACTTGCTATTTTAGTTTGACTTTGTTTTTTAACTACATTGCCTATAATGACATACTCAAAATAGAGAAGCCAATTTGAAAGTGACTAATAGGACAGGAGTCAGGACACAAGGACTGTGAACTTAGGATGAAGTGGAACATGATGTTAAAGGTTACCAATTGGTACACTAATTTCTTTTTCAAATGCAATTAGTGTTCCATAGGCCAAACGGGTAGTTTAGTGTCTTTGACCATATGACATTTAATTACCAAATTGCAGGGGGAATTCAACTGCCATCGGGGGGGACAAGGGACATACAATTGATTTATACAGAGAACCAAGAGGCACATGGTTTGCATAACGTCCTGGATTGCAAACATTATGCACATGGGAATGACTTTGACTTTGGCTCGATACAGTACATTACTGCATAAAGCGATTGGGGGTTATATTTGAGCGCACAAGCGAATCACTTAAAACTATACAGTAAATAAGGTCATTGTCCATGTCGTTTCTCTCACCTTGGCCATGATAGCAGCATAGGACATGTAGAGACTGTCACTTCCAAGTGCACTGTGGACAGCAGGGATTGGCCACACATTAGTGCATGTCAAGTGCCACCTAAGCAGGCTTAGCTGACAATAATGTATGAAGAAAGTCATTACTTTTAACACAGGGTAAATGCAACACTTAATCGCCCTTCAAGGTGAGTCTAGAAGGAGGATACCACTACGTGACTCATACAAAGGCTTTTAGAGACAATGGTCTCGTGTCAGACAAAGAGTCCACGATTTGTCACAACTTAATATTGACATTCCTGGAGATTGATTTGGAGCTGTAATAAAAGGTGAGATGGGTGTTTTACTGCATGTGAAAACTAATAATGGACAAACACACGCCACACACACACACACACACACTGCACTCACACTCACATATTACACACACGCACACACCTCCCTTCCATCAGAGCGCTCCTGCTGAAGAGTGTAATGAGTTGTAGGAGGGGATCGATCGGCATTGCGGCTCCTTCCGCCCCCTTCTCCTCTCCGACACCTCCACGTTGCTCCGCCACTCCCACCATCTGAAGACCCAACACAAAATGTGAAGCCCCTCATGTGTGCTCTCTGTTAACACTTTGTGCGCCCACGCAAAAGTGGGTGAAAATCACTTTCACCTAGAAAATCCATTCATTTTTTTTTAATTCAGCTGACTGTGGAGACACATGCTGGAACCTTTTACTTTGAAATGTTTTATAGTTTCTGAGTTATTTAATTTAAACGCCCAATGCATTCTCAATGGCGAAAACACAAACTTTGGCACCACGTATAAAAATAAAAAAAACATTGTTATGATTTTTTTGTTTAAAAAAATAATAATAATAAAAAAAAAATATATATATTTTTTTCAAAGACGTACACAGATGTCTTGGGCACTGCATGTGCGGTAATACCAAAGACGTCCACAGACGTCTTGGGCACAAAATGTGTTGCCAACCATACCACATGCGCATACACAGGCACATGCACGCAAATGCATGGCAATCTTATACAGTTCAATTAACAAATGTAGCTGTCTTTTTCCCATTCTGTTTTGGTTGATTGATATTGTATTGACAAAAATGCTTATACTGTCATGAACATACACGTATATTTGTATTGTCAAAAGAATAAGAAACAAAAGTGTGTGTGTGTGTGTGTGTGTGTGTGTGTGTGTGTGCGTGCGTGCGTGCGTGCGTGCGTGCGTGCGTGCGTGCGTGCGTGCGTGCGTGCGTGCGTGCGTGCGTGCGTGCGTGCGTGCGTGCGTGCGAACTTCCGACCGGAGGGACAGATTTTCATGAAGGAGAGAATGATAAGGCTGAACCAAAGAAATTATAGTCAACAAAAGGTGCAAGCTAAGGTCAAAATCAAGAAAGGATGTAATGGGCAGACCATGAAGCCGGAGAGGCTTCATGATTTCACTTCATGATTTTTTAAATTTGTTCTGTATTTATGGACATTTCCTGATGTTTCTTCGAGATTTTTGTTTTGTATTTGTGCTGCCATGGGGATGTGGGGGGGGGAAATATATGTGAATAATAGCTTTGAAATTAATATGTTGTAAAGAAAAATCAATAAACCTATGTTTAACCCATTTTGGGCGGGAACCCCTTTTCGTGTTTTAAACATTATGTTATAATTTAGCTATTGAAAAATAGCAGATCTACAAGCTCATAGCGCGCCAGCTTGTAGGTCTGCTATTTTTGAAAAATCGTTTATTTCGACGTCAGGCCTGAATGGGTTTTTTTTAAGTTTTGAGTTGAAAAGGTAAAATGTCAGGTCATGTCACAATGGTGAGACATACTGTATATGAGATGTTGGTACAGGGAGGGCTTGAACAAACAAGAGTGTTTGCATTCTGTTACATTTTGTTTGTCATTTTAGTAAATCAAATGTGTGGACTGACAAAGGTAGCCTTCCATCCGTTTACTGCAGAAAGCCCCCATGCTGCTATCTTGTTTTTCCTGCTTCAGGAGGACAATAGGCCTCTTCACAATGTCAGATTAAACTGTCCACAGCCAGACAATACACATAGACTAGCTTGGCCACAAAGTGAAGTTACTCACCGACACACTACCACAGAACTTCATTAGGAACTTTAAAGAGTTTTAAAGTTCGTTCCAACTCAGTGGTCTGTGGACAGGCTATGAGATTTAGACCCTGGCCTTCTTTGTACCATGCCTGAAGTACATCAAAATATGTTGACAATCCATAAGGACCTTACACGTTAAAACAAAATAATTTGAGCACATCAATAAACCAAGCAGGCGATAATCTCTTTTTCACGCTGGAGTTTGCCGTTATCACTATCGGAGTCCACTATCGCAGCAGAGTGACAGCAAATCACATACTGTATGACACGTCCTTTGACACTTACGGCTAAATCTTCCACAAGCTTTTCCTCAAAGCTGTGATCTTCTACTGACATCCAGGACTTATCATAGCCCTGCAGGAACAGGTTGACAGCTCTATGCCTGGGAAGAGGACAGAGAGAGAGAGAGAGAGAGAGAGAGAGAGAGAGAGAGAGAGAGAGAGAGAGAGATTTAAGGTGGCCTTACACTAGCCGATAATCGGGCATTTTCTGACGCTCGGGGGGTGCCCGACTCAATCGATCTGCTCGGGGCGCGATCGGGATCGACCCGATCAACATCAAGCATGTTTGATATTTGCTCTGCCCCGCTCCGATTATCCTGTAGTGTGTGGTGCTATCAGATTTCAGATTGAAAAGAATCGGCTAGTGTAAGGCCACCTTTAGAAAAGTGCAGATGGTGCTGAAATAAAGAGGTAAAGCAAAGGAAAAATCAATACAATCCATAACCCTGGACTGGAGGATTTATGATTATATCATTAGCATTAATCCACCTTGGTCTCCTATTCCATACCATCTGTGGGGCTCATTATAGTCTCCAGATACCAGCAGCACAAGGATATCCCACAAGTTACTGTATGTCACACCATATCTGAGATAATAGTCTAGTTCTATCACATAATACACGCTAACCTAATGGCCTTTCATATGCTAATAACTTTGCCATAGGACTGCCGTGACAGGACTATGATTGATAGCCTAATTAGGGTTTACATTAGCTCCTAATTACAGAATAAGTCCCCACACAATGCCACGGTCTCTTTCACATTCCAGGACGAATAGTATTATTGACTCTCTTTCAAGTCTTGAAGCGCTGTTTAGGGGCTTCCGTTCCAAGGTTCATATAGCCGCTGTTCCATCACACACATAATGAGACAGTATTTTAGCTATTTAAAAATAGCAGATCTACAAGCTCGTAGCGCGCCACCGAGTGGCGCGCTACGAGCTTGTAGGTCTGCTATTTTTGAAAAATCGTGATTTTTATTTTTATTTTTTTTAATCTTTTATTTTTTTAAATAATTTGGGGACCCCCTAAAATAATTTGGTGACCCCCCGAGGGGTCGCGACCCACGGGTTGAGAACCCCTGGGTGAGAGGAACACAATGTAAATACTGTACATCCCTGCTGCAACATACAGTACAACATGTTATGGTGTTTTACATTAAAATGTGTTCTTAGAAAGGTTTTTAGCTTAAAATAACCACTGATAATTCTCTTCACTGCAATGATAAAGAATCTGTTCTCGCTGCTGGGGGGCACTGCATTTTCAATGAAGGCACTTCTTAGATATTTCTTAGTTTCATCACAAAACAAACAAACTGATTCACAGTTGGTTACATTGATGGTGGTGATTTGAAAGAGATTTGCTTAGAAATCTACATATTTTGTGTATACAGATAGACGCCCTGAGGGCGAGAAGGGACCTCGCCCAAAAGGGTGAGGTCGCGTGCAGGCAACAACCGCCTGGGCGGCAGTGGCTCAGGGTTAGAGTGGCCGGATGGTATAACCGCAAGGTTGCCAGTTCGAACCCAGGTTCCCCCAGAGTTAGTGTCAAAGTGTGCTTGAGCAAGACACTGAACCCCTAATTGCTCCTGATGGTTGGTGCCTTGCATGGTTTCCGCCGCCATCGGTGTATGAATGTGTGCGTGAATGGGTGAATGTAATGCACAATCTATGTAAAGCGTCTTGGATAAAGGCGCTATATAAATTTACCATTCACATACGCAGCCGAAAACAGTACTTGCGCTCTGCTCGCGCAAATAACAAGTAATAACTTTGGGACGGGCCCGTCTAGAGTTTGAATGGACAGGTATCAGTCAAAAGGGAGACATCGAAGAGGAAGTACGGGTGGGGAAGGATCAACATATGAAATGTCAGAACAGGTCAGCTCCATACATAGAAATCTAAGGGTTTGAGGTCAGATGTAGAGTTGCTGGGCTGCTCGCAGATCTAGGTGATGATCCAGTCTTCTCCATGTATGGCTATCCAGGGTTTGATGAGGTCAGTGTCCTCATATATGGAGACGGCCATATACAGTACGGTATGGAGCGTGTCACGAGGCATGACGGACTGACGGCCATATATGGTGGCATGACGTGTCACGAGGCGTGATGGACTGACAACCATTATATGGAAGGCGTGACTGACTGACAGGGTTTGCAGGTTTTCATAGTAATCTGCGTCCTACGGTCCCAACAAAAAGAAAACCATGGCAGGCAAACATAATTTTGGACAGGGATAAAATGTCACCCTGGTGGGTGCAGAGCTCTCATTGTGATGTCCCCAAGTAAACCTTTTAATGCTATTTTTTAGTTGGGACCTATGCTAAATAAAGGTTGTGGTCTGCGCTGTGGAGTCCATTCGTATGTTGGTGTGACCCATGTGCCATGCATGATGTACAGTACCTGTGCAGGTTGTATTCATGACACATGCACATTGTTCTTGTTTTTTTTACTTTTAACTGTTGTGTTAAAATACAAGACATACAAAGACACAAAAGGAACAGTACAAAACATAAAATAAGGACAACACAGATTTACAGGGAGAATTATAGAGAGAAGCAAAATTGAGTGTGTGTAACAGTTAATAATAATAATATTGGAAATTAAAGATAAGGTATGAAAAACATTCTGCTCAGCTTGGCCCTAGTGTAGTGAATCCTGTGGACTACTTTAAATTGAATTAAACACATACGGGCACATGCACATGAGGAGTTTATTCTGTCTAGTGCCTCGCTCCACAATGTACATGAGGAGTTTATTCTGTCTAGTGCCTCGCTCCACAATGCACATGAGGAGTTTATTCTGTCTAGTGCCTCGCTCCACAATGCACATGAGGAGTTTATTCTGTCTAGTGCCTCGCTCCACAATGCACATGAGGAGTTTATTCTGTCTAGTGCCTCGCTCCACAATGCACATGAGGAGTTTATTCTGTCTAGTGCCTCGCTCCACAATGCACATGAGGAGTTTATTCTGTCTAGTGCCTCGCTCCACAATGCACATGAGGAGTTTATTCCGTCTAGTGCCTCGCTCCACAATGTACATGAGGAGTTTATTCTGTCTAGTGCCTCACTCCACAATGTACATGAGGAGTTTATTCTGTCTAGTGCCTCGCTCCACAATGCACATGAGGAGTTTATTCTGTCTAGTGCCTCGCTCCACAATGCACATGAGGAGTTTATTCCGTCTAGTGCCTCGCTCCACAATGTACATGAGGAGTTTATT
Source organism: Electrona antarctica (assembly GCF_951216825.1). Lineage (NCBI taxonomy): Eukaryota > Metazoa > Chordata > Actinopteri > Myctophiformes > Myctophidae > Electrona > Electrona antarctica. The sequence goes on from NC_136791.1 coordinate 50,600,833, forward strand.
CTGTCTAGTGCCTCACTCCACAATGTACATGAGGAGTTTATTCCGTCTAGTGCCTCGCTCCACAATGTACATGAGGAGTTTATTCTGTCTAGTGCCTCGCTCCACAATGCACATGAGGAGTTTATTCTGTCTAGTGCCTCGCTCCACAAATCCTCCCCCAGCTCAATCCCAAGTTCTCTTTCCCATGTATACTTCAGCCCAAAAAGTGAGGATGTTTGGGAAGAAACAAGAGAGCTATAGATTGAAGAAATGTTGTTCAAAGAGTCTGAAGGGGCCATTATATAGTCTCTAAGATGTTTTTACTGGGTAAAGTAGGAAAGGATGTAAAGTGGGTGCTGGCAAAGTTACGTAGTTGAAAAAACCTAAACAGACTAAAATTTGTTATATGATAGGTAGTAGCAATACCTCCCAAAGAGCTGAAAATGCCTTCACTGTATAGATCTCTAAAAGAGACCAATCCCTTCTCCTTCCACTTATTGTAGGTTGTATCTAAGGCATAGGGTAAGAACAAATGGTTGTTACAAATGGGAATAAGAGCCGAGGGAGATTTCAAGTCGAAGTGTTGTCGGAATTGATTCCATATTTTGGAAGAGGACTACAGGGTTATTGGTGTGTTGTGAGTACTGTGTTGGTAGGGGGGCAAAAAGTAAAGCAGGGAGAGAGGATTTAACGCAGGAGTTCGCCTCCATACTACACCAGATGATATCAGGGGAATGATACCATTTCTTTATCATTTGGAGATTTGCAGCCCAATAGTAAAGTAACATATTAGGTAGAGCGAAACCGCCATCTTGTTTTGGTCTTTGAAGAGCAGTCTTCGAAATTCTGTGTGTTTTATCTGCCCAAATAAAAGATAACATAGTTGCATCAAGTGACTTAAAAAATGATTTGGGCAGAAAAAGAGGAAGAGTTTGAAAGAGGAAAAGGAGGCGTGGTAAGACGTTCATTTTAATAGTTTCGATCCGGCCCACGAGAGAGAGGGGTAATTTATTCCATCTTTTGTCGATCAATTTGCCGTGGTTGTATTCATGACCCATAACATGCATAGTCGTACCTATAGGGATGGAGCTCGGTCATTTCATTGATAACGAGCACCTTATCGATCAGGCTTATGGAGCCGGGTTCGTATCGAGGCCACTATCGAGCATTTTCTATTATTTTGTGGAAAGACGGGAGAGAATAAATTCTGAACAGAACCAGTATCCTAGTATTTACTAGGGCCTTCAAATACAGTGCTTTTCTAACTGACGGAAGGCAGTTGACCTAATTACCAATACAATAATATTAAAGAAACTGTTAACTGGTTAATATGTGTACCGCCACATTAAAAGCGTAATTTTATTTCCATGGGCAGCGCTGGTTGTCAGGTAAAATACACTTTTAGACCGACAACACCGGTAAACATCTCCTGCTGAGCAATGGCCACTTCCCCAATGTAGACAAGGACCTTACCCGGAGTACATGAAACACCAAGGCAAGAAGGCAACTGACTGGCTCCGTTCCTTCCTCTCTGCATGCCTCCAAGGCTCAAAGCTGCCCAAGATCTGGCTCCGTGCCAAGGTGATCGCCCTGCCGAAGCCAAACAAGCCGAGCGATGACCCGAAAGGATACCGGCCCATCTCTCCGATTGTTTAAACGTGACGCCATGGGCCGCTAACATGCTCGATAACAGGCTTGATAAGCCCAAAGCTTATTGATAACGGGTACTCAATAAGCTTGTTATCAGATTTTTTCGGATAATCTGTTATCGAGCTCCATCCCTAGTCGTACCTGGGCAGGTTGTATTCATGACACATGCATATTGTTGTAGCTATGCAGGTTGTATTCCTGACGCATGCATATTGTTGTAGCTATGCAGGTTGTATTCCTGACGCATGCATATTGTTGTAGCTATGCAGGTTGTATTCATGACACATGCATATTGTTGTAGCTATGCAGGTTGTATTCATGACACATGCATATTGTTGTAGCTATGCAGGTTGTATTCATGACACATGCATATTGTTGTAGCTATGCCGGTTGTATTCATGACACATGCATATTGTTGTAGCTATGCAGGTTGTATTCCTGACGCATGCATATTGTTGTAGCTATGCAGGTTGTATTCATGACACATGCATATTGTTGTAGCTATGCAGGTTGTATTCCTGACGCATGCATATTGTTGTAGCTATGCAGGTTGTATTCCTGACGCATGCATATTGTTGTAGCTATGCAGGTTGTATTCCTGACGCATGCATAGTCGTACCTGGGCAGGTTGTATTCATGACACATGCATATTGTTGTAGCTATGCAGGTTGTATTCCTGACGCATGCATAGTCGTACCTGGGCAGGTTGTATTCATGACACATGCATATTGTTGTAGCTATGCAGGTTGTATTCATGACACATGCATATTGTTGTAGCTATGCAGGTTGTATTCATGACACATGCATATTGTTGTAGCTATGCAGGTTGTATTCCTGACGCATGCATAGTCGTACCTGGGCAGGTTGTAGAGGGGAGCCATCCGGAGGCAGGCCACCACTGCTCTCTTCCTCTGTTTGGACATGACCTTATGCCACACAGCTTTTCTACTTCTCTCTGGGTGTTCCACCTGTACAGTAAAACAGTGTACAAATGAAGACAAATTGACAGTTTCATTTGGTTTCCATTTGGTTTCAATTGACTTGAACACAAGGGAAATACAGTAGGTAGAAAAAGAAATGACCAATTTCTCCCTTCCCGCCCGTCTTTCCTCCCCCAAACACGGGCCAATAATGTTCGCAAAGACGCCCGACAAAGCTGGATAATCCATAGTGTACTCAAGGTTTTCAAACCCACAACGTCCGTGGTGGCGAGCAGCCAGGGACTATGCAAGGAGCACTCCTTTTATTTGTTCTCAACCATGTATGCAGGCACATCTAATCAGATCAGTGAATTCGAAAATGAAAAGGTATTCCAGAGTGTCTTTTCTCCCTGTGCCTACCTGTTCTAGTTGATAAAGGACTCGAGCAATGTCCAGGATCCTGACCACAGTGCTCTGGGGATCCGATACGGCCCCTGGATGATGTGGGAGCTCAGTATAGAGGACCTCCTGCCACCAGCACCCTGGAGCCCCCTGACAGAGGACAAAGAGATATGTGCAATTCATCATTTGGATCAGCACTCGCCATGGTCTGCACAAAAAAGTATACACTAATATTTGGCTTGAAAAGGGAGGTTGTTTTGTCCATGATGAGGCACAAAGATTGTGATGAGCATGTTCTGAAGACCATTTAGCATTTAATGAGCGTGCTCGTTTGTGAAAGACAAAATGTCTCATATTGTGTTCTCATCTCTATTGACCATGCACAGTACAAGTGTATTTGACATTTCTAGTCGCTCATGTCGCCTGAGTCACTTATCACTAAGAGATTATTGGAAGACACTTATCTGGATGCTAAGAGTGACAAGAGTAAACTTATATTAAATCTCTTTTGCAAACAAAAGATACATTATTCTCACTTGAATAATGTTGATAAAACTGCATCGGAATCGACGCTGCAAGCACAAACTTTTGGACCTTGTGCACTGTGTGTGTGTGTGTGTGTGTGTGCACACGCGCGCACATACTAAGAGACAGAATTATTTAACGTCCTGTCTCGCTATAGTGCACGTAGGCTACCACAAACAACCCTGTGTGTGCGCAGTGTGCATGCAGAGAGAGAGGGAGAGAGAGAGAGAGAGAGAGAGAGAGAGAGAGGCGTCCTGTGTCGGTCTCGCGCTTGTATCACGCATCCTGCACGTACATGAGATGTCAAAATGAATTGGAATAAAAAACAAATGTAGCCTATATGTATCGGGTCTGGTCCGGATCGCATCTTCGTGAACTCTTGCAGTGTGTGATCCCTAGTCGGCTATCAATCAAAAAAGACTCCTGTAAAACTCCTATACAGTCTGTAGGGGCCATTACTTAGTATAAGTGCATATTACTGAGTTCATATTCCATTTGCCACACATCACTGTGTATGTAGCCTGGCATTGGCAGACTGATAACGTGGATTTACTCACATGTTCCTCCACGGTAGTACGGTATCGTGGAGGAACATATATATGAGTGAATCCACATCATCAGTGTGGATTCAGTAGCCTGTGTATGTACTATACCTTGCTCTGAAGACGTAACAGGCCGTTGTAAACTTGCTCGCGGATATCCTCTTCAGTATCCTTCTGTGAAAAGCAATCCACAGATTCCACAGCCATTAAAGGACGACTACAACCCTTTTCAACCTATCTTCATTTATTTGGTCCTCACCAATGTTCATGATAAATAGCTGTGGGCTTCCAGTGACATCATCGATGGGACAATAGAACCGGCAGGCTTTCTATTCCTATAAAGTTACAATGCGATTTTTTTAAATATTGTTAAAAAAAAATCACACCCGTGTGAAGTGAGGGGCGCTCTAATCAATTATTGACCTTATACCAACCTTGGAACATACCGTCACCAAGAATGGTGGTCCCTTATTGGCCAAGGGTTTCCACCGACATACTGTACAGTACCGACAGCCGATTTGCTCACACATATGACGTAAATTCTCCATTCATTGTCAAAGGCATTTAATGTTTGTGTATCTATAGCTACTATAGACTATCTATAGCTGTTTATAGGAGGGGCTAGCACCCCTCAAAAAAAGAAACGAAAATTATGATGTCACTGGAATGTCATTCAAATGGCAGGGGTTGGATGGTTGTATACAGGCATTCACATTTCCTACCATACCCGAGAGAAGTGCCTCTTGGCCAGCACGATGAGGCTTTGGTCACTGGGAGAACAAGCACTGAGCCCCACTGGGAGCAGCCTCTTCACGGCTGCTACGATCAGAGACGTGTGTGCGCTGTAACGGTCCCCCTTCCTCTTCATCTTCCTCCTCTCAAGACCTGCTTCCTGAGTAATGAAAAGCCACGGATCTGAATAAGCATACACTCTTGAGGCTTAATTTAGCTCCAAGAGTACAAATGGACCCTTCCAAATAAACCCCTCCATTTGTGCAGACAGACAGAGAGTTACAAATGGATAAATGAACACGCTCTAAGAAGGGGTGTGCGGAGGGGGCAAGGGGGGATTGTAAACTTCAATGTGATTACATTACCTGCTATAATAATTTAATAAATGATCCAGGCTTTTTTCCTACAGTGGTTTGCAGTGAAAGTGCTTATATATAAAATATATTAAAACCCCTATATACAGTACTTAGTTGACCACAGCCCCCCCCCAGGGCTCTATACTAGACCTGCTAGTATTTTCTTCTTTCTTTGGCCAAGAATAAGGACGCTAAGATTACTTACTTACTTTATAGATTGGCCTACTAGTTCAGGTGTCATTACATGACATTATGGAGAGACAAAGGAAACATGGAGGGGTAGAGGTACGAGAAGGACGTGGCAGTCATTGTCGTGATGTTTTGATAATAGACTTGTAGCTACAATACAGTAGCAGTCCCGCCCCCTCGAGAGACCCTGAAAATAAATCCTGTTCATTTTCCTCATAGACTTTTCAGAAAGTATTTATTTAAAGACGTTTACGCCGCGGACAAAGCCAACTCTTGTCGTGACAAATCATGACAATAAACACAATGTTTTGGGCCAAACAAAGAATTAGAAAGTAGAAAAAAACGGCAGTTACAACACCTTTTTTGTTGTTTTTCTTCATGATTTGTCACGACTCCAGTTGGCTTCGTACGACGCTTAAAAGGTCTTTAAATAAATACTTTTTGAAATGTCTATGGGAAAAATGCATTGGGATTAATTTCCTGGGCCTGGCGTTGTCATGAAAGGACTGCGGCGCTCTATACAGGGTATAATTAAGTACAGTGCCCAAATTGGCTGTTAAAATGATAAATCGCTAACCTTGGACAGTTTATTGTTGTTGGTGTTGAGCAGGAAAGCCAAGTTGTTGATGTCATTCTGGACCACATAGTTCTGTTCCTCCCACTTGAAATTCTGTTCAATATAAATGTATACATTAATGTTATATACCATTATACAGTTATGGCAGGGCCAATCGGCCATACAGTACTACTGTACCACATACAACTACAGTAATAATTCTATTCATGAGCCAGTATATACACACACACCTGTCTATCAATACTGATATGCATAATGTTCTGAATTTAGCCACCACCCATATCTACATATTTTCTAGAGGATTTATCATGCACACTTTGCACGAGCAAAATGTGCCACATTTGTGCATGATACAGTTCAAATGCCTTAGTAAATCTGTCCCGTTATGTACAAAACATATTTGCATATTTTGCACTGAACAACGTATTCACAGTGGTCACGTGGCGACGAAAAACGGAAAAAATAAATGTACTAATTATCACCCTCACATGAGACTTGGCCCAGAATATGAAAATCTCTGCCACCATGCTGAACAACTGCTCAGCTTCAGGGTTGGGCTCCTTTAGCCATCTGGCTCTGAAACAAGACAGGCACAAACATGTCATGTCATGTTTAACATCCTTTGCCCAAATATGATACCTGGAAAGATGGAAGAAGTTAAGTTGCAGTCTCTTCCATTCAAAGCTGCAAAGCCAGATGCCACATTGTTTGTGTGTGTTTTCCCTATTAATTAGCTGCTTTTTGCGTGTTTTGATTATTGTTTTGTGACTAAGTAGTTTTAATGTATGAAAGAACCTTGAAATAACTGCCAGAACTACAATTAACATTTTTGCATTTTTAGTTGATCAAATATTTTAAACAAAAAAATAGACTTTTTGCATGACAATGGATTTAATTCACACCAAATGATTTCGTTAAGAGATATCTTTGAAGTGCCAAATAATAATCTGTTTCACTATCAACATAATTTCACAATAGACACAATACATCTATGTTAGCACCGCAGTCTTTGTCACAGAAGTGCCATGAGAGCACGCCTCACCGGTTTGAGTCCACAAACGGGATGAGGAGTGGGTAGAAAGTGTAGAGGTCTCGCACCAGCACAGTGTACTTCTCCTGTATATGTAGCTCTGCCTCTGAGAGGTCGCTCTGCCCCTCCGCCTTCATATGCTCCTCCTCCAGCAGCACAGACTCTGCCCGCTTCCTCAGTTTCTCCATCAAAGGCAGGAAGTGGCTCTTCAGCAGCTCAGTGTTGGCCTTGCATATGATTGGCTGGGAAAAAACTGAGAATGGACATGGCCGACAAGTTGATGATTGTGTGCATGGTTCATTTATTTACCATGCTAGTGAGACTGCACTTCAGTGCAGCATCAAGACAACTATGAGAGACAGCGAGGTCAAAACGCAGTCTCGCGGGATGTCGGTCGGTCTTTCATTTGCAAATTTGCATACAGATACAGATGTGAGGGGACTCAATTTAACTGGTGTTTTTGAGGGGCGCTAGATCGGCTGAGCACGGAATGTGATGTATATGATGTATGATGATGAGAGCGCCCCTCACTTCCCACAGGTGTGATTTTTGAGGGGCGATAGCTCCTCCTATGTCTAGCTTTTAGTGTGTGTGCAAACACAAACTTTGTCCTACACAAACATTAAATGCCATTGACAATGAATGGACAAAGATTTCATAACACAAACATTGAAGACGAAGGTGAGGATGCAAATTCTGATTGGCCGGAATGAGATGATGTATATGATAAGAGCACTTATAAGAGCACTTCACACAGGTGTGATTTTTTAAATATATTTAATTTAAATTAATTAAGAAAAAACCTCTCTCGCGTGTGTCAGTGATCACCCTGCCCTGTGCTAATGTTGACACACGTGCCTAAGGTTGCCTACCCCTGGTCTACAGAACCTTCCCGTCATTAATGACACTTCTGGAAAGGACTGAAGGATACATAAATCTCCGTGGGCATATACTGATGACATCAGGGATCTCCATATAAGGACAGAAAAGGGACAAGGCCGACGTGTACAGGAATCTCCATAAGATATAAGGCATATCGGATTGACAGTGCAACGAGGGTACTCCTATAAGCGGACTGAACTCTAGTAAATTAAATGTACTTACTTGTTGATTTTTGATTATCTACTGCAGCTGTCTAAGTACTTCTATTTGTGTGTGTGTGTGTGTGTGTGTGTGTGTGTGTGTGTGTGTGTGTGTGTGTGTGTGTGTGTGTGTGTGTGTGTGAGAGAGATGTGGTGTGATGTGATGTCATGTCATGTCATGTGTGTGAGTTCATGTGATGTCACACCATATCCCTGGTCACTACATAAGCTGCGTACATTGATCACTATTATTGATGCACACACAGAGAGAGAGATGGGTAAACAGAGGGCGAGACAGTCAGGCAGACCGAGGGCGACGCAGAGAGACAGACAGACATGTTTCACTACACGGTGTCCAGAATCAAAGGACCAAAGGGTCCAGAGGGTCGCTGTGCTACCGTAGCGCTCGGACATAAAGTTTACGCCTTTCCTGATTCCTTCTGGAACATGAATGTGCATGTCTTCAACACATTGTCTCTACGCTGGACGAAGCTGTCTCCAGTGACACCTGGAAGAGGAGATGGTCTCCTTGAGGTTCCCTCCAGGTGCTGCGGTCACACAGCTGTGCTGGTAGGAGATATCGTCTACATCTGGGGTTCTCAACCCGTGGGTCGCGACCCCTCGGGGGGTCGCCAAATTATTTTAGGGGGTCCCCAAATTATTTTCAAAAAAAAGAAAAAAAGATAAAAAAAATTTCAAGTTCGTAGCGCGCCACTCGGTGGCGCGCTATGAGCTTGTAGATCTGCTATTTTTCAATAGCTAAATTATAACAATGCTTAAAACACCAAAAGGGGTTCCCGCCCAAAATGGTTTAAGGTTATTGTAGCAGTCAATTTATATTGGGGGTCGGGAGGGGGCGGGCGGGGGTCCCGAGACATTGCCAAAGCATTTCCGGGGGTCCCCGGCCAAAAACGTTGAGAACCCCTGATCTACATCTGGGGAGGGTCGACTAATCCAGATTACTGCAACAAGCTTTATGCATTTGATGTCGACGCCCACACATGGTCCATGCCCAGGGTGTCTGGGACCGTTCCAGAGGGGAGGAAGTACCATTCAGCCTGTGTCTGTGGGAAGGTCATGTTTATCCATGGAGGATGGACACTGAATGGACAAACCAATGACATGTACAAGTTGGACACCACCACGATGGTCTGGACTTTAATTAACACCAGAGGCTCTCCACCACCTGCTACAGAATGTCACTCTTCCACCATCATCGGGACAAAGATGTTTGTATTTGGGCGCAGGACGTGGGATGACCAACATCAGAGTGTTTGACACAGAGACCAACCACTGGATGAGCACACCTTCTACACAGCCTCTTCCAGAAGGACGTTATGATCATTCAGCCTTTAGCTACAATGGAGAGCTGTACATATTTGGTGGCAGGAACTCTCATCACTTCAATGATTTGTGGAAATACAATCCAGAGACCTCCTGGAAGGAGGTTAAGCCCAAGGGGAATGGCCCGTTAAGGATGACTTATGGTTGCTGTTGCATTGTAGGAGATCGTATCATCCTGCTTGGAGGACACAGTGGTGGCCTGTTTATCTTAGATTTGAGTCCTAGTCTGAAGACCTTATGCAAGCTAGCAGTTATTCAGTTCAATCTGGACTCGTCTGAACTCCCACACGATATCAGGTGGGAACTGGCAGACATGACTACCAACAGTCTGAACTCCCACACGACATCAGGTGGGAACTGGCAGACATGACTACCAACAGTCTGAACTCCCACACGACATCAGGTGGGAACTGGCAGACATGACTACCAACAGTCTGAACTCCCACACGACATCAGGTCGGAACTGGCAGACATGACTACCAACCAACAGCAAGAGAAGAAATAAATAGCCAATAAAAGTGGGTCAGCATCATTATTCCGACATTAGTAACGACGTGCGTTACTAACTCTGCCCCTAACACTAAACGCATGCCAAGCCACACTAATGTGCCATCGGAATTACGAGCCGATCCCAATAACTCTACCCCGAAAAATAAACAGGGAAAAGAAAATCAGTGAACACACAAAAAGGAAGAAAATAAATAAATATTACATAGTCCTATTTGTCAAGGGAAACCAGCGCTGTCTCCGTTGTGTTCTTGTCTCCATTGTGTTCTTCTTTCCCCTCCCCATATTATTATTATTATTATTATTATTATTATCATCGTTATTATTATTTTAGTAACGTGTATGTTTCTGTATCACAACATTGCGGCCATTGTTTCCGACGTTCTGTTCGTGGTTCAATGAGTTTTGTTGTGGCTTCCCTGCTGTCCATGCAGTTAGCTCATAACATTAGCAGCTGTTGTCGCTTCGAGCTGGGATCTTAGGCCCTCATTTATCAACGCAACGAAAATTGTGGTGATTCCGTGGCGTATGTGTGGAAGCTGTCGTTGACTTTGTCTGCACATGTTTTTCTGTCGTAGACAAGTGGAGGAGTATTGTCTGAACTGCTGACAGGCATAAGTTATGTATTCACTCCTAGCTATAAAACTATTAAAGTGTGAAAAATACAGGCCCGGCGAATGCGCAATTTCCCAGGGCGCCAACTACAGACGGACGGATGGTTTGTCCGTCTGTCGTGTTTACGGTGACAGTTGACGCGGCCTCTCTCTCATGCTGTTAAGTTACAACTTACACCTACACCTATTTCCTTTTAATAACCTGGGTAAAATGTGCAGTATTGGGAGGCAAAGGGAAGGCACTTATTATTGTGAAGGGGCAGAGGATGCAGGTGCTGTTGTTGCTGCGTGTCGAGACTTGGAGTAATGCCTGCCGCGTGGATTTAAGCTGTCAAAACTATTTTGTTAAAGTTAAATATGGCACAGACACTTTCCTGAACTGTGCAGCTGATACACAGATACAGCATTGTCATATTTAAATGCGCTTTATAGCTTCTCTCAGCTCAAAGCGTGTATCAACAGAATATGAATAAGAAGATAAATGAACACCTGACGTCGTTGGGAGAGCCTGGGGGGATATATATCTCCTCCTCTCCCACCGACGTCAGGTGTTCATTTATCTTCGGCCGTACACTGTGTACAGACTCCATTTGACACTTTTCACCTCCTTTATGAGACATTACACCAAGCTGTCTGTTCCTACTGTAATATATAGAATGTGTAAATTCAGGTCTAGAAGAAGAGACCTTGTTGAGAATAGCCAATGCCACTAACAACAAAACTCCCACAGCAACTGCTGCTTCAAATGACCGCATTTCTTTTACAAGCACTTCCCTCAGCAAGGCGTAGTCGATTTAAAGGAAGTTGTGCAGTCTGGCACGTGACGTTACATGAGTCAGGGTTCCAGGTGAGCTGTAAATGTAAATGGGTAGGCTACGGTTCCCACATATACAGTACTGTAGGCTCAACATTATGCAAAGCTCAGCCAATCACAGCGCAGTGACACACTTCCTTTCACTCTGAGCACAGGGCACTCTTCTCCCCTCTACATGTCCCTCCCCCTCTCTCTCCCTCCCCCCTTTCTCTTCCCCCCCCCCAGATATTTGGAGTGGAGTGGAGGCCAGAACCAAGGTACCGTAATATGGTCAGCCTACCTACCGACGGTCAGCCTACCTACCGACGGGACTGACATCCCGCGAGACCGACCGACCGCGGGACCGACAATGTCGGTTGGCGTTTTGACCTCGCTCCTCCTGAAAACTATTGTAGCTACACACTACATAGCAAAAAAAATTGAAAATGTATTATGTACCAAAAATGTACCACATGCACTGTGTAGAAGCAGGCAAATTCCTGAATTCCTGAACTTTACTCAATTAAAGGCTTGGAGCTGTATAGTGAAAAGACTGGACCATTGTTTTTAATGCCACAAAATACAGATCTAGATTGACCTTTTTCAATCTGTATTATGAAAAGCCAAACCGGAACCCAAATCAGCAGTCAGGGAATTTGGTAAATTATTTGTTTTGTTTTATAAACCCAGAGACCAGTTTCATAATGTAACAGATTTTTCAGTTCTTAAATTAAAATAAATAATTTAGATAAAAAATAATGATCTACCTGCCAGTCGCTTCATCCAGTCGGCATTGCCCTTGCCAAGGTGGTTGGTGATGATGCGGAGGATGTGGCCGAGCAGATCGCTGGCGTGCTGGGGGGTCAGGGAGGTGCAGAGCGGGCTCCCTGCCTGGCCCTCTGGGCCCCACTGCCACCAGCGGGACATGTAGCTGCACAACAAGGGCAGGGTGACTTCAGTTACATGGCTGTAGTGGGCCTGGTGAGACGAGGCCCCTGACCCTGCTAGCTCCTCCACCTCCCTCAGGGCCTGCTCCAGAGATGGCAGGAGAGGACACATCTCCTCTACCTGCTCTGGTAGCCCCATGTCTGAAAGAGATAAGGAAGATGAGTCTGGGATGAGGGGGATTTATTAACCCTAAGCCTATAGTTAACTAAAACTACGACTAATAATAATAATAAGGGAAACGTTAAATACAAAAATAAAATAAATAAAGTTTAGTAATAACAATAATAATAAACAATTCAACAACTAAACAACTAAACCATCATGTAAAATCATCTTTATTTTAGTTTGTCATAAATCAAGGCTGATAATTGTCTCAACTAAAACCAATGAATGACTATAAACTCCCCGGATGAATGGATAGCCCAAATAACAGAACATTATTTGAGTGTGTGGTTGTGCATGCAGGTGTAAATCTGCGTTGCATGCTTATTCCTATACACACCGTCTCTCTCAGAGGCAGTGGCGGTGTTGTAGACAGAGTAAGGGTTTTCTTGGTCGAGAGCAGGCTCCAGGAAGCAGACAGGAAAAGCTCCCGTCAAGGCTGCCAGACAGGCACCCGCTGCAGGCCTCTGTCTGTATGTATGAAAACACAATGAGCCTCACTATGCCTGTGTTCTCGCTTGGATCTGCGGGGTCGCACTATTGCGCCCCCTCATGTGAATATACAAGCGCAGCAGCACATTGTGTAGAAAAGTTAAGCACATTTCAACTCTGGCAGCGGGTGGGCAAGTGCACGAGACCAGCATGAATGCGACAGTTTCATACTGGGATAGCGCCCGCGTGCTGCTCCACCTGTCAGAGTTCTCGCGTCTCCCTGCCTGCCCAGTCTCCTCTCACTTAAAATGGATTACTAGGCATGTCGATCAATCGTATGAAAAGACCTTTAGGAAGCAATGGAATAGAGCAGGGGTTCTCAACCCGTGGGTCGCGACCCCTCGGGGGGTCGCCAAATTATTTTAGGGGGTCCCCAAATTATTTTCAAAAAAAAAAAAAAAAAAAAGATTTAAAAAAAATAGCAGACCTACAAGCTCGTAGCGCGCCGCTATGAGCTTGTAGATCTGATATTTTTAAATCGCTAAATTATAACAATGCTTAAAACACCAAAAGGGGTTCCCGCCCAAAATGGTTTAAGGTTATTGTAGCAGTCAATTTATATTGGGGGTCGGGAGGGGGCGGGGCGGGGGTCCCGAGACGTTGCCAAAGCATTTTCGGGGGTCCCCGGCCAAAAACGTTGAGAACCCCTGCTCCAACTGTCAGATTTCTCGCGCCTCCCTACCTGCCCAGTCTCCTCTCACTTAAAAGGAATTACTAGGCATGCCGATCAATCGTATGAACAGACCTTTAGGAAGCAATGGAATAGAGGTCTATTCTACTATACACAGTACTGTGACATTGTCAGATGACATTGCCATAATCTCGGATACAACAGAGAAAGGAAGGAACTACGGTACTACTGACAGTAGAACTGGAGTGCAGGAAGATCAGACTCAAGCACAATGCCAAGAAAACAAAAGTACTGACACGGAGGACAAAACCATTGCCACTGCGGACGGGACAGTGCTCCAGATAGTCGAGGACTTCAAATATCTCGGGGGACCTGGACTGCTTCAACAGAACAACAGGCCCTGAAGGTCTGGAGGGCGCTTGCCCTGGAATGCCTTCATGTGTAAACATTCCTTGAGAGGCGGCTCTTCATAGCTACAGTGGAGTCCGTATACTGCTGTATGGGGCTGAGACATGGACCCATAACACAACAGGAAAGGGCCCTGGAAGGAGTCTATACACAACAATGCAACGAATGGCACTAGGTGTCACATGTACGGACCACATGACGGAAATGTTGACCTCTACGGGGACCTACCATGGGGTCACAGACAGTCTAGCCTGACCCAGCCAGCGTGCTTTCTGGTCTAGAGGGGCGGGCGCATATGGAGCAAGCGCTGGAGAAATATTGGTTCACCGATCAGAGCCCGCCCCTCCCCTCTGGTAGAAAACAGCGTTAGAAATAGGGCTGGGTGCAATAACCGCAATATCGCCATACCGCCGGTATACAACGCATACCGCGGTATCGGGTTCGTTACCGCGGTATGTTTTGTTTTTTTGAAGTTTTTGAAGTTTTTTTTTGTCCGTGCTGTTCTGGCGCCCTAGGTTCTAACCCTAACCCTAGTTCCAACCCTAACCCTGGGTTCTAGGCCTAAGTGCATATGGTTGATATGAAATAAAGTGTATCATAATAAACAGTGAGGCTCAGTCAGTCTAATCATATGCCAGCAACACCAGAGGGAGTTCAACAAACCATGTGCAACCCAGATTCGGCACAAACAAGTATTGATTGATTGATTGATTGAACTATTTATTAACAGTTTGCAGAATTACAGTAGCCTACATTTCAAGCACAACTCAATACAAAGACTGTTAACTGCGAGTGGACGACCCAATAAAGCATTACACTTGTTTACAAGAGGGTCCACCTAAATTAATTTCACTCCTATGCCACAAAAATGTGGAACGCCCTACCAACTGTCATTAAGACATGTAAATCCCTTGACTCCACCCACCCCTTTTCCCCCTCACTGTATATGTTTTTCCCCCTTTTTACCTCCTTTATGATGATTTCCTGTTTTTGGCTTTATAGAAGTGTATAGTGTACAAAATGTTATGATGCATTGAACAAGGTGGACCCTCTTGTAAACAAGTGTAATGCTTTATGGTGTCGTCCACTCACAGAGTAACAGTTAACAGTTTTTGTATTGAGTTGTGCAAATGTACTGTAAACTGTTAATACAAACTTAAATCAATCAATCAAGCAATAATGTTAACTCATGGTGACTGGGGAGGCGCACAGTTGCTGCGTGGTGTGGAGCGGCTGGAAGTTGAACCTTTCAATTCATCATATATTAAATCTATCAGTTAACTTGGAATTTGTTTAATATGTTTAAGATTTTAGGTTCCATGATGAGGGGACGTTTTTGAATGGTGGTGTTTGTTTCACGCGATGCGCTGCTGAGCGGGCATTTCATTGGAGTGAGAATGGTTGCCATTGCGATTCCAAGTGAGACAGTGTGCGGGATTCTTTTTTTCTCTACTTCTCAGTTCCAGTTATCCGACGCACCTGTCCATTGTAGGTGTGCAGAAGGACTTTTTCTTATAGTCAGTCAAAAGATAAAAACAGTTCTGTCCGTCCTGTCTGTACAGCTCTCTCTCTCTCCCTCCCTCTCCCCCTTTCTCTTCTCTCGCTGACAGACATCAATACAAAGTTGAAACCGTTACGATGCGCCCTTATCCATAGGCTACAGCCTAATGTCTCTCTCTCTCTCTCTCTCGCTCTCTCTCTCCCTTTCTCTTCTCGTCTCTCGCTGACAGACATCAATACAAAGTTGAAACCTGTTACCTACGATGCGCCCTTATCCATAGGCTACACGTTTAGCCTAATCTTTCTCTCTCTCTCTCTGACGGTCTGAGCAATGCACGATGCACCTGGCTGTTACAATAGCGCGAGGTATTAATATTCTCTCAAAACAAAGTCGGACAATGTTTTAAATTAGGCTACTCCAAACCAGACCCACCTATAAATGTTGTCTGTTGTGACATCAATGGGATCGCAGGAAAAAGACGCTCAACACAACTTGTCTTGATCTGAAATGATGTGAAATCCGTTCGCTTTTTTATTTATTTTTTTAACAGCGGGCTGCGGGAGATGTCTGACGCAGTTGATTTGATTGACACCCGAACACGTGTTGCGGCATTGACATGCCAATTGCCAATCTTTCCTTAGCTGGAGTTAATTGCCTCGCGCTGTGCAAGGGTCTTCACAATAGCGCTGTTGTGGATTTAATTTTGGTAAACTGGATAACAACAGAAACACGTGGAAAAGCTATATGAGTCGTCTTGTCTGTTGTCTCTGTAACGGTGCCACTGTGTGTTGTGTGTGTGTGTGTGTGTGTGTGTGTGTGTGAGCTGTGAGGGGAGGCAGCGCATGGAGGAGGAATGACACTGGAACTGCACTAAAGACACACAGCTGCTCTATACATCTCCGTATACGGTGTTTTACCGGATTTTGCAGACCTGCTCTAACATCTCGGGGGGGGGGGGGGGGGTGCGGTAATTATCGACATACCGGCGGTATGGGGGCCGACAATAACCGAGGTAATAAAAATCCCATACCGCCCCAGCCCTAGTTAGAAACTGATGTCACTATATGGAGAGCAACGCCCCTCTGCACTGTGGTTCACTCCTAGATCAGGAAATCTCACGAAAGTCTCACGTTCCCCCAGCCTTTAATTTTTTGAGCCGTAGTGGACGAAAATAAAAGCCTGGGTACCGAGTCTGACAGTCAGAGAGAGAAGGATGAGGCTGGCAGGGCACTGCAAAACCATTGATTCCCAACCTTTTTATACTGAAGTACCACCTAAGAAAATATTTGTCTCTCCATATACCACCATAAAAAACAACATTATTATTTATTTATTCATTTAGTTAAAATA
Organism: Electrona antarctica; assembly: GCF_951216825.1. Classification (NCBI taxonomy): domain Eukaryota; kingdom Metazoa; phylum Chordata; class Actinopteri; order Myctophiformes; family Myctophidae; genus Electrona; species Electrona antarctica. The sequence goes on from NC_136791.1 coordinate 50,617,567, forward strand.
CAGGAGCGTATACCTGCGCTTTTTGTTCAATTCCTAAGCAAATAATGTTGCTGCTCTGACAAAACTCAGTCTAATCACTAATACTACAAGCACCAGTGGTTGGGAACCTCTGGGCTAGACCATGCTCTCGCATCGCATTTAACTCTAATATTATACAAATGTAACCTCTTTTTTTGCAATCTGACCAACTTTTTCAACTTGCTGTACCATTCTTGTAAAAAAAGAAATACAGAAAATCATACTTTATCACGTGGATCTTGGTATTCACATGGGAAAGGCGTGGCTCCAAGGACTAAAATGTGGCCAGCCTATGACATTATGACTCCATATTTGGGCAAGGTTTGAGCCTCATCCGAGTCCTGTTGACGTCTATTTTGAATTTAGAGTGAAATATTATGAAACATGTGAAACTGAAAAGCACTTCTGTGGCTGTATGCACAAGGTAAATGGTGCATTTATATTTATATAGGTAATTGGTGCATTTATATAGCGCCTTTATCCAAGGCGCTTTACATAGATTGTGCATTACATTCACCCATTCACACACACATTCATACACCGATTGCGGCGGAAGCCATGCAAGGTACCAACCAGAACATCGGGAGCAATTTGGGGTTCAGTGTCTTGCCCAAGGACACTTCGACATGTAGACAGGAGGAGCCGGGATTCGAACCGCCGACCCATGGATCATTGGACGACCTGCTCTACCTCTTGAGCCACAGTCGCCCCAAGAGATATGGCGCTGATCTGATCAGCAGTTTGCAAGATTAGCTCTAGATAATTTCCTGCCACCTTTTGAAGATTTCTCACACAAAACCAAACAATATAAAGCTGACAAAGATGTTCAGGCAGGGAGGGGTAAACCATTGTGTGATATGAGAGAGAAAAAAGTCCAATAACCCCCCCCCCCCCCCCCCCCCCCCCACACACACACACACACACACACACCCGCCAAACTGTGACATCATCACACACGTGGACAGTACCCTTCCACATAGATGCTGCTGCTGGTGCCAAGCGTGTAGAGACTGTTGAGGATCCTGTAACAGGACACCTGGATACCGCCGACTGGGGGGAAAAAAACAAAACAAAAAGGTGATGCTTAGGTCTAATTTATACCTCATCGCACGCACTGCGGTGCCGATCGCTGAAAACCTGTTCTCTGTCAATTGAGTAGGCTGTTGAGGATCCTGTAACAGGACTCCTGGATACTGTCCACTGGGTTTTCAGCGAGTGACACTGCGAGCGGTATGCCACAGTGTGATGACGTATACAATACATTAGTCTTTGGAGCTCCCCGTAATGTATGCATTCACAGACAGCTTCCTGAATGTCAGCTACATATCAAAGGACAAAGGAGAGACAGAAAGCAGACACCCGTGACCCATACAATCAGATAGATACATGGACCATGCAGGCTAGCTGTTGATTAATCAAATTAAAGGTTGCTGGAAGGGCAGGTAGAGTAGGTGTGTGTGTGTGTGTGTGTGTGTGTGTGTGTGTGTGTGTGTGTGTGTGTGTGTGTGTGTGTGTGTGTGTGTGTGTGTGTGTGTGTGTGACCTCTGTGTCCGCACTGGAGTGTCCCCTGGAGTGGGTGCGGTCTGACTCAGAGACTGTGAGGGTCTCCGAGGACATTATAACTGACCCCCTCACCCAGGTCAGGGCAACGGTCACCTATACTGGACACAGTCACCTGCTAACAGCTACAGTACAGGTGCCAGACGAGTCCTCATGGATGTACACCAGCACCAACAACAACACTGGACTGGACTAAAACTCCAAGGGAAGCGCATGTCTTCCCCATGCTGATCACTCCAATTTACAATTTACAATTTAGGCATTCAGCAGACGTTCTTAATCCAGAGCGACTTACATTAAGCAAGAACAAAAAAGCATGGGAATACATCACATAAAAAAGCATTTATCATGAATCATGCGTACCATAAGCTAAGCACGTAACAGTGGAATATCTATATAATGAAACTATACATATAAACTATACATATATACTATACTATGCTATACATATGTACTATGATGTGCTATGACTACATACAATGCAATTTCTGTATCAAATGATCTGTAGTCTGAAAAGGTGGGTTTTCAGACTACGGCGGAAGATTGGGAGTGATGCTGCAGTTCTGACTGCAACGGGAAGTGCATTCCACTCCGTCTCACACGCATTCATCAAGAACACTGCACTCAATGAGGACATTATCACATTCACAGTTAAGGCCAGACTAAACAAGTCCTTCCCACCAGACTCAATCTATCCATCTGGTTCCCCACCACTCAGGTCCCTCATTGCTTGCACCACAGCACAGAACAGATCACTGAAACACTGTCACACATCTTGAATGGATGTTATGCATACAAAGGAATGTACATAGCACGCCATGATAGAATAGTGGAACTCATAGCAAAGGATATATCAAAATACCATGCATCTTCAGTGAGAATGTACAAACATTCCAGGGTCATTCCATCCATGTTCCAACTCTGTGATAACTCAGATACCTTTACATCTCTGACATCTAATACGCCAGATATTGTTATGGTTGATGAAGAGTCCAGAGAAGTGTCTGTATTAGAGATAGCCTGCACCTTTGACCACAGCCTAGAGGAAGCCTTTATGACCAAGGTCATAAAATACCAACCACTTCTACATAACATCTCAGAGCTGGGCTATAGGTGCAGACTATTTGTGTAGGGCATACGCACAGACTGGTTGTTAGAGGGTTCCAACAACTTGGGATGCCCAAAAAGGAGGCAAAAAGGCTGGCAAAGTATTGTGGTGTCTCTGCTATAATTGGCAGCCGTCATATATGGCGGAGACGCTGTTACTTATACCCATAGAGTACTGAGTGACATGCCTATTGTATCACGAAAACACATGCCATGACTTTGCAGATGTAACTTTAATGCACCTATAATATTTGTGTCCTTGTATGCATATCCTTTGTGTGGACATAAATAAATTGTGAAAATGTGTGTGTGTGTGTGTGTGTGTGAGTGGGGGGGGGGGGGGGGACTTATTGAAACGTGGTTTCAAAGCCAGAGAAGATGGAAGCTTCCCCTGAGTGGTGTAAGAGGCGTGGAAGGCAGCTGTTCATCTCCACTGCTCAACATATGGAGGCACTGGAAATGCACGCATAGTAATACATGTCGGCATGAGAGGACAAGGTGGCTTTGAGAACCTGATTCGTCTCCTCGTGACTATGAGTGTGACCATTTTAAGTTGTGATTATGAGTTTGGAATGAGGGCTCTAAAAACATAGCAAAGGGGAAGCTCCACACTGTCCATATACATGTTTTACTGTTCATAGATTGTATATTCCTCATTATGCGCTGTGGGAGGAGTAGCGTGGCAAAGTATCGCTCATTTACAACAACAATAGTCTGGTTGCCCTGTTAGGGCAACCACACTAATTAAGCCTCTATTAACACCAGTATGGTCCTTGAAATGTCACCCTACCTCTTTTATAGTGTAAATCCACTACTCCCGTTTCAATAGGTTTTGAAAGCATAATTATCTCATGGATAATTATACTGTTTGACTTTTTCGTATGCTGAAATAACAAATCCATAAGCTCATAACGCATCGCGATGCATTACGTTGCGAGCTTGTAGATTGGCTATTTTAAATTAAATATATTGCCGTCATGTTTCTCTATTAAAGCCCATGTGCTCCAGACATCGCTCACCAAGGAGCTCCACTCCATAGTCGTAGCTGCTGAGGTGCTGGAAGAGGGAGGTGAGCGCGGGGAGGAGCGTGGAGGTGGTGTAGCCCAGGACCTTGCCTGCTCCTCTGGTCTGCTGCTGGGGGCGACCCTGAGAGAGAGGAGAAAAGGCCACAGAGAGGTTCTCTACCGTCACCTCCAGATCGGCCGCGGCCGCCTCGAAGAATGAACTCAGGGCCGCCCGTGTTGACTCTGGGGCTGACCTCAATAACGTCCTGCGGTGACGGGAGAAAGATGAAAGTTAGGTATTACAAACCTCGTTTAAATTGATCACATTGTTCTTGACTTAGGTTTACATTAAGCAAGCTGACCCATATTACAGCCAAAACAATAGTAAGCAGTGCAAAGACAAACCCATGGTACTCAGACAATATGTTTGTGATTTGCAAAGAATTCCTAAATGTAATTGTACAAAAGCAGTGTTTTGAGTTTGACAAAAATATAAAATACAATACAATATTTAGTAAATTAAAATTAAAATATGTCATGTGCCATTATTTAACATTTGTCATGAAAGTAATGAAATGCAAATTGGATCCACCAACAGTGAAATTAATCTCTGCTAAGACTTTATTTATTTGAGCACATCAATTTACAGTACAGTATACACATACACGTGCTTGTATCATTACATTGTAACATCCCTGTGCTTTTTTTTTAAGACAGACAAATAATAAACCACCTACATTCAATACATTCAACGATAAGTACAAAACAGGCTAACAGAAGCAGACAAACAATAGACAGAGAGAAAAATAAAATAAAAATAAAATAATAATAATAAAAAAAAATAAAGCTAGTAAAATAGAGTATATCTGGTAATGAGCATATGGGCATTGTTTCAACCAACAGCGCAGTGTTAGTCCGATTAGTTGTACTCTAAAACAGTTTTTTTTACATTCCCCAAAACAACATATTCTCCCCACTTATTGATCATCTTTGGTGGAAGGAGGAAGCGGAGAGAGAAAGAGATACAAATAAATAAATAAAGAAAAATAGACACATGCCCTTGCATTGCATCAAACACCTGTAAAGTTGATTAATGGAGAACAAAATGTGACTAAAATAAGAAAAATATATATGTAAACATAAATCTAGTCAGGTGATGTACCTATTAAGGGGGCAAAATGATATATACACATCACCATTTTTTTGAGTCTTCATTTTTTTTTGTCACAGCCCTAGTGCTTTTTTTTTACTTTTTATATCCTACCCAAAACAGCATTATCCCCTCTTATTTAACACCTTTTGTGGAAGAAGGGAGAGAAAAGGAAAAAAAAATCACATGTCCTTAGCTTGCATTACAACATATATCTGTAAAGTTGATCACAGACCTGTATATTAGGATGACTGATTCTCAACTCTCACGCTATCCTCGACTCCCTCCGTGTCCCCGACTCCCTCAATGTCCTCGACTCCCTCGGTGTCCTCGTCTCCCTCGGCGTCCTCGGTTTCCACCCAGCTGTCAATGAAGGCTTTAGCCTCTTCTGCCTTGATGAATGACTGAGTAGTTGATGCATTCATGTTTGAAGGCGAGAGTGGCATCATTGAAGCATCTTCTTTGTTTGATGATATTTGCTGGGATATCAGCACGGATGACAAAGGTTTCTCCCTCGTATGTCATGGGCCGTTGTGCTTTGAAAGCGGACGTGATTTTCACCTTATCAGTGAAGTTGTGTAGCTTAATCACGACCGGACGTGGCTTATTGTCTGTTCTCGGACCACCTGTACGATGTGCCCGATCCAGTTTTATTGTTGCATGTTTTGTTTGTAGATTCAAGACTGTTGGTAGCCAGGATTCAAAGAAAGTGATAGGATCTCTCCCTTCGATCCCCATTTTCAGTCCAGTTATCCTTATGTTCCCACGTCGGCTGTAACTTTCTTGCTGGTCTGCTTTCTCGACCAGCATGGTAATTGTTTTTTCGGCCCGAGTTAATGCCAGCTTCAGCGTATTCAAGTCGTCTTCAGCGTTGGATATACGTTCCTCCGCCTCATCCATGCGTTTATCACTCTTCTCCAATCTTGTGGTAATAGTTTCCAGTGTTTCAGAAAACTTGTCAAGCTTTGCCTCTAACATCGCAGCCACTTGTGTAGATATACCTTGAATAAGCGCAGTGTTGTCCAGCGGTGGCGTCACCGTGGTGGTGGCCGTTGAACTTGAGCTTGGAGTTGAAGCCATTGTTTGAGATTTGTTGGCCGTGTCTTCCTGTCGGCGAACTTCGGCTCGTGTTATCCTTGGTTCTCTTGGGATCTTGGGTTTGTTTCCTTTAGTCTTCGACATATGTTGTCTTGTTAGGTCACGTTTCAGATTAAGCTAAACTGTTTCAGATAACTAATAACCGAATAAAAAGGTAAATTGTTTGACGGGAGCGGAGGAGCCAGGTGCGTGCCGTCCTCTCAGTATCAGCTAATCACGTGATCCGTTCCCCGTTCTGCTAAGACATAATGCTTATTGTGCCTCCTGTGCTTCAGAGACACTGTCCTGACTCTGAGAGACTGAAAGTGGTAACAACCACAATATCAGCATCTGTGGAACAATACACCATTGTATCATTTGGAGACTTGGTGCTGTGACAGGGGTCATCCCTATGTTCCCCATGTTCTATGTTCCCCAGGTTCTATGTTCCCCACTCACCCGGCCCCCCAAAAAAGGTTCTATGTTCCCCGCTCAACCAAAAAGAGGTTCTATGTTCCCCACTCAAAAAGAGGTTCTATGTTCCCCACTCAAAAAGAGGTTCTATGTTCCCCACTCAAAAAAGGTTCTATGTTCCCCACATAACTAAGAAAAAGTTCTATAAAAGGTTCTATGTTCCCCACTCAACCATGGAGGCTGTGGACAGTTCAGAAGTTGACACGTGTGTGTGTGTGTGTGTGGGGGGGGGGGGCAGTGCAATCTAGCTACCTGGCATCAAGGGCCTGGGCCAAAACACAAAGACAGCTGGAGATGGATGAATCATTTCCTGAGAAGCGCACACACACACACACACACACACACACACACACACACACACACACACACACACACACACACACACACACACACACACACACACACACACACACACACACACACACACACACACACACACACACACACACACACACACACACACACACACACACACACACACACACACACACACACACACACACACACACACACACACACACACACCAGAAGTACAGTCAGCATATACTGAAGACACATTTATCAAATTAGAAAATGTTGCAATCTTTGACAAAATATTGGTACAAATATTGGTAATCAGTGGTCTTTAGGACTGTCCAAAATCAAGACATGGGACCCAACAATCTGACATCGGTCAGCCTCTATACAACCAGTAAGACGCATGAGGGCGAGAAGCACCTCAGATGTCTTCAGGCGCAACGTCGCCCTTTGTCACCCACACATCCGCCTGGGTGACAGCAGACTGCTGGGCGAGCGCTGGTGCTTTGGCATGGGGGGTCAGATCAACATATGGAATGAATTCTGTACTGGCCATATATGGAGCGTGTCTTGAGTGTACAGGGTTTGATGTGGTCGGATCAACATATGGAATGTCAGAACAGGTCTGCTCCATATATGGAGATCTAAGGGTGGCAGCTGGGGCAGTGTCTTGAGTGTACAGGGTTTGATGAGGGCCCAGTTAGGGCCGGTGCCTTAATTCTCGGGCCCGATGAGAACTCTAGTGTGGCAGCGGGGGCAGTGTCTTGAGTATGAGGGCCCAGGTAGGGTCGGGCCGGGCGCATCTGCACTAATAACGTTGGGGCGGGCCCGTCTAGAGTTTAAATGGACAGGTATAAGTCAAAAGGGAGACATCGAAGAGGAAGGATGGATGGGGAAGGATCAACATATGGAATGTGAGAACAGGTCAGCTCCATATATGGATATCTAAGGGTTTGAGGTTTGAGGTCAGATGTAGAGTTGCTGGCCAATATATTGATGACATCAGGGATCTCCATATATGGACATTCCCATATATGGGCTTAATATTGATGACATCGGGGATCTCCATCCCTGATGATCACGTTATGTCACGATTCATAACCATATATGGTCATGCCTGGGGTGACCAACCAACCAAACAACTGACGGGAATTGCACGTTTTCGTAGGGTCGCAACACCACCACCACCACAAGTGCAATTGGAAACTTAAACAAAATAGCAAACATAAATAAATATATTATGACTCAGTGCAGTTTTATTCCCACACAGTCCTTACCAAACAGTGAGATCTTGTGTCTCATGAGAGCTCCGAGTTTACAAAACAGGCTTAAGGGACGATGATGACAGGACCAGTGGATCAGGGAGAGGGAGAGAGAAAGAGAGAGGTTAGAACATAATTAAGTGACAATCAGAAAGAGACATCATCAACACCCTGAAACACTTGGGGATTGAAACAGCAGTAAAAATAAACCAACCCTAAGACTGCAGACAAAATGTGAGCAGACTCCTGAATGGAAAATCTAAAAGGGAAAACATTTTTGTTTCAATACTATACTCTGGGGAATTTGTTAATATGCAAGTTGTGCCCATGCATGTAGCTATGGACTGTTATTTAAATGTCTTCCTATTTACTTTTAGACCATGGCGTTCAATAACTTAACTCTATATCTATCATGGAATCTGTCTGTTTAGTTAGTCTTATCTTTGTGCGCATCTATCTCAGTATGCCAAATTATGGAGAAGAATAAGTTTAGTTTAGTTTTCAGTTTTCTTAAACAAAAACATACAGTTGTAACCGATCGAGGATAAGACTGTGGCTCAAGAGGTAGAGCAGGTCGTCCAATGATCCATGGGTCGGCGGTTCGAATCCCGGCTTCTCCTGTCTACATGTCGAAGTGTCCTTGGGCAAGACACTGAACCCCAAATTGCTCCCGATGCACTGGTTGGTACCTTGCATGGCTTCTGCCGCAATCGGTGTATGAATGTTTGTGTGAATGGGTGAATGTAATGCACAATCTATGTAAAGCGCCTTGGATAAAGGCGCTATATAAATGCACCATTTACCATTTACACAATAAAGTCCAGGACGTATTTCCATTGTGGTCGTCTTACACATAAGAAATACATGTCCGAACACGAGTGTCAGTCGCACTGATGTCACAGTTCTGACGTCATACACACGACAGTAGAACGAGTGCTGCTATAGTTACTGGTCCTTTAATTAGGCTACATTGAACCTAATCTAGGTTATGAATGATTAATTAACCTATTGTATTTACTGTAACTGTATATTTTATGTATTTTATCTACTTAACCCATTTTGGGCGGGAACCCCTTTTGGTGTTAGCATTATGTTATGCTTTAGCTATTGAAAAATAGCAGATCTACAAGCTCATAGCGCGCCACCGAGTGGCGCGCTACGAGCTTTTAGGTCTGCTATTTTTGAAAAATCGAAGAGCGACTGACAGAAACATAGCTGATCTCAGGTCAAAATGGGTTAATGGGACTGTTTCGTTAAACTTTGGAGGCAGTCCACAGAGCTGAACTTTACTTTACACACTGTATGCATAATGCAACCAGAGAGTAAATGTGTGTAAATAGCTGCAACCTTTTTGAATGAAATGGTAGCTCCACAATGTATTCCATGACAGGTCTGTAACTGCACTTCAGATCACAGCCATCTAGCTCACTGCCAAATGTAGAACTCACTATTCCAAACTGTCTGTACACCATCCTGCTGGCATTCATATTACAACAGTACATATTGGGATGTGATTTTATGGCTTTGACCTACATACCTGCTGACCATCTCCTTCTCTTTGTTGGAGGCGTGGCCTCTGTTGCTATGGGAGCAGGCAGAGCTGGACAAAAAGTAAAGCCGCTGGCTCTTCAAGTATTGTTCCAACAGAGGCAGGACAACCTGTTGGAAGTGGATACTAAGATACGGGTAGTTCAACACACAATCACACGCACACGCACATCAGTATAACATGCATTGATGAAAAAATACAATTTGTGTAAAAAACTAGAAACTAGAAAAATAGTTTTGTAAAGCGAGATTACTTTTTCACAAAAGCGTAAATTAGGTTTAACGCTGAATTCAAACTAGCAGCGGTATTTCACAGCCAGGGGTTCTCAACCCGTGGGTCGCGACCCCTTGAGGGGTCACCAAATTATTTTGGGGGGCCCCCAAATTATTTTCCAAAAAAATAAATCTTTTTTTTTTCTGCAACTGAATGGTTGGAATATGGAAATGAAGAGTTTACATAGTACATGTATAAACTTTCCTTAATGATTATATCTGGTTTCGGTATTCATCTATGATATATTTTCTCTATTATAAGGTTATGTTTGTATCGGGGGTGCGGGGGGGGGGGGGGTCGCGAGACATGGCCAAAGCATTTCCGGGGGCCCCCAGCCAAAAAGGTTGAGAACCCCTGTTCTAAGCAGCAAGGTTTCAAGTTCAAGTCTCAAGTGGTTCATGTAATACAATTACACTTAATAAGCAATAATAACACAGTTTAGCCATTTCAACAGTTTTGAGCTTGATTGTGTGATTATAATGCAAGGCTAGTTTCCTGTACGCTACATCCGTTTCAGGAAGTAGACTTAACACTCCTATGTCCCCTCAGAGGTGCAGCTAATTCAATCATCACATTTGGGCTTCTGCCTCAGTAACACTTGATCTTTTGTCTGTGCGTGTGAGTGTGCGTGTGTGTGTGAGCACCACTGTGGATGAGTGGGTGTCTGGGTGAAGATGTGGTGAAGATGTGGTGAAGATGTGGTTCCCCAATAGGCGGCCCGTGGGCCATTTGCGGCCCACGGAGCGCCCCCTTGTGGCCCCTGGAAGAATTATTAAAAGTTTTTTGTTTTGTTTTGGGGGGGTGTCCCAGATATAAATGGCATTAAATGGGGGTCAGTAGCGTATGCATGTCAAACTGGGCACCCCCTCAAGGACCACTGGTGGTCCCCGGACCACTGGTTGAGAACAATTTTTAATTAACGATTGAAAAAATAAAAAACCCAATTTTTCACGCAGGGTGCCCAGTTTGACATGCATACGCTACTCGACCCCCAGCCTGGTTACCTAGTCAAAATATGGCCCTTGAGGAAAATTAATTGGGGAACCCTGTAGTGGAGAATTGAGGCGTACTGTAGGTGCACACGGACTCAGTTGACTGACTGACTCAGGGTCTGGTTGAAGAGAAATGAGCCCTTTTCATCCCCCGCTCGCTGCATCAGAGGCACAACTGTGTGGGAGGCTTTAATCAATGCCCGTGTCGGGCAATCGACACGCCCACATGGATTTCCAAATGGCCTAAATAAATTACTTGGCCACAAAGGCTTTCACTTAGTGGTGTTGCCCGTGGCAACCGGCCAACACAAGTAATTAGTTGGTATAGATGAAAGGGGGGGGGGGGGGGGGGGGGGGGGGGTTATGAAGACAATTAAGTTATGGCCATGGAAACATCAGGAAAGACTAAGGATTATGGTATTTCTGTGACATGTCACATGGACTGGGTTTAGCTTAACAACCCATTTTGGGCGGGAACCCCTTTTGGTGTTATGTTATGCTTTAGCTATTGAAAAATAGCAGATCTACAAGCTCATAGCGCGCCACCGAGTGGCGCGCTACGAGCTTGTAGGTCTGCTATTTTTGAAAAATCGAAGAACGACTGACATAGAAACATAGCTTTTTCAGAAAACGGTCAAACATTTTTTAGAATCTGATCTCAGGTCAAAATGGGGTAAGGCTTAAATCAAAGCTGAACCTTGGAGAAGAAATCTATCTGCTGTTGGAGTGCAACTCTCTCCCCTTTGGTCATCTGTCCTCGGGCTTGCATCACCTCTGTGTGAAGAAGAAAACATCATGAACACCAAGAAAACACCACAAACTACAGTATTGTACTGTGCATTGTTTTTGTAAGTATGTTTTTTTTGCATGCGTATCTGTTGGGGGGATGTAGGAGGGAGAGGTATGTTGGAGTCCTGTATAGAGCACCGAAGTCTGACGTCACTTTCAGTAGAGGGTGCCAATACACAGGTTCATGTATTTTGAGTGGTGTAAACCACTCCTACAACTGGCTTTTGTGTGCAGAAAAAAATGAGCATGGTTGCTATGTTCAAAATAATTTCTGACGTAATTAAATCACACCCGGGTGAACTGGATGACCGTAGCAACCATGCTCATTTTTTCTGCACAAAAAAAGCCAGTTGTGAAATCACATCCGGGTGTGATTTCATTACGTCAGATCAGAGCTGATCAGGCTATATAATACAGACATTACGTCAGACCACAGCTGATCATGCTATATAAAACCTTACACCACTCAGTTCACACGGGTGTGATTTTTGTTATTTTAGTTGCATTGAGATCCCCATAGGGCGATTTTAGGTCGCTTCATATAAGAACTGTGTTTGAAAAATAAACCGACCACCCCGGCCTTTCTGTCAGGGGAGTGGCTGTGCGTCATTAGTGATGTCCTTTCATATTTAAAGGTATATTTAGTGATTTCACTTAATTCAAATATCACTTATTTTTTGGATAATCCTCCCTACTATAAAGTGTGCTGACCATATAAGGAGTTCCTCCCTGTCCCCAGTGAGCCCCTGGGGGTCAAAAAACCCTAGTTTCGGTTTGGGCTTTGGGTGGCAAAGCCTTCATCCAATCAGGATGAGAGGGGCCTTCCTCCAATCATGATCGAGTGGGGCGGGCATTGGTGCACGTGCTGTTGGTCTGTTGTACTTCCCCCACTGTAGAGTGTGTGTGCATGTGCACATCTTGTTACCGGGTGGACCGGGTTTTTTTCCAAATCACTGAATGCTCCTTTAATACAGCCAGTTTCTGGAGAAAATGGAATTAATGTGGCCGCAAAAGCCTTGAAACTACATATGCAGGCAATGTCGCTGAATATACGTCACGCCCAGCTGTCAACACATTGCGTTCCTGAGATTCCTCGTTGACGTAAGCTCAGCTGGTGGTGACTCGACTCGTACTAACCACGAAACATTAAATATCAATAAAATAAAAATAAAACGTAATTAACATTCAGTTTCTGTTGTGCGACGGGCAGCTGCAGCCACCCGCCTACCCGGAAATGTAGTCTCTGGGTTGTTTGACTCGTTTATAACGCTTTTTTTGTTACTCTTTGGGTATATTTGTACATTTCCACCTTCAGTCGATGCTTCATATCCATATGAGTGAAAAGGCCGGGGTGATCGGATGTTCCAGACCCACAGGAACGCGCCCAGGGTGCCGGCCTGGTTCCGGCGAGCCGCCCCGCGTCCGAAACGGTAGAGAAATTACAGAGTTACCGTGTGGGGATCCCTCTACTGTACCCTCTACTGTACTGTACTGTACTGGCACACCCGAAATCATCATAGTTAATATGTGCATGCGTGTGTGTTTGTGTGTTAGGTTGCGCACAGGTGGTGAAAAACAGCCATGCTGTTTTCGTGCTCAGACCCAGGCACCCAGCCAGCCACCCAGCCCCCCGCACACACACATAGCTCCGTAAGGGAGTGCTTGCAAGTTGCAACACTCAAAAAATGAGTGCCCATCTCAACATAATAGGTAGCAGCCATGACTAAATGAAAATAGTGATTTTTAAGGCAATCTCGGGAAGTAAGTTATGAGGGCAGAGAATACACGAGAGCCATGTGTGCATCCTCATGTATTTAGTATATCTGTACAAAACTACATGGACACACACGAACGCAGGCGAATTGCAATATTGCTGCTGTGCACTTACTGAAAGGCTTTGGCACGCTATGTTTGTTAGTCTCTCTCTGTCTCTCTCTCTCTCTGTCTCTCTCTTTCTTTCTCTCTTTCTCTCTCTCTCGACTTATCCAGATTTTATACGCACATGTTCGCATAGACAAACCCAGACTTTCTGAATTTGATCTAAAGTGAAAATATCCTCAGGCTATATTGCGGATTCGAGGACGGGCTGACTGTCAGAACACAGGCTTAAAAGACTATTGATATTCATCAAATCCATATCAACTCTGAAGACTTGTGTGTCTGGCATAACTCAAGGTGCTTATGGATGAAACCACAACAATAATATATAATAATGCATAATGCACTCATCCCTGTGGGACAGCCAAGGTGCAACATCAACTTATTCAATGTTGTTACAGTATATGTATCCATTTTATAACCATGGATTTTAAGTTAACCACCTTCATTATGAAGTTTGACATGACTCCAAAACCTTCCCATGACTCTCACCAATTTCCTGTATTTCTTCATTCATGAATGACAAATGCAATAATTACAGAAACATAATGCTTTTTTTTGTTAAATTAATAATAATTATAATGATAATGATAATGATAATGATAATGATAATGCGGGTAATAATACTAATAGTAATAATAATAATAATAATAATAATAATCATAATAATAATCATAATAATAATCATAATAATAATCATAATAATGATTACAACTTGAAGAATAATGTATAATGTAATAATATATATATCATAATAATAATAGTATATCTGATGCTGAATGCTTTGAGTTTTATTTCAAATTCCCATAAGTAATTTGTAATGACAAAATCACAAATGCACATGCTGGCCAAATTATGGTTCTGTGATAGGAATATTATGAAGCTCTTATGTGGTCAAGAGCACTACAGTATGAGACTACATTACCCAGCTCCAGCATGTTTTCCTGGGCCTCGTCAGAGTAGCACAGTAGCTGCTGCAGGAGAGTGTAGGCAAAGCGCCTGGCGATGGCCGGTGAGTCCATATCCACTGTCTTCCTGTCCCTGTACAGGAGGCCATAATCACAGACTGTACAATCACCAATGTGCCTATGTGCCAGTGTCACGCGTTCAAAAGTGCATTACAATTATGTTACAACTGACAGTGCTGATTTTCAAATGGCCACTGGCTTACAGGTCAGGATGTGATGCCACAGCCACAGTGTTAAGATAGCAGTGCCCTTGAGAAAGGCTCCTAACCTCTTAGTGCCTCATTACCTTCGGATCTCATGACGAATGTTACGCTATTGTAGCCTCGACTTAAACCCATTTTGGGCGGAAACCCCTTTTGGTGTTAGCATTGTGTTATGCTTTAGCTATTGAAAAATAGCAGATCTACAAGCTCGTAGCGCGCCACCGAGTGGCGCGCTACGAGCTTGTAGGTCTGCTATTTTTGAAAAATCGAAGAACGACTGACATAGAAACATAGCTTTTTCAGAAAACTGTCAGGATGTAGAAGACATTTTTAGAATCTGAAAATGGGTTAATGTGCAATTGACTGTGGTCATCACCTCCACACGGTGTAGCCATTCAGCTGAAGGAACTTGAGGACATCCTGGGCTTTCTCACGGAGTTTGGCCTTATCCTTGGCTGTCAGGGTGTCATAGGGCACCAGCATGGAATGCCCCACTCCTCCTAGTTTCTTCTTCTTGGCCCAAGCGTTGTGGTAGTTCTCAGCCAACTGCTCCGCCATGGACTATACAAACACAACAGTAACGTTGTCGTGTTTAGCTGTGACCTTAGTTGTGACTCTTTTCTACACATAATACTTCATACTGGAGTCTAGTGCATGTGTGTAACCAACTGAATGATGCAGCGAATGTGTAACCAACCGAATATAAACACGTGAAACACATTATACTGTACACTGGTCGCAGGACAAGACAATAAAACACGGTATGACTTACACCCCAAGCACGACATAATAAAACACGTTATGACTCACACACTGGTCCCAGGACAATACAATAAAACACGGTATGACTCACACACTGGTCCCAGGATAAGACAATAAAACACGTTATGACTCACACACTGGTCCCAGGACAAGACAATAAAACACGGTATGACTTACACCCCAAGCACGACATAATAAAACACGTTATGACTCACACACTGGTCCCAGGACAAGACAATAAAACACGGTATGACTTACACCCCAAGCACGACATAATAAAACACGTTATGACTTACACACTGGTCCCGGGACAAGGTAATGCTGCTCATGTCCGTTGGTTTGGGGGTGAAGGTTGACGCTCCCTCAAAGGACAACTATAGTAGACAATAAAACAATGAATGGGGGGTGGTGGGCCATGGGATACGTTGTCGGTTGTTTTCATTAGGTTGTTGCATTTATCATTTTTTGTTATATCTGTATTGTGTTTTACAGGTTATGTCAGGTTATGTGTTGTCGGTTATTGTATCTTGTTTGTTTTTGGGGGTGTTTGCTTTCTGTGTCTTGTGAAAAACACACACATCACACACACACCACACAAACACAGAACACACACATATGCATAACCCATTTTGGGTGGGAACCCCTTTTGGTGTTACCATTATGTTATGCTTTAGCTATTGAAAAATAGCAGATCTACAAGCTCATAGCGCGCCACCGAGTGGCGCGCTACGAGCTTGTAGGTCTGCTATTTTTGAAAAATCGAAGAACGACATTTCAAACAGACATTTTTAGAATCTGATCTCAGGTCAAAATGGGATAATGGTGCAGAGATGGACGCATGTGTAGGAATCTGTAGGGGTACAAACAACATACTTGTCCAGCCTGAGAGATCCTGCGTGAACAGGTATGCAGGTCAAACACGTCGCCTGCTTTGGTCCTCTCAATGGTCCACCCAAAGGCCAGCATGCTCCTTACGGTCTCCTTAATGGCCCAGCGGCAAGCTTCTTTATCCTGGACATTTCACTCAATTTGAACCACTATTCAACTCTGAGAGGATGAACATGGGTTTCCACATGGTCACATTTGTACACTCTCAGAATTGAAAAAGGAACAAACAACCGCACACTGTCTTCAAATGCAGTGACCAACTTTTATTTAGGGAAACAGCAACGTTTCGGCCTATGCAGCCTTCATCAGGCTATCTTTATCCTTTATTTATCATAAAGATAGCCTGGTGAAGGCCGCATAGGCCGAAACGTTGCTGTTTCCCTAAATAAAAGTTGGTCACTGCATTTGAAGACAGTGTGCGGTTGTTTGTTCCTTTTTCATTTTTGGGCACGTACCCTCTCCTACGCACCTGTCGCCTGTAGGTGTGCAAAAGCCTTGCTTTTTATACACTCTCAGAATTAAAATAACATTCATGAGTTTAGTATATAGTACGTAGGCACTGTGACAAAAAACATTTAACAATAGTATATCACCAAAGGCGGGTGTGTGGCAGATAATGCTTACAGTAGAATAGAGTGAAAAATAGCGGTTTTGAATATATGAATATTTTAGAAACTAGCAGTGCATATGATACAGACATGGATAGGAGACCATGAAAGCATTACTATATATGCAAGGCAAAGGAAGCTGAATCGCTCAAGCACTGGAAGCTTTTCTTCGATTTGAATTCTACATGAATGCATTTCACACAGGTTTTATTACTAATGCATTCCCAAAATGGAAATTATTCAAATGAAATGTTCAGAGGCTTTTTAAAACGTACTTACTTCATAGTTTGTCATTGGGCAAATTATTCAAGGACTGAAGAAAGTGGAATTTTAACAATTTTAAACCGTCCCTAAGTTTTCAGAAAGCAGAATTTAAAAGTTTTCAAAAATAGAACAAATTGCAGATCCGCAAGCTCACATCGACTATTTTTGCAATTTGTCACATTGAGAAAGTACAGAATGTGGGGCTTAGCTCAGGGGGGGATTAGATTTCATAAGCACAGACAGTACTTTTTTTTCCTTCTTCTTTTGTTTTGCTGTTTTACCTTCTCAGCCAGCACCCTGTACGGCTTGAGGAGTGGGTGAACCTTACTGTTTTCACACAGCTGCTCCCCGTGGACCCAGCCATTGGCAATCTGACAGAGACAACAAGCAGAGACACACACACACACACGCACACACACACACACACACACACACACACAGCCATACGTTAGATAACAGGTACACAATATAGGCTAATCTCCTCCAGTTAGTTCCGAGGACGAAACACGACACAGACAAAACGTCTGCGTGCAGCCAAACAGACATTCATTATCCAGGAAGTGTATTGGTAAGTGAGCAGAGTTCTGACTGCGATATCATACATCACTCTGTCAGGCCCTAACAGACCCCTTCAAATGTGATGGATGAGCGTCATGATATTACCTTGTCCAGTGACCACTTCTCATGGGTATGCTCGGCATACTTATTCACCACTGTCTCCAGTCTCTCCGGCACTGTCACACTGGTTCAAGGAGAGAAAATGATTTAGCTCAATTTCCAGTTTAACCTAACCTGACTCCACCAGATGGGGCAGCAGAGAGAACACTGGGTTCCCCCCTCCTGCTCCCATCTGGGAACTCTCAGGCAGACTTGATGCCCGGCCACAAAACGGCCTGGCCAATCAGCAGCAGCTATCCCGCCTCTAGCTGCTGCTGATTGGCCAGGCCGTTTTGTGGTTATTCAACCTGAATAACTCTGGTTCATAGGGCTGTGGAAGAAGAGACAGAGACAACCTGAATAACTCTGGTTCATCTTAGCTAATCAGTGTAGAATCTGAGAAATCCAACAGGCTCGTCTTGATCACATGACTACAGAGATCATGTGTACCGATTTGCGTGAGATTTGGATGAAATCTGTGCGACTAACATAAACAATGTGTTTTGCAGAAATCGGCCTCATGGTGGCGCTATAACCGGCAGATGTGGAGGGATGCTGGGAAAATGTTTTTCCATGGCCTCTAGGGAGTGCACATACATAAGTTGTCGATGCAGTTATAGGTAAAAACAGGAATTGGCCTGTTATAGCGCCACCGTGAGGCTGATTTGGGGAAAAAATAGTGGCATGTCGTCCTCGGCCTAGTGGAAATGTGCGTGTATAATTTCATGGAAATTGGACAGTGTGTTTGTGATTTGTGGCATTTTGTTCGAAACGGACCAATCATGTGAGCTTTGGAAGCCAATCTTAGCCAATCAGGATGGAAGATGGGAAATTGTGCAGATCTGTGTTGATCACATGACTATGGAGATAGTGTATACCGAATTGTGTGATGTATGGATAAAATGTGTACGAGTTATCTACAGAAATGTGTTTTGCCTAAATCGGCCTCATGGTGGCGCTATAACAGGCCGTTGAGGAATATTTGGGGCAGAGGTTCGTCGTTGGCATCCAGGGAGTGTGTGTGCAAAGTTTGGCATGGATCGGGCCAACGGTGCCGGAGATTAGCTGATAACGGACGGACGGACGGAAGGACGGAAGGAAGGAAGGAAGGAAGGACGGACACACACACACACACACACACACACACACACAGACGGAGTGCAAAACATACTCTCTCCCCATGCCTTCGGCCTGGTGGAGACAATAACTCTGGTTCATATGGCTGTGGAAGAAGAGACAGAGACAACCTGAATAACTTTGGTTCATAGGGCTGTGGAAGAAGAGACAGAGACAACCTGAATAACTCTGGTTCATAGGGCTGTGGAAGAAGAGACAGAGACAACCTGAATAACTCTGGTTCATAGGGCTGTGGAAGAAGAGACGGGGGGTCTTTATGTGTGTAATATGTGTCTTACTGAGACAACATGTAGTCCAGGAAGTAAGTGAGCCCAGTGTCCATGACATCAGAGACACTGCTAAAATCTAAAATATCTAAAACCACATATTACACACATAAAGACCCCCAGAAAAGTGTTCTAAATCTTCTAACGTCATTAACATATATTGTTTTGCAAAAAGGGTGAAGTTTCCCTTTAATCTCACAAATGCTACCTTGCATTGCTTGTGTAGAATGTTCCTTATGAGTATATACAAAAAAGATGTTCGGTTATTCTTCTCTTTTTCTTCTTTCGTCTGTGCACTTTCACTGACAAAAGCACAGAAAGAAATACATAATTCAGGAAATAGTTTGGCCACTGCATCGTCTGCCAGAGTAGAGGAGGGGATGAGCTCAGAAGTGATCGGTGCACTTGCTACTTCTGGTTACTGGCTTACATACAGTATACCTGGAGGTGTCTACAGGCTGGGGGTCAAACTGGTCATCTGGCTTACATACAGTACCTGGAGGTGTCTACAGGCTGGGGGTCAAACTGGTCATCTGGCTTACATACAGTACCTGGAGGTGTCTACAGGCTGGGGGTCAAACTGGTCATCTGCGTCCACGGAGCCATTCTTCTCCTTGGCACAGCTTTGGTCCATGTGGTCGGGAGGCAGGGCACTGGCAACCACAGTCAGGCACTCCAGAGACAACCTGAATAACTCTGGTTCATAGGGCTGTGGAAGAAGAGACAACCTGAATAACTCTGGTTCATAGGGCTGTGGAAGAAGAGACGGAGACAACCTAAATAACTCTGGTCCATAGGGCTGTGGAAGAAGAGACAACCTGAATAACTCTGGTTCATAGGGCTGTGGAAGAAGAGACAGAGACAACCTGAATAACTCTGGTTCATAGGGCTGTGGAAGAAGAGACAGAGACAACCTGATTAACTCTGGTTCATAGGGCTGTGGAAGAAGAGACAGAGACAACCTGAATAACTCTGGTTCATAGGGCTGTGGAAGAAGAGACAGAGACAACCTGAATAACTCTGGTTCATAGGGCTGTGGAAGAAGAGACAGAGACAACCTGAATAACTCTGGTTCATAGGGCTGTGGAAGAAGAGACAACCTGAATAACTCTGGTCCATAGGGCTGTGGAAGAAGAGACAGAGACAACCTGAATAACTCTGGTCCATAGGGCTGTGGAAGAAGAGACGGAGACAACCTGAATAACTCTGGTTCATAGGGCTGTGGAAGAAGAGACGGAGACACACAGGAAGTGAGGGAAATCTGAAAGGGGTTATAATGGAAGCAGAGGAAGGAATAGAGGATATATGAGAAGGGATGTTGAGAAATGGTACAAACACCTATTCCAGAGTATTAATTAAAGGAGCTGTATGTTTCTGTTTTTGTTAAATTTAAAGCTCTATATTCTGATCTTATTATCATTACTAACGCCACGCCCAAAAAAGTTAGAAAAAGGTGCCCAGTCATCCAGGTGCCTAAGTACTCATCCAGGTGGTCAGTTGTCCGGGTGCCCACGCATCCAGGTGGTCAGTTGTCTGGGTGCCCACTCATCCAGGTGGTCAGTTGTCTGGGTGCCCACTCATCCAGGTGGTCAGTGCCCACTCGTCCAGGTGCCCACTCATACAGGTGGTCAGTGCCCACTCGTCCAGGTGCCCACTCATCCAGGTGCCCAGTTGTCTGGGTGCCCACTCATCCAGGTGCCCAGTGCCCACTCATTCAGGTGCCCAGTTGTCCAGGTGCCCACTCATTCAGGTGCCCACTCATTCAGGTGCCCAGTTGTCCAGGTGCCCACTAATTCAGGTGCCCAGTGCCCACTCATCCAGGTGCCCAGTTGTCCAGGTGCCCACTCATCCAGGTGCCCAGTTGTCCAGGTGCCCACTCATCCAGGTGCCCACTCATCCAGGTGCCCACTCCTCCAGGTGCCCAGTTGTCCAGGTGGCCACAGTTGACCAGGTGGCCACATGTTCCTAGTGACCAGTTGGTTTTGGTAGCCAGCTGTCCAAGTGACCAGGTGCCCAGTTGTCCAGGTGCCCAGTTGTCCAGGTGCCCACTCATCCAGGTGCCCAGTTGTCCAGGTGCCCACTCATCCAGGTGCCCAGTTGTCCAGGTGCCCAGTTGTCCAGGTGCCCACTCATCCAGGTGCCCAGTTGTCCAGGTGCCCACTCATCCAGGTGCCCAGTTGTCCAGGTGCCCACTCATCCAGGTGCCCAGTTGTCCAGGTGCCCACTCATCCAGGTGCCCAGTTGTCCAGGTGCCCAGTTGTCCAGGTGCCCACTCATCCAGGTGACCAGTTGTCCAGGTGCCCAGTTGTCCAGGTGCCCAATCATCCAGGTGCCCAGTTGTCCAGGTGCCCACTCATCCAGGTGCCCAGGTGCCCAGTTGTCCAGGTGCCCACTCATCCAGGTGCCCAGTTGTCCAGGTGCCCAGTTGTCCAGGTGCCCACTCATCCAGGTGCCCAGTTGTCCAGGTGCCCACTCATCCAGGTGCCCAGTTGTCCAGGTGCCCACTCATCCAGGTGCCCAGTTGTCCAGGTGCCCACTCATCCAGGTGCCCAGTTGTCCAGGTGCCCACTCAACCAGGTGCCCAATTGTCCAGGTGCCCAGTTGTCCAGGTGCCCACTCATCCAGGTGCCCAGTTGTCCAGGTGCCCACTCATCCAGGTGCCCAGTTGTCCAGGTGCCCAGTTGTCCAGGTGCCCACTCATCCAGGTGCCCACTCGTCCAGGTGCCCACTCGTCCAGGTGCCCACTCGTCCAGGTGCCCACTCATCCAGGTGCCCAGTTGTCCAGGTGCCCAGTTGTCCAGGTGGCCACAGTTGACCAGGTGGCCACATGTTCCTAGTGACCAGTTGGTTTTGGTGGCCAGCTATCCAAGTGACCAGGTGCCCAGTTGTCCAGGTGCCCAGTTGTCCAGGTGGCCACAGTTGACCAGGTGGCCACATGTTCCTAGTGACCAGTTGGTTTTGGTGGCCAGCTATCCAAGTGACCAGGTGCCCAGTGGTAACTTGTCCAGGTGACCAGAAGCATAATCATAATCCGCATAATCCGGCAACGGCATGAGACGTGCCATGTGCCCGAGGGATTATGTCACTCCACTGCCGCTCCATCTCGTGGCCGCTGCTGCACGCAACCGCCGGTAAACTACCGGTAACAGCCGCGGCGCTGCCAGGTAAACTGGGGGGATTATGACACTCGACTGCTGCTTGCCGCCGAGAAATACTGGCGCCTGCCGCGGGTGTTACGCGGCTGATGCCATGCGTTGCGCCGTGCTTGCAGTTATGGTTAGGGTAAGGGTTTGGGGTAGTGTGTCGGACTGACTGCCGCGGGTGTTCCGAAAATGCACTCGCTCTCTCTCCAGGTGGCCACATGTCCATAGGTGGCCAGTTGTCCAAGTGCAGAGTGTGTGTGTGTGAGTGTGAGTGTGAGTGTGAGTGTGAGTGTGTGTGCGTGCGTGTGTGTGCGTGTGTGCGTGCGTGCGTGTGTGCGCGCAGTGAAAAGGGGAGGGGTCGGTGAATGTAGAAAATGTAATGTCATTTGCATCACAATAAAATGTTGCACAATAACAGTATGCCATACAAATGCAAACTGTACGGTAAATATGCAAATAACTTATACCCTCTTCACACTGTATTGTATAGTCATCCATGTGGAAACTGTACAATGCTGACTACAGCCTGAACGTCTGAGGGATGTTTGAGGCTGCAACAACCTTGAACCTTCTTCTGTCTTTACTGTTCTCATGTTTTGGATGAGTCAGATAAGCACCGCTCAGCAATATGCTGATCACAAGAGGGGGACCTCCCCTGAACACAGAGGAGATTCAATTGCATCGATTGCATCTGTCCTTTTCTCGTCGGTAGGCTTGAAAGCAATAGTGGGATGTTACGTTTCATATGGCAAGGATCTGGGAAAGAAATGTGTTGTGTGTTGACATCTGAGGGGGCACTGTTTCTTTCAAGTAGCTCCATATTGTCGCTTTCAGATGGATACCTTGTATGTCCAAAACTGTAACTTGTCAGGAAATGGGGAAAAATAACCTGTATTCCAATTGATTTATTAAGGGACCAAGAAGTCACAAAGTGACTGAACC
This sequence comes from Electrona antarctica, assembly GCF_951216825.1. Lineage (NCBI taxonomy): Eukaryota > Metazoa > Chordata > Actinopteri > Myctophiformes > Myctophidae > Electrona > Electrona antarctica. The sequence continues at coordinate 50,640,835 of NC_136791.1, forward strand.
GTGCAGTCGGTTTTCGCGAAACACGGTAATCTGGTAGAGGACCATGCCAAACGGTGACTATGCGAAGCCCATGACGATTGGCCAAATGGTGGCGCTATAGCGCTCAATTGAAAATGCTAACTTTGAACGTGCATAGCTCATGAACCGTTTGACCGTTGGCAATGACACTTTGATACACATATGTGTCTCCTCATGCCGAACAACTTTCGTGTTCTGACTTTTGAACTCTGACCATTTTGAATGATATGAAATACAGTTAAAATGTATCTCCTCCCAGGATCTTTGATCAAAATGCACAAAAACATCTACACGTGAACTTTGGACCTATACGGACAACACATCGTAGTACATTTTGTTTAAGTGAAAAAATGAAGTTTTTATGAGCCAATGAAAATTGCTGGTTTGTGAAAAAATGTCTTCTGCCTCTAATACATGTATACATGCAGCGTCATATGCTTATGTCACTTTACAGTATAGTAGAGGGTCATGCCAAATAGCACTGAAAGCGTACAAAGAGAAGTTTGTACGTGAAAACACACTGTAGTAATGGATAAAGACCAAGACAGTTACCAAAAATACGGGATGATGTTACTGTTTAGAATGAGTCAACTGACTGTGTCTGCATAGCTCAGTCGGTAGAGCTCTCACCTTCGGACCACAGGGTCACTGGTTCAAATCCAGGTAGTGACAACTCAGCCTGTGATTCTTATTTGTGCATATTGTTCTTATTGCGTATTGTCTTCTTTCTTGGTCCCGCCTTATCGCTGCTTGCAGCTATATTTGTTAGTTATTATTACGACCGTAGGTCGCAGATTACTATGAAAACCTGCAAAGCCCATCAGTCATTCCATCCGTCACACCACCATATTATGGCCGTCAGTCCCTCACACCTCGTGACATGTCACGCCACCATATATGGCCGTCAGTCCGTCACGCCTCATGACGCCTCGTGACACGCCACCATATACCTCCACATACCATATACCAACCTCTAAATATTGTGTCAAAAGATAAAAACATTGCTGTCCGTCCATTGTAAGCTGTGTGCAAGCGAGCAGCGGACAACAACTCACTTGCTTTCGATATCAAGGTATCTCTCTCTCTCGCAGACACAAGTTGCATGCATTTTTCTGCTTGTAGCCTAAACCAAATGAAGCGTAGCCAACGTGTATGTTAATTGATATTAAAAGAAAATGTCAACCCCCGCTGCAAGGGGGGTGGTGGGGGGGTCAGAGTATTTGAAGCCTTAACTGAGGGAGAGAGTGGTCAATGGGATCGCAGGAGAAAAAAACGGTCAATTTGATCTGAATGATTAAGGATTAAGGAGCGTTGACCTTGCTTTAGTTTTACCTGCTTTGCCAACGCCTTCAACGTTCCCCAGAATAACCTCCTGGACAGGTGGAGCTCCTCCTCCGAAGCGGAGCCCAGATTCCCCCACCCGCCAATCAGAGAGTAGTATTTGTAGCTCTGCTCATAGTGGTTGGTCAGCAGCTGGTGCACAGAAGTTGTGACAATGTGGTCAATATCAAATGGATCAGAGTATTGAACGTGTGTGTGTGTGTGTGTGTGTGTGTGTGTGTGTGTGTGTGTGTGTGTGTGCGCGTGTGTGTGCGTGTGTGTGTGCGTGTGTATGCATATGCAAACATCAACAAAAATCAATTGAGTCCGTGTAGAGTTGCAATTGTGGTCCTGTCACCTTGAGGGGCATCTCAGTGTTGTCTGTGATTCGGGGGACATCAAAGACAAGGCGCCTGAGGAGTGGCTGCATCACAGATGGCTGGAGTTTACTGAGGACACAAACGTGCACACACCCACACAAATGTATGTGCACACAAACGCACACACGAGAAACAATGCTGTGATTGATCACATCACAGCTGTGTGACAGATACGATTACGGTGCCAGAGGAGATTTAATTTTTTTTCCCTGGTAATGCATTTTCCAATTTTAAATGTTTCTCTCAAGACTTTTTGGGGGGGTCTTCCTCTCTCCCCAATTCAGTAATTCTGTCAATTCCTCTTGAATAATGAATGAGTGACACTACATGGTCCCTGTGGCTGCTAACCCTCACGGTTGGCCTGTTGAGAGCATAGGCAACCACATGTCACTCACTTATTTTCTTCACCTGGAGAACATGACGTGTAGCGACTCGAAGAGCACTTAATCTCCACTAGTGCAGTGGCAAATACACACAATCCCACGGCGGCTTCCCTCCCACAAACACGGGCAATTATAATAACTTTATTTATTTTATTTATTTATTTATTTATATAGCACTTTTCTGGACGAAGTCACAAAGTGCTGTACAACTAAATTCACTAAAAGCAGGAAAATCGAACAAAATTAGATAGATGCAACATAGCAAATCAACAACTTACAGCCAGCTGGCCAACAGTAGAAAGCATATTTAAAGATGCAATACAAAAAACAACAATGTAATAGATAAAAAATACCGACAAAGTTCAGTGAAAAAAACATTTAACGGGGCAGGGGGGGGGAATGCTTTTCTGAACAAATACAAGAGATTTAAAGGATGCAATGGTATCTGCTTGTCGGATGGTTTTGGTCAGGGTGTTCCAAATTTTAGGGGCACGGATGGAGAAGGCTCGTTCTCCCTTGTTTACGCGATGGAATTTCTCGGGAACCTTTAGGAGAGCCCCGTCTGAAGACCTAAGGGTACGGGCAGGGTTATAGGGGTGTAGGTAATCAACAAGATATTGGGGTGCCTGGCCCATTTGTACCTTAGATGTTAATACAAGGATTTTAAAGTAAATTCTAAAAGCAACAGGAAGCCAGTGAAGTGTAGCCAGGACCGGAGTGATGTGGTCCCGTCTCCTGGTGTTTGTCAGGAGTCTGGCGGCAGCATTTTGGACAAGTTGTAAGCGGGAAATCGATTTATGGGTTAGGCCTGTGTATAGTGCATTACAATAGTCTAAGCGTGATGTGATGAATGCATGGATAACTTTTTCTAGGTCGGGGACTGTTAAAAATGGCTTGATTTTAGCTATGCTTCTTGTATTCATTGGATCACCCGGACGAGCCATAGGCACCGCAGAGGAATTGAACCTCAGTCCCCTGAGTGAGAATACTATATTCATTCTCTGTTTCCCTTTTAAACCATACATATACATGAGGTAACTCTACTGAATTCTAATATTGTTTTACTGCTTTCAAAAAGGTTGGTTGATTGATTTGATAACTGAAGCAAATAACAACTTTTAGTATAATAGGAAAAATAATGCAACAAGAAAAAGAAAGAAACACTAACACGCACGCACGCACGCACGCGCGCACGCACGCACGCACGCACGCACGCACGCACGCACGCACGCACGCACGCACGCACGCACGCACGCACGCACATAATATACTATATTGCATATGCAATAGAGTTTCTGAAATATTGATATTCTTCTGGGCAAACAGAGGCTGAATAAATGTTTTAGTATTTTTCTACAACCACAGCCATGGAACCCTATGACCCCCTTTGAACACGTTCGTTCAGACCCGGAGCGCTGGGCCTACCTGCAGACTGCAAGTAAGCAGTCCTCGATGGAGTCTCTCTGAGCCTTGGTCAGACTGACGGCCCTGGACAGGCGGTAGATGGCCTGGACGAGGTTGTCGACCAAAGCGGACTGGCCTTCTGAGGAGGTGCAGAACAGAGCCGAGCACTTGCTGAGCAGGGGCAGCACGGCCGTGCACAGGTACCTGTTGAGGGCCAGGGCCATGTCCGTGGAGCCCAGGTCCGTCTGCAACAGAAGAGAACATAATTAAAACCCATTTAGGCCTGACCTCGAAATTAAAAAAAACTCTTCTAAATCCTCCAGGTTTTCTGAAATAAATATTTTCACGATTTTTCAAAAATAGCAGACCTACAAGCTTGTAGCGCGCCACTCGGTGGCGCCCTATGAGCTTGTAGATCTGCTATTTTTCAAGCTAAATTATAACAATGTTTAAGAAGAAAGAGAAAGAAGAGATATGTAGCAACAACAATGAAACAATCTAATTGTAATTGCTTTAAAAAATCGAAAAAATATGAGAGGAAGAGGTTACAACAGGTTATCCATCAATGGTTTGATGCGGGGTGTCCAACACTGCCTCTTAGTGGCCAGGAGTTTAGATTACAAACATGCTTCAAGAAAACAAATCTAATTGAATCAGTATTGTTCTGAGTGATACCGGAACACGCAACACTGATTAAGCTGATCAAGCGTGTCGTGTTTAACTGTTTTTCCAGTGCAGTGGGTTATAAAAAAAAACACTTCAGTCATTATGAGGATCTCAGCGGCATGTTAACAGGCACAGCAAATCTTTTTTCAACAGTATACAACTGTAATCTCTGCGGTGGTGATAAGCAATGGGTAAACACAGTTAATGATGTGACAAGCCAAGTCGCAGCTGAAGTCAGGGGGTTGTAGATTGTGTGTAATGTAGCAGGTGATAGTCACAGCCCATCAGCCCAGTGGAAATGAATCTGTCCCTCACAGTGTCGAGCGAGGCGGCCGCCTGCAGGTCGGGCAGGAAACCCACTTCCAGCAGGTGGAGAAGAAAGCCCTCGTCCTGGACACCGTAGACCCGGTCAAGGAAAAGGACCATGGCTGCTTTGTGGTCTGGACAGAACACTGTAGCTGGGTCAGGCTCCAGCACCGTGCCGTCTGGGGGGAACCAACAAGTAAACAAGCCTAGGTTTTCCATTGTGTGAAGAGAAACATTTCTTCAGTTGATACTAAAGTGTGTTCCCACCAACTGCAAAACTGGATCAGTGAACTCAACTAAACATAAAGTCATTTGGGTTCAGAAAACATGACCCGAACTTTGTACTTTTTACCTTATTTTACCCTCATATCCAAATTAATCTCATAGATTATAGATTAACTGAATAATCCAAAAAATCAAAAGATTAACTGAGACAGAAGGTTTCAGCCCTACAAGTAAAGCCTAATTTATATTGCACTCTTTGTTCGCTAGAAATAACTGATTTTCAACAAAAGTTCATAATGACGAAAAATAAATAAAGGCTTTATTACAGACACAGTGTTCTTTATACCTTTGGCCAACACAGGGATTTGGAAAGGGAGGCTGATGATCCCCTCCAGGTCCTGGATGGAGATGAGAGACCTGAGGATGGCTCGGATGCGGATGGCTTCACCCTTCCCTGCATGGATCAGCTGGAGAACATTAAGCCTGATTGAACACAAATAGCCAAGCTACAAGCTACTGAGCTTATGAATCTGCTATTTTCCGTACGCCACATTGCAACAGAGCATATATTAGGCTCATATCTCAGCTGGACTCACCACTTTGGCTGATGAGTACTGAGCAAAATGCTCAGTGTTCATTCATTAATTAGGCCTGACGTCGAAATAAATAAAAACGTTCGCTCTGAAAGAATATATATTCAAAGATTTGTGCCGCATTTTCACGATTTTTCAAAAATAGCAGACCTACAAGTTCATGGGCGCGCTATGAGCTTGTAGATCTGCTATTTTTCAATAGCTAATGTATAACATAATGCTTAGTTAAAACACCAAAAGGGGTTCCCGCCCAAAATGGGTTAATTTGTAACTTGCTGCGGTCACACGAGCAGTGACAAAGCAACAGGCTCCATTTTATTTTTTTAAGATATTTTTTGGGGGGGGCTTTTTATGCCTTTATTGATAATATAGCAGGTTGACAGGAAATGGGGAGAGAGCTGGGGAGTGACACGCAGCAATGGGCATCGGGACTCGAACCAGGCTACATTGAGTTCTATAGGTACCCGGACCGCTACGCCAGCGGACCAGGCCTATAGGCTCCATTTGTAATGGGAGCCAACGATAAAAAGCTACAAAATTATGCCTTTTTTTACCTTCCCTCTCCCCACAATTCCTGCTCCGTTATGTAAATGGAAGAATTCTTGCTGTTAAGGTCCCCGTGTCATTTAACCCTGCCCTTTCATTTACACAGTAGCTTGAGCAACACGTCAATTGTGACTCAGCAGCATTACAGCTTGTCATGCTTGGGTCATTTTGCAGCTTCTGTCACCACTATGTGAATGTAGAATGTAGAGTGAACATTAGTTCCATTTGTACCTTCTCTGAGTTAAATGAACACCGAGGATTTGACTGTGTAAATGTTATCAAATGCTCTCTGATGTGAAAGCTTTACTAATGAACAGTCAAGCCCGTCCTCCATCACCTTCATCCCCAGAGAAGTCTCAGTAATCACCCATGACGGCCAATTTGCTGGTGAACTATAAATAAAATCCAATAGAGTCATCAAGGGGTATTGACTGGGGAGTGGCGTTGAAGACAAGGAAACTCTCTCACGTGCATCTCTGGAGCGCAGCGACCGAGCAGGTCAATAAGGGCCGAGTAGAAGCTCATGATGGCGTGTCCCATATGGATGAGGTCATCACCGTCATCCTGACAGACATTTCTGTTTGGGGGGAACAGTGGTTAATTAATGGTTCTGTGATTTTAACTGACAGCACATGTTAGTACTAACATTTTAGCATTTTAACATGTCAGCACTAACTGACATGAGGTTGTGTCCTGTGTTTGCAAAATACCTCTTAACATGATACAGTGGCACACAGTTATCAGTGTCTATAGAGCGTCGCAGTACCGCCCCCTACCAGGGCACACAGGAAATGATTCTCCGTTCATTTTCCTTATAGTCATTTCAAAAAGTATTTATTTAAAGACCTTTTAAGCCTCGTACAAAGCCAACTCTTGCAACAAACACAATTTTTTGGGCCGAACAAATAATTAGAAAGAAGAAAAAACGGCAGGTTACAACACTTTTTTTGTTGTTTTTCTTCTTTGTAATTATTAGTTTGGTCCAAAATATTGTGTTTGTTGTCATGAGTTGTCACGACTCGAGTTGGCTTTGTCCGTGGCGTAACCGTCTTTAAATAAATACTTTTTGAAATGTCTATGGGAAAAATGCATTGGGAATAATTTCCTGGGCCTGGCGTCGTCATGAAAGGGGACGGGACTGCGACGCTCTATAGCACAGGACACACATGCCGTGATTTAATATGACGGACTGGTTGCGTAAAGACCCGCCCCCGTCTGCCTCTGATTGCCCCCCTACTACTAGTAGGAAATAGTAGGGTGCCGACGGGGCGGGACATTCTAATATAGCCAGAAAACCCCATTCTGGCAGCCAGTTCGGTAGACTACGGTAGTGTGCCTCGTTAGTCTAGGATTAGTTTGCCGATAGTTTTAGACCACGACGGAGGGGCGCCATCTCAAGTGAACTTGAGCCACGAGAGACACTTGCCGTGTCGAGTGTTGCGAAGTTCGCTTGAGCCGACTCATCCCCGTTCGAGTTGCAACCTGATAGGCACAGAATAGTCAATAATTACCGCCCCAAGGCAATGCCAACACCGAGCAATATGTCCCACCACGGAGCAAAGACGGCCAGTGTCCCACCAGAGCAAAGGCGGGCAGTGTCAGTAGGCCAATCAGAGGCAGGCGGGGGCAGGTCTTTATGCTACCAGACCTCCATTTTTAATCATGCCTGCACATGACCCAGAAATATTGATCCATGCTTGTCACGACCCAAACCAATGTAAATGTAAGGCTGTTCCTTATCCCATTTAGTGAATACATGACTACTTACTAAATAAATCAATAATTTGACAGAAAATAAAACAAAAAATATTTAATTGATTTAAATAGTCTTAGTCTTCCAGCACAATATGGACGCAATCAAGATTCTGTTTTAGCATCCCAGCACATATCTCCCCTAACCACGGTTTGTACCACTGGCCTAGCACATTAGACACATGGGGCAGTATTATGTGTGTCTTAAGTACCAGGTCTTATTACTTAACTTAAGACCTGGAGGCGTGATCAATGCCATTTGGCTTTTCTGAGTGGCCAAACAGCATTGACAACGCCTCCAGGTCTTAAGTTAAGTAATAAGACCTGGTACTTAAGACACGCATAATACTGCCCATGGGCTCCATTTTCGTCACCGCTAAACCCCTTCCTAAACTTCTTTGCCTTTTTTTTGAAAAATATTTTTGAATAGTTCAACTAGCCAATCTACATTGACACGTTGTGAGCTTGTAGACTGTCCATTTGAACTATTCAAAAATGTTTTGCAAAATAGTAAAACAAGGGAAAGAAGTTTAGGGATAAGGGGTTTAGCGGTGACGAAAATGGAGCCCTAAATAGACTCACTGGAATGTAGTGACAGGTCCGTCCATGGAAGGGTCCTCCGAGATCCTGATGGCCTCTTCCATGGCAGCCATGAGGCCGTCTCCGCCCTCTCCTCGCAGGGCGGGGCCAAAACACTCTGGCCTGCGAATCAGCAGCCTTACCACCACGTAGGCGTTCTCTTCCACGCTCTCCCCTGAGGTGGACAAACATAAAATGGGATGAGAAACATCAAATACTGGATTGGACCTGATTGCACAAGGACATTTTTTATGTGATCTATTCATGTGAATTCCCGCAAGATTCAAGAGTTTATAGAGAGGTCTATAGTTTCAGTAAAGCATCGAATCTTCCAATCTTCATTTTTACAGTCTATGCTTCCAAACCATACACTAAACCTTCATTATTATACTACAGTATATGGAAATGTTATGACAATAAAGGCAATGTTTTTTGAGTACGTCACAATCATTTTAACCCGTTTTGGGCGGGAACCCTTTTTGGTGTTAGCATTATGTTATGCTTTAGCTATTGAAAAATAGCAGATCTACAAGCTCATAGCGCGCCACCGAGTGGCGCGCTACGAGCTTGTAGGTCTGCTATTTTTGAGAAATCGAAGAACGACTGACATAGAAACATAGCTTTTTCAGAAAACTGTCAGGATGTAGAAGACATTTTTTTAATCTGATCTCAGGTCAAAATGGGTTAATAGCTACCTACAGTACATAGTTACCGACCTACTTATAAGTAACATGTACATAAAAGTAACATTCACATTCAAGTGCAGTGTGTTCAAGAATTTGTAAAGTGGGGGGACTTTGGTGAAAGCGGTGGCTGTATCATTTGCTGAAATAAGAGGACATTCAAATAATTTAGATCTCATTGGATACCATTGCAGAATACGGCAAAGCGCAGGAAATTCAGGTAGCGTTCACCCTCCACTGGGTTCCACCCAATGTCAGGGTAGCCTTTAGTCACCAGCAGTGGGCAGCTCTGGAGACCAGAGCCAGCTAGGTACTGGACCACCTGGGGAGGTGATATGGAGAGAAGAATCAAGTTACGGTACAGAGTGGGGTGGCATAGCTAACCCATTGTTCACTTTGTAATAGATCTGCCACATTTGGCATGATAGATACAGTATATTGGGAACAAAACGGATTATTGGGGCATCGCAAATTCACTCCCTGGTGGCCGTGGCAGGCAGCCACCCTTGGCTACAGTTTTTATCTAGGGGGCTGAAATGTTGCTGGAAGTGTGTGAGTGTGTTAAGTGTCTGGGCTCCATTTTTGTCGCCTCCGTCAACCGCGACGCGGCCCGCAAGTCAGCCGCTGCCCGAAAATTACGAGTAAAGGAGCTTGCTCTGTCCCTAGCGTCACCCGCTATCTATTATGCGAATTGGCACGTAGAGGTGTGGTCATAGGCGTGTTGGCACGCTTTCCCCCTAAATTGCTATTTTGGTCACACATTTGGGAAGGCGCATAGTGGAATTTAAAAGCACCCGTATGCCGTAGGCTATGCCAAAATAGTTTGGTATAGAGCAGTGCGCACCGCGCGCCTGCAATGGAGATGTCCAGAGTCAGGCTGTTTCATCTGATCATCTCTCCTTATTCTCCTATGCATCTCTTAATACATTAATTTCAAAGAGATGTAATTTTCCTATAATCAGCAGAAGTGAGTGCCTATCACTTCATTGTGTTTACGGTATATATGTCTAGTCAAAGAAGTTATTTGACTTAAGTTGTGCGATGGAATATGGCACAGTGATTGGTTTAATTATTCTAACACCCAAACCACACCTATGCATAATGTAACGGGTAACGGAGGTGTTTTAGGGATTTAGACAGGTAACCAAAATACCAACTTTAGTGGGGGGGGGAACACCCCTTCCCCACTGCTAAATCCTTTAGTGGGGGAACACCCCTTCCCCACTGCTAAATCCTTTAGTGGGGGAACACCCCTTCCCCACTGCTAAATCCTTTAGTGGGGGAACACCCCTTCCCCACTGCTAAATCCTTTAGTGGGGGAACACCCCTTCCCCACTGCTAAATCCTTTAGTGGGGGAACACCCCTTCCCCACTGCTAAATCCTTTAGTGGGGGAACACCCCTTCCCCACTGCTAAATCCTTTAGTGGGGGAACACCCCTTCCCCACTGCTAAATCCTTTAGTGGGGGAACACCCCTTCCCCACTGCTAAATCCTTTAGTGGGGGAACACCCCTTCCCCACTGCTAAATCCTTTAGTGGGGGAACACCCCTTCACCACTGCTAAATCCTTTAGTGGGGGAACACCCCTTCCCCACTGCTAAATCCTTTAGTGGGGGAACACCCCTTCCCCACTGCTAAATCCTTTAGTGGGGGAACACCCCTTCCCCACTGCTAAATCCTTTAGTGGGGGAACACCCCTTCCCCACTGCTAAATCCTTTAGTGGGGGAACACCCCTTCCCCACTGCTAAATCCTTTAGTGGGGGAACACCCCTTCCCCACTGCTAAATCCTTTAGTGGGGGAACACCCCTTCCCCACTGCTAAATCCTTTAGTGGGGGAACACCCCTTCCCCACTGCTAAATCCTTTAGTGGGGGAACACCCCTTCCCCACTGCTAAATCCTTTAGTGGGGGAACACCCCTTCCCCACTGCTAAATCCTTTAGTGGGGGAACACCCCTTCCCCACTGCTAAATCCTTTAGTGGGGGAACACCCCTTCCCCACTGCTAAATCCTTTAGTGGGGGAACACCCCTTCCCCACTGCTAAATCCTTTAGTGGGGGAACACCCCTTCCCCACTGCTAAATCCTTTAGTGGGGGAACACCCCTTCCCCACTGCTAAATCCTTTAGTGGGGGAACACCCCTTCCCCACTGCTAAATCCTTTAGTGGGAGAACACCCCTTCCCCACTGCTAAATCCTTTAGTGGGGGAACACCCCTTCCCCACTGCTAAATCCTTTAGTGGGGGAACACCCCTTCCCCACTGCTAAATCCTTTAGTGGGGGAACACCCCTTCACCACTGCTAAATCCTTTAGTGGGGGAACACCCCTTCCCCACTGCTAAATCCTTTAGTGGGGGAACACCCCTTCCCCACTGCTAAATCCTTTAGTGGGGGAACACCCCTTCCCCACTGCTAAATCCTTTAGTGGGGAACACCCCTTCCCCACTGCTAAATCCTTTAGTGGGGGAACACCCCTTCCCCACTGCTAAATCCTTTAGTGGGGGAACACCCCTTCCCCACTGCTAAATCCTTTAGTGGGGGAACACCCCTTCCCCACTGCTAAATCCTTTAGTGGGGGAACACCCCTTCCCCACTGCTAAATCCTTTAGTGGGGGAACACCCCTTCCCCACTGCTAAATCCTTTAGTGGGGGAACACCCCTTCCCCACTGCTAAATCCTTTAGTGGGGGAACACCCCTTCCCCACTGCTAAATCCTTTAGTGGGGGAACACCCCTTCCCCACTGCTAAATCCTTTAGTGGGGGAACACCCCTTCTCCACTGCTAAATCCTTTAGTGGGGGAACACCCCTTCTCCACTGCTAAATCCTTTAGTGGGGGAACACCCCTTCCCCACTGCTAAATCCTTTAGTGGGGGAACACCCCTTCACCACTGCTAAATCCTTTAGTGGGAGAACACCCCTTCACCACTGCTACATCCTTTAGTGAGGGAACACCCCTTCCCCACTGCTAAATCCTTTAGTGGGGGAACACCCCTTCCCCACTGCTACATCCTTTAGTGGGGGAACACCCCTTCCCCACTGCTAAATCCTTTAGTGGGGGAACACCCCTTCACCACTGCTAAATCCTTTAGTGGGGGAACACCCCTTCTCCACTGCTAAATCCTTTAGTGGGGGAACACCCCTTCTCCACTGCTAAATCCTTTAGTGGGGGAACACCCCTTCTCCACTGCTAAATCCTTTAGTGGGGGAACACCCCTTCTCCACTGCTAAATCCTTTAGTGGGGGAACACCCCTTCCCCACTGCTACATCCTTTAGTGGGGGAACACCCCTTCCCCACTGCTAAATCCTTTAGTGGGGGAACACCCCTTCCCCACTGCTAAATCCCCAAGTACTGTATTTAGAAAGCTCGAACGAAAATGAAGCCCTCTGTGTGTGTTCAACTTCATGCTAATTGCCTAAAGGGGGAACTATGTGTGAACGAACTAGAAGTATTAGAAGTAGATTCACAGATTTTATGGAATGGTTGGTCATGACCCAAAACTGTCCATGCCAATTGCCTATGGGGAGCTCAACAATAAAAATGAATCATTCATTTTGTGATAAAGACACCAAACTTGGCAGATGTATAGATTTTTTGGGAACAAAAAATAAATTGGACCCTTGTGGCCATGCGACGGCGGCTCAGGGGTAGAGTGGCCAGATGGTAACCGCAAGGCTGCCAGTTCGAACCCGGGCTCCCCCAGAGTTAGTGTCGAAGTGTCCTTGAGCAAGACACTGAACCCCTAATTGATCCTGATGTGCTGGTTGGTGCCTTGCATGGTTTCCGCCGCCATCGGTGTATGAATGTGTGTGTGAATGGGTGAATGTAATGCACAATCTATGTAAAGCGCCTTGGATAAAGGCGCTATAAAAAAAGCACCGGCATGTACCATGACACATTTTCACAATGGCCACCAATCCACTTTATTTATAAAGCACATTTAAAACGGGGTTAAAACAAAGAAATACTAAAATACCAAGGGCGAAAACAACAATGCAGGGCAACATAAAGAAACAGCAACTCTTAGGCCTGACTCACACGTGCACAACAGATTGATGTATAGCTGATGCATGAGACTTGTTTACTGATGCAAGCTCGCAATTAATTTCCAATGGGAGTCACATGGAGGGGAGGGGTGCAGTCGAAACACAGCCGAAAGCCGTACAACAAAAATGTTGTGTCAAACCATGTGACTTCCATTGGAAGTGCATTGGGGCAAGATGTAAACAAACCCTTTGTTTAGATCTAGCATCCAACAATGTTGTATGCCAGATGCGAAGGTGTGAGTGAGGCCTTAATCAGCATGAGAACTGGGCAACCCATTTGAAGAAGGACTGCTTGTTCTTGACAGCAAAGAGATTGCCGTTCCATCAGCATTGGAGAATGTTGTAAGCCGGCAAAGTCTGGCCAACAACAGTTCCAAGCATTCACAAAGGAAGGCTTGTGGAGAGAACAAAGCCCACTGATGACAACAATGAGCTGGACAATTTAAAATTTGAAGCTTAAAACATTTGATTGGATTAAAATAACAAAATCCTGCACTACTATGGCATATTTGCTCATGGAATATCGGGATGAAGTACTTTGATAGTTTATTTAGGGAAACTAAAACTAGTGAAAGGGCTGGTTGTGTTTAATCTTTCTTTTCATTGTATGGCTTTCTCTCACTATCGTGCTATATTGTACAGTGCCAGTATGTGCATGTGACAATAGCACCTTGAACATGTAGTGGTACTTCATATACAGTGTTACGAAGGAACGACGTGTCGCTCTGACATCACAACCGTGGCGTCAGAGGTGACATCACGATATTATAAATATAAGGCCTCGGCAGGTTTACCGGTAGAATTAAGCGTTGGAACTTTTGTTGTGACTTACTCACCTTTGACTATTGAACCCACCTGCCTCAAGAGATCGCATTTCTATCCCTTACTAACTAAGGTGCGACCTCTCGGCTGCAATTCCCAGAGCAGATCTCAGGCTCTTTGATATAGAGTGGGGGTTCTCAACGTTCTCCAGGGACCCCCGGAAATGCTTTGGCAATGTCTCGGGACCCCCGCCCCGCCCCCTCCCGACCCCCAATATAAATTGACTGCTACAATAACCTTAACCATTTTGGGCGGGAACCCCTTTTGGTGTTTTAAGCATTGTTATAATTTAGCTATTGAAAAATAGCAGATCTACAAGCTCATAGCGCGCCACCGAGTATTGGAAAATAATTTGGGGACCCCCTAAAATAATTTGGCGACCCCCCGAGGGGTCGCGACCCACGGGTTGAGAACCCCTGATATAGAGCATCGGTTACATACAGAATACAGAGGATGTGAGAGAATGAAGTCACCTTCTCCAGGTCCGGCTCCCTCAGTGCTAAGGCCAGTTCATTGTTATCCATGACAGAGGCTGCTGCCACATCCAGAGGAGTGGCACCACGCATGGATGGAGAGGCTGAGGAAAGGAGGATAATTATGCCATTATCTATTCATTACCATCAGCCATACTGTGCATAAACCATCTGATGTTAACCCATTTGGGCTCTGAAAGAATATATAGCTATTCAAAGATTTGTGCCGCATTTTTACGATTTTTCAAAAATAGCAGACCTACAAGTTCATAGCGCGCCACTCGGTGGCGCGCTATGAGCTTGTAGATCTGCTATTTTTCAATAGCTAAAGTATAACAGAATGCTTGAAACACCAAAAGGGGTTCCCGCCCAAAATGGGTTAATGGCGTTACTTTTAGATTTGTTGCATTTGTTTACATTTTCTCCAAAGCAATTAAAATGGTACTGAACGTATGTGAATAACTCACAATTATTGTTGGCTTAAACATCATCACTCATTTACCGCCGAGAGCCTTTTGATGCCTCCCATGGTCCAAACGCCCTCTGCGCTGAGATTGCATTTTGATGCCTATTTTAATATGAATTGATTACTGTCTTCTCTACGCACTCAGAACACTCCGGTTCGGGTGCGATGAAAACCAACAAAGAAAAAAACTGAAATGAAGATTCTGCTGGCTTATGCTGTCTATCGGAATGCAGTTTTTAGAATCGAATAGAATGGAATATCTTGGATTTGTCTTTTTGGGTCAAAACAAGCTTGTCCTGGAGTACACCAGATGGGGTGTTGGCGGTAAGAGTTAATAATGTATGGACGTCTGAATTTAGTCATTTAGTCTTTTCTCCAAGGCCTATCTATTTTCAGCTAGACTTTTGAAATAAATCTGCACTTTGAGAAGAAAAATGCAAGTTTCAAATGCAAGTTGATTTTGATGCTGTACTAAAACAATGAAACAATGGTATGCTTTTGGAAGGTCCTATATTCCCTCAGCTCTACGTATGTTCCCTCAGCCATAATGTTCTCAGTTTAGCTTTGGGGGGGTTGACATTTGGTTAGGGTTGAGGGAACATACTGTACACTCTTTGGAAAATGGAATGTCCTATAAACATGCCAGACCACTGTAGATGTAGCCTCGGAAACCCAGACTTTTGTTTTCCAGGGAGAAAGTCCGAGTCCACTTCAATTCGACATAGAGTAGCGCAAACGTCGATCACTCTCTGCTGATTTCTGATCGTCTGCACCTTTGTTAAATTGACACACACACTCCTCTCTCTCTCTGTCGCTCTAATTAATTAGTCTCATGTCCAGCAGCTGCGCACAGTTTCTCCCGGCGGATCCTGCCGGGAGCTGCCTATGCCATAGAAAGCATAGGTGAGTTCCAGGCTACTGTAGATGTTGTACAGTGTGTTGAAAGTAAAAGTACTTGTTACAGTAGTTTGATACAATACTAGAATAATTAACTGACCTTATGGGTGAGATTGTTTTGTAATGTAAAAGTGAAACTGAATACACAAACTCAGGAGTTGTGGTGGAGTAGGACTAACCTAGCCCAACATTGCTGTTCTCTAACAGGTAGCTGAGGTGGTCAAACATGGCTCCCTGGTTATGGCGGCTGATACGGCAGAAATAGCACAAGAAACGACAACAGTGGGCCACCATTTTGGGAAAGCTGATCTCCTAGCAGGAGAAACGACAGAAATAACATGAAAGACGGATGCAGAATAAGATAAGAAAAGGAAAACCTTGCAGTTGAACAATATAGTACCACAGACGAAAAACAGTCTAAGTCCAAATTTCATTCTGACCCCTCCACGAAAAGGCCTCGTTGTCCTGAACCCTTATCTATCATTTATACATTATGGATCAATAGTGTGGACTTAGACTGTTTTTCGTCTGTGGCATTCATTATTGACGTTCAATAAAGTCAAAGTTACACCACTCACTTTGGACTCTCCCTCCCCTAGTACATTGACCATTACTTCCATCACTGTCTCATGCATCCCCAGGGCCATCATCAGGTTGGGGTGCTGGTAGAAAACCTTATTGTTCATGATGTCCCTGCACACAAAAAAAAGAGACATAAAAGGTAAACATTCCTGTATATGAGACAAAGGTCAAATATGTACAGTATGAATTATTATTATTATTTGTTTGCATATTGTGTCCAATATTTGATTAATTTCTTCTATTTTTGAATATGTATATGTATTTGTATGTGCCTTTTATTTCATTGTTAATGGTACAAGATACCAGGGTTGAGGCTCTTTCAGAGCGGGAACTCTGGGGGGAGGGAGGGGTAAAAAAGTTCAAAACATTTTGTATGCTATTTTTGACTCATGTGACTAGAAAAATGAATAAAGAAACTTTGATCAAAATAAAATATGTACAGTATGTCAACATTTCATCATTTCCCAGCACAAATCCCCAGAGTTAGTAAAGTGGCATTCCAATTCTCCGTACCCTAGTCCCCTGATCATGAGCCTCTCCTCCTCTTTGCCCATGCGGACACTGAGCAAGGAGCGGATCTGGCCCAGGGAGGCCAGGAGGGCGACGGTATCCTCCACCGAGGCCTGGCTGATGGTGTAGGTCCGGTGGAGTGGCCCTCCCATCTGTCCGCTTAAGCCCTGACACTGGCGATGTAGCAGCGAGAACATGGTCCTCACCAACTCTGGGTCCTCCATTACGCTCTCCTGCGCCCATCGCACTATCGTTCCTGAGATCAGCTGTTGGAGGGACACTGGGAAGAAGAAAAGGTTACCAGTACATGGTAAGTGGGGTTAAAAAAAGTAGCCGTGTAGTAATTGTGTAGCTGGTAGAGTCTGTTCTGCTATACGGCAGTGAATGCTGGACCCTAGATGGGTGCTACACCAGAATGCTGCGTGCAGTACTTAAAGATGGAGTGCCATGATTTATTTCCCTAAAACAGGATCATCAGGTCTTATTGTTATATAAGGAGGTATCTTTTTTTCAAAAAAGTGTACAGTATTTGTTAAAATGTTGTTTTTATGTGGGCACGCCCACCAGTTCATTAGGTATGCCTGGTTTGCCTGATGGGTGGTGATCCACCTGAACTGAAGCCGCACCCACAGCTGTGGTTGTATGATAAAGGGGGAGGGGTTGGGGGAGGGGCTGATAATGTGATGTCACTATATTACTGTTTATTTCATTGGCCCGTTTGACTGTCAAGGGTTCAGCCTCCAGGAAGAAATCCTAAATACAAAGTTAATACACCAATGCACATAAAAACGACTCCAGGGTGTCTAATGAAGTACTGTCACCTCATAGTCACCTCATAGACACATGAAAAACTGAAAAAATAAAAAAAATTGTGGCACTCCATCTTTAACATCAGTAAGAGCACACATGTTACCAACAAGAATCTGTATGATGGAATGCCAATGACATCAAGAGCTAGCAGCCAGCTAGCAAACTAGTGCTGTGGGAACAAACACACAGGAACATCCCACATTAACATTATGTGGGTCAGTGGGTGTACTCAAGAACGACGCAGGGGGCATGGTGGCGCAGTCGGTAGCTGTCGCCTCACACCTAGAAGGTCCTGGGTTCGATTCCCGCTGGGGATGCTGTGGGCGTGTTCTCTCCTCCACGTCATCAGTGCCCATATCCTAGGTGGGGCTGGCAAAAGGGCCTTTCTGTGTGGAGTT
This sequence comes from Electrona antarctica, assembly GCF_951216825.1. Taxonomy (NCBI): domain Eukaryota; kingdom Metazoa; phylum Chordata; class Actinopteri; order Myctophiformes; family Myctophidae; genus Electrona; species Electrona antarctica. The sequence goes on from NC_136791.1 coordinate 50,658,693, forward strand.
TGCATGTTCTCCCTCACAAAAAACATGCAGTAATCCTGGTCTCTAAACTGCCTTCCCCCGGCCTGATGGAGAGTTAAGGAACTGGTTAGAATAACGTGTTCCTTCCACGCGCTACAGTTGGAGGCCATCGATATTGTCCTTTTCTTTTTGCTGAGGTTTGCGTGATCTGCGCAAAAGGACAGTTAACCCATTTTGGGCGGGAACCCCTTTTGGTGTTTTAAACATTGTTATAATTTAGCTATTGAAAAATAGCAGATCTACAAGCGCGCTACGAGCTTGTAGGTCTGCTATTTTTGAAAAATCGTGAAAATATTTATTTCAGAAAACTGGAGGATTTAGAAGGATTTTTTAAAATTTTGAGGTCAGGCCTAAATGGGTCAAATGATAAGGGACAATATCGGTGGCACCCAACTGTATATCCAACCGGGGAAACTCCCCCCCTGTCAGGTGATAAGAAGCGGCTTGGACTCATCATGCATTGAAGGAAGCATGAGGTCTCTCCTCAGGTTGGCGGAGGGAGTGTAGAGCCCAGGATTACATTAGATAATTGACACTGGATGAAAAAATGGGTTACAAACGCGTGGGATAAAAATTATATATAAAACTAGAAAAAGTGCCCTTCTGGGCACAGGTCTCCACCAGGAGGATAGGAGTGTGTGTGATGTTTGGCAAAATGTTTAGGAGTGATATAAACATGTTTGTTTGTTTTTTGCAACAATTGTCTTCATTGTGTTGAGGAAATGCACAGACAGATCACTCATAGCATCTCTGAGGATATAATTCTGGATGAGCAGGACATTTTGTACAAAACGGGCCACTCCTGAAGACTTTGGAAGGCAATCTTAGCCAATCAGTGCAGAATCTGAGAAATCAAAAAGACTTGTCTTGATCACATGACTACAGAGATCATGTATACCGATTTGCATGAGATTTGGATGAAATCTGTGTGACTAATATAAACAATGTGTTTTGCAGAAATCGGCCTCATGGTGGCGCTATAACCGGCAGATGTGGAGGGATGCAGGGAAAATGTTTTTCCATGCCTCTAGGGAGTGTGCATACAAAGTTGTACACAGAACGATGCAGTTATAGGTAAAAACAGGAATTGCCCTGTTATAGCGCCACCATGAGGCTGGTTTGGAAAATAAATTGTGTCATGTCGTCCTCAGCCTAGTGGAAATGTGCGTGTATAATTTCACGGAAATTGCACACTGTGTTTGTGATTTGTGGCATTTTGTTCGAAACGGACCAATCATGTGAGCTTTGGAAGCGAATCTTAGCCAATCAGGAAGGAAGATGGGAAATGGTGCAGATCCGTGTTGATCACATGACTATGGAGATAGTGTATACCGAATTGTGTGATGTATGGATAAAATGTGTACGAGTAATCTACAGAAATGTGTTTTGCCTAAATCGGCCTCATGGTGGCGCTATAACAGGCCGTTGAGGAATATTTGGGGCAGAGGTTCGTCGTTGGCATCCAGGGAGTGTGTGTGCAAAGTTTGGTATGGATCGGGCCAACGGTGCCGGAGATTAGCTGGTAACAGACGGACGGAAGGAAGGAAGGACGGACGGACGCACACACACACACACACACACACACGGACGGAGTGCAAAACATACTCTCTCCCCATGCCTTCGGCCTGGTGGAGACAACTACTACTATAACGATGTGCCGTCACTGACTTATCTAGTTTGAGATTGTGAATTTGTGATAGTTACAATTTTAGTTTGATATTGATAGTTAGAGCTCAAATGTGAGATATTGATAGTTACAGTTATACTGTGAGACATTAGTTACAGACAGATAGACAGACTTTAATTGATACCGAAGGATATTCAGTTGTCATAGCAGCACTGCAATAAGTATGAAACTCAAGGTCCATAGAAAAACAACAAAAACACAATTACATACAACATACATACAATTAAAAAATAAATAAAAAAACAGTCCAAATGTACATGTTAGACAGGCATTTGTGACAGTTATAAATACAGGCTTTTAAGTCAATGTCTACTAAGGCTAGAGGGGTATCTAGTGTAACTCTGCACAGGGTTACTTATACTGACGATTCACAGACTCATCCAAGCGACACATGAATCTATGCATTAAGTTCCGGAGAACACAGAACAGTAAACATTATAATATTATAGAAGACAGTAAAGAAGACTTAACATTCGACCTGGACTTCTGTGCCAGGGCTGGTCAGGTGTGCGTGTATAGGCCAGGGGTCGCCATACAGACTTTGATAAAGTCCCCCTAATTTCACACGTTAAGTGGTCTCTAAACAATTTCACTTCCACTCAAAGGTAGCCTCGGAAACCCAGACGTTTACTCAAAGGGGGCGCGACTGTCATTTTTTGTTGCAAAAACCCTTTAGCCTATAGATCTTTCCCCGCTACCAAATTATGTGCAAATGGTCCTGTGAGTCATGTGACAATGACCATGGAACAAGGTTTTGATATTCCGCGATAAACCGTGTTCAGGGTTGGGAAGTAACGGATTACATGTAACGCCGTTACGTAATCAGAGTACAAAAAAACGGTAACTGTAACGTCTTAGAGTACATTTTAAAATGTGTAATCTGGATTACAGTAACGGAGGTATAGTAACGGGGGTTACAGGCTTGGTTACATTCTCCCCTTCCCCTCATCAATCTTAGGGCTTCAAATAAGTTAAAACACCAAACAATAAAATAATCAGTCGATTACGCATGATAAATGATCATCAGTGCGCTGTGTCGCTGCTGCTGCCCATGCAGCATGCACTGTGGGCACACGAGCAGCGCGCTCGCGTCGGTCCCCCAGCAGCACCAATGGTTTTCCCCGCCGTCAGAATCTAACTCTCCACTGTCTCCAGTCCCCATATACCATATTTATATTATATTATATTTTATAGCGTGATCTGTAGCCAGCGGACACTGACAGCTCTGTAACCGCGGGGACAAGAGAAGGCGGGGTGTGGAGCCTCTGGACGCGGGACACGGGTGGCCGTGGGTAGTGAGATTCCGACGGGGAGTGGAATGATACGATATATACTGTTCAAATGGCACACCAGGCGATGCATTGCTCACTATATGATGCGGACATAACCATAACTCCATGGATGGCTCCATGGCTTAGCGTTGATTTCTAGATGCAAACTGAATCAGTCCGCGATTAATTACAGCTGTGGATCGCATCGCGCATGGCGAAGTCAAACTGGTTCACTCAATCGCGCACGCGCATATAACAATTGCGCTAGCAAGCTTATGTGTGTGTGTGTGTGTGTGTGCGTCGTATCTGCCTGCCTGTATGCCAGCTCTGCCTGCCTGCCTGCCTGCCTGTCTGCCTGCCTGCCTGTCTGCCTGCTTGCTTGCCTGCCTGTCTCTCTGTCTGTCTGCCTGCCTGTCTGTCTGTCTGTCTGTGTCTGCACTCTGTCATGGGAGAACCATTTTTCCTCAATAGGCCTACCAATTTGTACAGCATGCCTTAATTTGGCTGTATACATATATTATTTATATTTGTATATGTATTATAATGATTAGGAATTATTATAATGATTAGGAATTAATTTGCCTTTTGTGCAAACCTGTGCCTAGCCGAATAGGACTACATTTTAACATGAATCATAATGGTGGTACTTGAGAGCCAAATATTTTCTGAGGTGGTACTTGAGAACCACTGATTTAACAATATTTCTGTAGTTTTTTCTTAATTTTATATAGGCTAAACATTCTGCTCTGGTTATCAATGGTAAAACTTGTTTTATGTAATTAAATAGAGGTTTGCTTAAAAGTAATCCAAAAGTAACTGAAAGTAACCCGTTACTTTTTAAATTGTGGTACTCGGATTACGTTACTGACTACAATTTATAGCAAGTAACTTGTAACTGTAGGGGATTACTTTTTAAAAGTAACCTTCCCAACCCTGACCGTGTTTGATAAACCGCATTAACATGTGCCCATAGGGGTGCCACAAAAACACTTCCCATTGTGATGGCTGCGCACCATGACTGAACACAGCCATAGGCACTGGCAGCAGAGCCATAGACAGACCGCCTGGCAGAGGTCTGCACTGAGGAACGCACTTTTCTAGTCATGTATACTGACTGAGTCATGTCTACTGACTGAGTATCAACTGAGTATCAACAATAAAAGGGATCGATATGATAGGAATGTAGATATAGGTATATAGTATGAGTTTGATTCCCGCCTCAGGAATCTGCTTCCTCAATGTGCTCTGTTAACTGACCTAACTCAATGCAGCAAAAAGGTTATCTTAGCAATAAATGAATAAATCTTAATCAGCAAAAGTCAGCTATGGATGACAAACACGTCCTAACGTACTAACAGTCCGACAGGCATTAGTCCGACACCCTACCCAAAACCCAACCCTAAACCTAACCTCACAGGAAGCCACAGGTTAGTTTTAACCTGCCACGGGTTAGTTTTAACCTGCCATGCATGTTGGGAACCACAGAGTTTGAACCTGCCACAGGTTAGTTTTAACCTGCCATGCATGCCGGGAGCCACGGGTGAGTTTTAACCCGGCCACAGGTTAGTTTTAACCTGCCATGCATGTCGGTGTTGTCGGACTAATGCCTGTCGGACTGTTGTATGTACTGTATGTCTAAGCTACGTATGCTATATGCACCCCATTGTGCTGAATACCACAGGGTGAGAGTGTATTGTATGTGTATTACAAACTTGCACTGAATGACTGAAGGTAAAAAAATATATATGATAATTAATGTCTATGCTTACCCAGGACTGTGTCAGTCATGGTGGGGTGCAGTGGTCAGGACACCAGGAAGGTGCATGGAAAATAGTTTTTGTACGATAGATCAGTTTGAAAGTTTTTTAATTTTTAATTTTTTTGTAGGCCTACCACCTTCAACAGTTATTGGCCAAATTGTGAAGCGGTCTGTCATTGTGCCAACATGGGGCTGATTTGGAATGGAGGTTCTTCCTTGGCCTACTGGAAGTGTGCATTCAAAGTTTCACACAGATTAGCTGCTCAAAGACAGACACGTAGACGTACAGGAGCAAAAACATAATCCCTGCTGTTTGTTCCAAGGGTGTTCCAGGGATAATTCAACTACTCATCTATTCACCTTATTATTGTAATGAATGACACATTAATGATCTGACGATCCGAGCTCAGCCAATCGTGGAGCAGAAGGTGTCAGACAAATATCAGTCATTGATCAGCCAATAGTGGAGCAGCAGGTGTCCTGAATTACATGGACCCTAGTGTTACACAGAAATTATGTAAACAGAGATTACGTTGTAATGGCTCAGGGCTATTTGCAACTCTTTTGTATTTGTCAAACAGTGAGTATATATTCCAGTGATGGGTCTGATATACTTCACACACTAGTTTCGTCGCATATTGAAGACATCACTTCAAGGTTCTTCTCACCGCCAAGGACTTCCGAAAACTACTAAAGGTGATAATAATGCAATTACTGCTTATGAGAATTACATGAATAGACTTTATAATAATTGTTGGCCATGTACACTGACAGCTTTTTTTTTTACATCCCTTTACATTCTTGCAGAAAATGAAGACCCAAATTGTGTTCCTGCTTTTTGCTCTGGTGGCTATTATTAATGGCGCAGCACTGCAAAATGTGAAAGCTGAAGATAAGCCAGGTAACATGCAGTTTCATAAGATAACATTTCAATTCTTGTCATGTGTCACCTCCTTAATGCCTTGCATTAACATTTAAGGATAAAGATTTGACACATTCACAAAATCACAAAGCATCGTACAAACCTTGCAAATTGTGCATTTGTGCATTAATTGCAGTATATATTGCTATTTTGAATACTACTTTCTTTAGTTTATTCATCCAATCTTTTCATTGTTGGTACAATGTGTGTGGTGGACTTGCAAACAAAGGTGCTTCTTGTGTGGATTCGGCACCTTTTGTGTACATCTTTTTCATGTCTGTCATGTTGCAGGTCACTGCACCACTGCACACTGCACTATATATTTAACCATAATTTTGTGCAAGGATAGACATTTCTTTTATTACTGTATACCAGTGGTTTTCAATCTTTTTCATATCAAGGCCCATTATTTATTCTGCTTTTGAGCCACGGACCACTGAAAAGTGAATGTTGGTACGATAGGAGATATAACAGGCAAACATTGATCAAAATAATTATTCTTAAGTGATGCAGATGTTTAACAATAATTTAACTCTCAAGAGTTAAAGATCTAATAAGGTCTAATAAGAAACTGTCAATCAATTGGCTGGGGACCACCTGGAATGACCACTGGTGGTCCCCGGACCACTCGTTGAAAACCACTGCTGTATACAATGCATCTTACAAACTCAATGCTGATACCTGTTTTAGTCTGGCAGTCAACAGGCTTCTTTTGTTTAAAGTGGGAAAGTCTTTTTTATTGGCCTAAAATATTGTCTATATACATACATTCATGGATCCACTTGCTGACCGGCTGTCAGTATTGAGCAATCTTTTTAATAGGGGTTTATATGTGACCATACCATTAACATCCTATATAAGGCAAGATTTTCTAAATTTCATTATGCTTTATGTAGCATGTGACATGTCAAACTAGGAGGTTTTCATGATTCTGAATCCATTTCAAGCATTAGTTTTTCACAAAAAACACACCTTGGGCTAAAAGCGGCCATAGCTCAATACCGACAGCCGGTACGTCAGCAAGTGGATTCATGAATGTATGTATATACAGTAGAAAATATTTTAGGCCAATAAAAAAAACTATATACCAGATTTCACACCCCACAACCCCAATACAACGGCGGACTTGGCCCCACCCCCAAATACCCTATATGTGTGGCTCGAAGAATATGAGATATAATGTATACCAAATACAAATCTTGTATATTGACTGATGTGTTTGAAAGCTGAAACAGTAGCACAATATTTTATGGCTGACATTTCATGTTGATAGGTTTGACTATTTGCACCAACAAGAACTAAATCTAAATATGTCTACCCTGTAAACTGATGGTACAAAACTGTTTCTTTTTATCCTGCTGTAGCTAATGACAAGCAGGCAGACCTCCCTAAACCTGTAAAGGTTGAAGATGTCCCTAAACCTGTAAAGGTTGAAGATGTCCCCAAGCCTGTCAAAGTTGAAGATGTCCCCAAGCCTGTAAAGGTTGAAGATGTGCCCAAGCCTGTAAAGGTTGAAGATGTCCCCAAGCCTGTCAAAGTTGAAGATGTCCCCAAGCCTGTAAAGGTTGAAGATGTCCCCAAGCCTGTAAAGGTTGAAGATGTCCCCAAGCCTGTAAAGGTTGAAGATGTCCCCAAGCCTGTCAAAGTTGAAGATGTCCCCAAGCCTGTAAAGGTTGAAGATGTCCCCAAGCCTGTAAAGGTTGAAGATGTCCCCAAGCCTGTAAAGGTTGAAGATGTCCCTGAGGCAGAAGAGACCGAAGATGTTTCTGAGGCAGAAGAGACCGAAGATGTCCCTGAGGCAGAAGAGACCGAAGATGTCCCTGAGGCAGAAGAGACCGAAGATGTCTCTGAGGCAGAAGAGGCCGAAGACTTCCCTGAGGCAGAAGAGATCGAAGACGTCCCTGAGGCAGAAGAGACCGAAGACGTCCCTGAGACAGAAGAGACCGAAGATGTCCCTGAGACAGAAGAGGCTGAGGATGAGGAGGAGGATGACATGGCAGAGGATGAGGAGGATGACATGGCAGAGGATGAGGAGGATGACATGGCAGAGGATGCGGAGGAGGATGACATGGAAGAGGATGATATGTCTGAGGATTTGGGAGAGGATGATATGTCTGAGGATTTGGGAGAAGATGAAATGGCCGAGGATTCAGATGAGGATGAAATGGCCGAGGATTCAGAGGAGGATGAAACGGCTGAGGGTTCAGAGGAGGATGAAACGGCTGAGGATTCAGAAGAGGGTGAAATGGCTGAGGATTTGGAAGAGGGTGAAACAGCTGAGGATTTGGAAGAGGGTGAAAAGGCTGAGGATTTGGAAGAGGGTGCAACAGCTGAGGATTTGGAAGAGGGTGAAAAGGCTGAGGATTTGGAAGAGGGTGAAACAGCTGAGGATTCCGCATAGGCCCATAAACAGAGAAGAAAAGTTGTTGGTCAAAGGTACTGTATTGTACACATTAAAAACATTGTATTGTTAAAGGGCTTGTAACATTAAAAAAATGTTTTTGTAATTTTTCTTTTTAGGTTTTCTGTGCTCAATTGCATCCAAAACACCTGAACTTTTAACATTCAGTAGATTTTCTGTGGTCTGGGGTTTTCTGGCTCAAACAAGTGCTCTGCTTTTCCTGCTGTTTGTGATGTCACAGCCTGCAAATCCCATTATGTCAATGGGATTTGCCAGCAGATGTCACTGTTTTCACTGTTTTGCCTGTTTTCATTGCAGCTCAAAAGGCTTCCAAACCCCAGAGAAAACTCCATACCACATAAAATCCACTGAATGTTCAAAGTTCAGGTTTTTAGGATATAATTGAGGTCATAAACAGGCATAGACATAAAAAGCTTTGTAGTATGATTCATCAGTTGAGTGCATTTTTTACTCAAACAGAAAACAATATCAAATAATATTTTGTAATACTATGCGCAAGGGCAAAGAATATAACTACATGCGCTCTTGAATAACACCAATAACAACTGGTGAATCATTGACAAAAACATGTGAGTAAATTATTTGCCATTGGTTTTGGTATTCATGTCTTTCTGTGCTTCTTCCACAGCTCCAGAGTAACGCCCAGATTATCATCTCCTCACCATTGTTTTTAATAATGCATGAGGATTGTTAAAAGGCACAGAGGCTTCAAGGATGTTTCTTCATAATTTGTGACCCTCAAATAAAAGCCATATAATGCACCCTGTTGTGTAGCTTGTCTGTTTTTAGGTGAACATGCTGGAAAGGTCTAATTACAAAATAACATATAATGTTACATGTTAAACATGTTAAAGGTGTAGTGAAACGGAAATGGTGGACATTTATTGTGAAGTTTCAAGTTGAAACACCGCTATGAAGTTTCTGAACCAATCAGAGCGTCGCATCCCTTCAGGGGATGGGACGGTAGCTAGGGGCCGTAGCTATGCATGAGCTATGCTACGCAGGACAGCGTGTGGATGTTTGTTTACAAATCAGATAGTCGTCCAGCTTTACCAGTTTACTCTTATGTGGCTTATTTCTACCCTATAATGTTTTCAGATACATTTTTTAGCGTGATGATTAAGTTGAAACCGAGTAATACACTCCCTGGATGTTATCTTGAATGGGAATAAAAACGGAAGATGTTTGTAATCAGTAGCAGCTGTGCAGCCTGTGCTGGACGGATGCAGAGATATGGGGAATTTTATTGGCTTTTATCGATGTTGGCCTCGACACGTCATCATGCAGCACGTTTTTGTTTTCAGGAAGTAATAAAAAATATATTTTTATGGACGTTTGATATAAAAACACAAAAATGAGAATTTTCCCGTTTTTTTGGCATCTATTGTTAGGTATGCCCATATGATGACCACGGATATGGTCTAAAAGTGTGAAAAACGTATTTTTCATTTCACTACAGGTTGCATTGAGAACCAGATGTAGAAGGATTTGTTGAATATTCTCACAAAAGCCACTGCATAGAATCTAGTTTAGGTCAGTTGCATATACTACTAGCTACTACTACTATTACATACTATGTAATGTAATGTTACATGCAGATTGCTATTTGCAGTGTTTAAAATATTTATCAATTGTCTATTAGCCAAGCCCTGATTTCTAATTGGTTAATGCTTGTTGATGATTATTGGAATCACCTGTTGTATTAAGTTCCTCTCTCGAAGAGAGTCATATGGGGTGCCGCCACCTGGTGGCGCAAAAGCACAGAAACTCTGCATGTACTCACGAACAATTTCATTGGATCGTGAAAGTGTCGCTCACGGTGAAATCCCCAACCCCACCCACTTGGTATAAAACCGGGGGTTGGGCCCGTGAGCGTCATTCCTCTACCTTTCTGCCGCAGATGCCACATCGCTCTGACAAAGAAATTCACCACCGGCTGTTGAAAAAGTTTTCCCTAGAACGGACGAGTTTGTACACTTGTACCTGGAGATTCGCAGCCCCTGCAAGGTGCTTTTCCCACTCACGAACGTTGCAGAAGTTTTTCTCCAGCAGTAAGTCCTTACACGGACAATAAAACACAAGTGAGCAGTCACGCGGCTTGTTGTTTAGTCCTTCTTCTACTACTAGCTTTGCGCCTTAGCACTCAGCTAGCTTACTGCTTCGCTTGGCCTACTGTTAGCTGCCACGTTCAGGGTTGCTGCTCGCCCTGCTAGCTTAGCCTCCCTAGTGCTACTAGCTCTCAGCTTCCCTCCTTAGCGAGCCCGCTGCTTAAAGAGTAGCCGTTAGGCACCCTTTTCCCCTCGTCTACGCTTCTGCCCCGCTGTTAGCCTTCGGCCTAACCGGCGTTGTGCTAACCAGCTACTAGCTAGACACCAGCAGCCCATTAGCTACACGCTACGTCCCGCTGTTAACCGGCGGCCTACCGGCGTCGCGCTAACTAGCTACAGCCTCGCTAGCTACACAGTTTACAGCTAACATCCAAGCTATCGGTATTTAGCCTGTCTTCAGCCGTTAGGCGTTGATTTAGCGCTACTACCGCTACAACAACTATCTTTTCAACCGGCTACAACAATCATCATAACAGCCACTACAGCAGGCTGCGACGCTGATTCGCTTGCTACCGGTGTTTTAGCTAATCTTCAGCCGCTAGGCGTTGATTTTAGCGTCCCCACCGCTACAACAACAAGCAACCACCGTAGCCGGGTTGCAACGCTAGCTTGCCATCCAGCCGAACGGCGCCGGCTACTAGCATTCTCCGCAGGAAAGAACCGGGTAGTTACGAGAGTAACCAAGGTTCGCGGAAAGAACCGGGTAGTTACGAGTGTAACCAAGGTTCGCGGAAAGAACCGGGTAGTTACGAGTGTAACCAAAGTTCGAATAGTCACGCACCATGGCCACCGGCGGTGATGACTGTGACTTTGACCCCTCCCCCGCTGAACCAAAGTCTTGCTTCAGACGCGGCTGTCTCTACCTCCTCTCCCCCACGGACACACATGCACTGTGCATGTTCTGTCTTGGTCTTCCACACATCAGAGATGCATTTGAGAAGCCAGGTTGGTGCCCAGCCTGTTCCAAGATGACAGACAGAGAGAAGGGTCGAAGGCTGGCCAGAGTCAAAGCCTATGAAGATAGAGCTTTCCTTGACAATTTCGATCTCAGGGACCGTCTTTCCGGAGCGCCCCCTGAACCATGGCCCCCCCTCCCCCCAACAGCTGGGCGCATTGAATATAATTATTCTGCTTCAGGCGCTAGACCTCGCTTCCCGACAGCGACGTCCCAGCGACGCGACGGGGAGCCTGAGACCGCCTCCCCAACCAGGAAGACTCCCAGAGCCGGACCACTGGCCAGAGAGCCTCTCCTCCCATCAAAGGAGGAAAGGGACTCCAGCCTGGCCGCCAAGAAGTTGTATGCCCTTGCAGCCGCACAGGGCAAACATCTCAACGCCACCTCACTGCTCCAAGGATCTCTCACAGCCATCTTCGCGGGTATGGGGGCTGTCCCCTCCCGCGATGAGGTGGCGGAGATCAAACGCATACATGAGGAGATGATTAAGTTCGTCTGGGCGACCACGTCACTAGCAGGACGCATCGCCACCTCCATCATCGTGGCTGAACGATCCAGGTGGGTTGACACCAACCCAGCCCTGGACGCCACCATACGCAAGGATCTCCTGGAAGGTCCCATCCTTCCAGGAGGCCTTTTTAAAGGAGCCTTGGAAAGAATGGCTCTAGCAGTCGAGGAGCAACGACCTGGCCACGAGGCACTCATCACCTTTGCCCCTACCCGCCCTCCGCGTGCCCAGTCCAGGGACTTTGTTCCTCGCCAGGTTCAACACCAGCCCGCACGCCAGGGCCAACGTCAGAACCAGCGCCCAGGCGGTCGTGGCCGCCAGCCTCAACGCCCCCGCCAGGATAGGGACGACGGACAACGAGCTCCTCCAAGGGCTCCCTCCGCGGACGCGAGGGACAGACGTCCCCCACGCCCCACTGACCAACGCCGCCGCCCTCCAGCAGCCGCGACCGGCGCTAAGAAGGGCCCCCCCAAGGCCGGCAAGGCTCAGCAGAAGAAGTGACACTTCCTGCCTCCCGGGGGAGGCGCACCTGGACGTCTTCCCCCACCCCCCCCCCCCACCTCAGGACTTGCACTGGGCGTAGTAGTCTCGGACTGCACTCCCGAGCCGCCCCACAAGAGGTCGAGGCTCATGACACGGGTTCCCGCCACTGGCGGGCCCGTGACCAAGCCACACAGGTCTGCACTAAATGCACATGTTCCATGTTTTTCTGTAATAAAGGCACTGCCCAAAACAAAAAAACAACAAGAACACCGATGTCGGGGGACCATGAACTCTCTGTCAGGAGCAACCCACGGGCTGCCCACTGCAGAGAGGCGGGGCATGAAGCCGGTGGCGTGCTCAAACGCCACTGGGGAGACGGGTCATGCCGAAAATGTCTCTGGTCTGGGGGCGGACCACCCCTTAACCAGGCGCATTGCACAGTGGGAGCGCCACGGCGCGTCACCATGGGTTCTGCGCACCTTAGCGAAGGGTTACAGACTCCAGTTCGCTATGAGACCCCCCGCGTTCGGCGAGGTCATCTTCACCGAAGCACGGGGTCAAGCTGGCCATATACTCCAACAGGAGATAATGACTCTAGTGGAGAAGAAGGCCGTCAGAGAGGTGCCCCTCAGCCAGAGCCGCAGCGGGTTCTACTCCCGCTACTTCCTGGTCAAGAAAAAGGGGGGGGGGGCTCCGTCCTATCCTGGACCTTCGAGCACTCAACAGACACCTCAAAACTTTCAAGTTCAAGATGCTGACGGCCAAGTCTCTGGCACGTTCCATACGCCCAGGCGATTGGTTCACGTCAATAGATCTAAAAGACGCCTATTTTCACATCCCTATCTACCCACCCCACAGGAAGTTCCTGAGGTTCGGGTTTCAGGGGAGAGTATACGAGTATACAGTCCTCCCCTTTGGGATGTCCCTGAGTCCCAGGGTTTTTGTTCGATGTACGGAAACTGCTCTCGCCCCGTTACGACAACAGGGTCTCCGGGTTGCAAGCTACATCGACGACTGGCTTCTGTGCGCGGACTCGGCGCAGGAAGCGACACAGAACACAGCCAGGGTATTGTCCCATGTGGCCTCCCTAGGTTTCAACGTGAACCATACCAAGAGCATGTTGACGCCGACGCAGTCTACGGACTTCATAGGCATCACGTTGGACTCAGTCGCATACAGTGCGAAACTGAGCGCCGACCGGGTGGACGACCTGCTGAAGTGTGCCGCACAGTTCAGGACAGGCCGCACACTTCAACTCGGGGTGTGCCTGCGCATGGCAGGCCTCATGGCCTCAGCCATCTCTCTGGCACGCCTGGGCAGGCTGTACATGAGACCTTTCCAACGATGGTTGAAGTCTCTACACCTGCCTCCCAGGTTCACACGACGCCGGGTGAGAGTCTCCCCGGGTTGTGTATTGGCCTTGAAATGGTGGTCCGACAGACGCAACCTGACGGAAGGGGTACCGCTGGGGTTGCCCCTGTCCAGAAGGGTGGTCACCACGGACGCCAGTCTTTCGGGCTGGGGAGCCACTCACGAGGGCAGGACGGCCAGAGGGGTGTGGAACGGTTCCCTAAGGGGATCCGCTCACATCAACTATCTGGAACTTCTGGCGGTTTTCCTCGCCTTGAAGGAGTTCGAGCCGTTCCTCGGGGGACATCACGTGTTGGTCCGTACGGACAACACCACGACGATGGCCTACATCAACAGACAAGGAGGGCTCAAATCCCTGCGTCTGTGCTCACTGGCTCACAGACTACTGATCTGGTGCGACAGCCGGTTCCTCTCCCTCACGGCCTGTCACGTCCCAGGACTCCTGAACTCAGCCGCGGACCTCCTATCGAGAGGCCCACTCCGCTACAGCGAATGGTCCCTCCATCCATGGGTGGTGGGCCAAATGTGGCACAGCTTTGGAGTTCCGGTGGCGGACCTCTTTGCCACGGAGGAGAACACGAAGTCCCCTCTGTTCTTCTCCCTCACAGGCAGGCCGCCCCTGGGTCTGGACGCCTTAGCGCATCAGTGGCCTCAGGGCCTACTCTACGCCTTCCCACCGCTGGAACTGATCCCACAAGTTCTAGCCAGGGTGAGAGTTCTGGGCTCGGAGCTACTCCTAGTGGCTCCAGCCTGGGGGTCCTGGAGACAGGACATCGCTTCCCTCCTCTATCGCGACCCATGGCGACTCCCTCTGAGGGTCGATCTGCTAACGCAGGCCAACGGCGAGATATTCCACCCGCGCCCCCAGGACTTGGACCTTTGGGTTTGGCCCGTGATGGGGCGCCGCTTGCGGTAGCAGGTCTGCCACAGAATGTCATAGAGACTATTCTGAGTGCTAGAGCAGTCTCCACCAGACGCCGGTACAACACGGCTTGGCAGCTGTTTCAACGTTGGTGCTCGGCCAGGCCTGGTGGGGTCCTCCCTTTCCAGGCCTCGGTGGTGCTCATCCTGACCTATCTGCAGGAGTTCCTGGACAGAGGTCTAGGCTTGTCCTCGGTTAAGGTCAATCTGGCGGCGATATCAGCCTCCCACTTAGGTGTGAACAACGGACCGGTGAGTGAGCACCCGCTGATCCGTCAGTTCATGAAGGGTGTCCTACACCTTAGACCGGTTGCCAGATCCCTGGTCCCAGCCTGGGATCTGACGGTGGTATTGGACTCGCTTACAAAGGAACCATTCGAACCACTGGAGACAGTGGATTTGAAGTTTCTCTCGCTGAAGACCACGCTGCTGGTAGCACTGACAACGGCGAAGCGTGCTAGTGACATCCACGCACTCTCAGTCAATGAGAGCTGCATGAGATTTAGTGGTAACAACACTAAGGTCACGGTTAGGCCGAACTTGTCTTTCAAGCCAAAGACCTTTCCTGCTGGTCGTGACCCGGTGGAGCTCATGGCGTTCCACCCGCCGCCTTTTGCCTCAGAGGAGGAGAAGGCGGCTACACTGTCTCTGTCCGGTCAGGGCGATCAGACTGTACAGGGACAGGACAGCTCCCTTCAGACAGGGAGATCTTTGTCTCTTGGGCCTCCCACGCCAGGTGGAAGGGGAAGCCTATAACAAAGGTGAGGCTTTCACAGTGGATTGTGGAAGCTATACAACTGGCTTACGCCGGTAGTGGGGTGGAGCTCCCTGAAGGGTTAAAGGCTCACGCCACGAGGGGCATGGCGGCATCCTGGGCCCTGGCACGGGGCGTCCCCATCCAGGATGTGTGCGCAGCGGCAAGTTGGTCGTCTCCTTTGACCTTTGCCACGTATTACAATCTTGACGTGGCACCCAGGGACTTAGCCCAAGCAGTCCTGGGTGCCGCAGCACAATGATTGACAGTGCATAGTGCCCCCATGTTCACACAAGCATTCCCTAGAGTGGCTCTATGAGATGGTTAGCCATCGAGCCCGTTTCACGAGCACATAAGGCAGCTTGCTGTCGGCTCCTTAGTAGGGATTGATAGCAGTCGGACAGGTTGGTCTGTCCCGCTATCGGCTTTGTTCTACCTGGTCAGGGACCTAGGTAGCCTTTACTCGTCCTCCTTAGGGGAGTATACACGTGCCACGCCTGTGGGTGGCCTGCGTGTGTCTCTTGATAGGTGGACCTTGGATCGGTCCTATCAGCCGGTGTGATCATACGGGAGTGTTATGATCCCCATATGACTCTCTTCGAGAGAGGAACTTAATACAACTTCGGGTTACTTCAGTAACCTCAGTTGTATAAGTGACTCGAAGAAGAGAGTCATTAAGACGCCCTTCTGCTTTGTCAGCGGCAGAAAGGTAGATTGATAGGAATGACGCTCACGGGCCCAACCCCCGGTTTTATACCAAGTGGGTGGGGTTGGGGATTTCACCGTGAGCGACACTTTCACGATCCAATGAAATTGTTCGTGAGTACATGCAGAGTTTCTGTGCTTTTGCGCCACCAGGTGGCGGCACCCCATATGACTCTCTTCTTCGAGTCACTTATACAACTGAGGTTACTGAAGTAACCCGAAGTTTCTTGTTCTATGGATTACTGTTTGATAAAGATCAAAACATCAGTCTGTCTAAAGGGAATGAAGCCTTCGCTACCATGTAAAGGTAAAGATCGAGCCAGCTAAAGCAGGGATGCTGTATTCACAGTTCACACTGACAGATACAAAGGATAACTAGAAAAAGTGCCCTTCTGGGCACATGTCTCCACCAGGAGGATAGGACTGTGTGAGATGTTTGGCAAAATGTTTAGGAGTAATATAAACATGTTTTTTTGTTTGTTAGTTTTTTGCAACAATTTTCTTCATTTTGTTGAGGAAATGCAGAGTGCCTGGTGACGCCAATTGGATGATTTGAGGCATTTTGTTCCAAAAATGTGTTTTGCAAAAATCAACCTGTTGGTGGCGCTATAACAGGCCAATGTGAAAAGGGTGGGATATATTCCTCAGCCTAGTAAGAAAATGTGTGAAAGATTTCACGTAAATTGCATGTTGCGTTCATGATTTGAGGCTTTTGTTCAAAACGGGGCAAACTTGCAAACTGTGAAAGCCAATTATAGCCAATTAGGATGGAATATGAAATATCGGACAGATCCGACTTGAGCACATGACCATAGAGATACTGTGTGGCCCAGGCGGTGGCGTAACCGTCTGGGCACCCGACTGGTAATCCAGTCGCAGTGTGCCGCGGGTTCGACTCCCGAGCCCGACACGGCCTTTACTGCATGTCTTCCCCCATCTCTCTCCCGTTTCCTGTCAGCCTACTGTCTGTCCCTTCAAAAACCAATAAAAGGCGTAAGCCGCAAAAAAATAATAAAAAAAAAAAAAAGAGATACTGTGTAACGATTTGTGAGATTTTTGGACAGAATCTGGAGGAGTAATATCAAAAATGTGTTTTACAAAAGTCGGCCTCCTGGTGGCGCTATAAAAGGCAGATGCGGAAAATGCAGGTCAAAGATTTGTCCTTGGCCTCTAGGGAGTGTGCATGCAACGTTTCACGCAGATCGGTGCAGTTTTAGGTAAAAATGTGAAAAGCTGCCTCATGGTGGCGCTATAACAGGCCGTTCTGGAAAATGTGGGGCAGAGGTTCATCATTGGCATCCAGGGAGTGTGTGTGCAAAGTTTGGCATCGACCGGGTTAACGGTGCCGGAGATTAGCTGGTAACGGACGGACGGACGGACGGACGGACGGACGGACGGACACACGGACGGAGTGCAAAACATACTCTCTCCCCATGCCTTCGGCCTGGTGGAGACAAAAAAAGAACGACACAGGAACGCAAAGCACCAACGAGCTGGACAGATGTATGGAGAACCGGGATGACTGGAAGCGACGATGGAGGGCTTGTCTGAGGACGACCTAGAGTGTGGGTTGACTAAAGCCATTATTGTTACTTCATTATGTATTTTTAGTAGTAGTACTCCTAAAAAAAAATCACACCCGTGTGAAGTGAGGGGCGCTCTTGTCATCGTACATCATGACGTAAATTCTCCATTAATTGTCAATGGGAATTACATTTTTGTGTAGGACAAAAATAGCCGATTTGCTCGTCCATATATGACGTAAATTCTCTGAAAGTGGAGATGTGGAGAGAAAGCTACTAAGACCAAGCTTTTACCTGGTCCATGGCTGCACCTGCCCTCCCTAGGGGGCTAATTTCAACATAATGTGCCATCTGTTTGCAGCTAAGCATCAATGGGATCCGTCTCAGTGAATTTCCCTATGCCAAGAGCTCTCCTTTCAGATGCCCAGCAAAATGAAAAGCTCCCAGGCAGGCTGTAAGCTATATCACAGTTCATGATATGCTGTTATGCTATTTTTGAGAGACACTAGCTCCTCCAACGTCTGGTTTTTGGAATTGCGTCATGTGGCAGCAAGTCTATGGACTTTTTCAGCTCCAAAGTCTGGCTTTTGGAGTTTAGAGCTCTTTAAACAAAGTCTATGGACTTTTAACGTTTGTTTAGAGCACTTTAACCCATTTTGGGCGGGAACCCCTTTTGGTGTTTTAAACATTGTTATAATTTAGCTATTTTAGAAAAATCGTGAAAATATTTATTTCAGAAAACTGGAGGATTTAGAAGAATGTTTTTAAATTTTGAGGTCAGGCCTAAATGGGTTAAACAAACAAGAGTACGCAGCCAATTTTATGGACTTCCTAATGTTTGTTTAGAGCACTTTAACTTCACACGAGTGTGAGTTTTCCTTTGTAAGAATGGAAAGCTTGTGTGAGCCAGGGGGCTTAGTCCAATTAAGGTATTTACATGAGGCTATTTCGCTTTCATTATATATACTGTACCATACCCTTTCTGGTGTGTCAGCTATCACATTAAGTTAACTCTAGGGAGTACATGTACAGCTCGGCGCCGCACACCTCAGCTGAAACACTCAATAACATTGGTACTGTATATGAATCAGAAATGCTGCAAAGCATGAAATTCATGCTAGAACTTTACTGTGACGCACAAAGTGCACTGACAACGCAACTGTAAAAATGAACAGACAACTGTTGGCATAATAACGTGGATAGGGCGGCGGTGGCCCTGGATGGTAACCGTAAGGTTGACAGTTCGAACCCGGGCTCCCCCAGAGTTACTGTCGAAGTGTCCTTGAGCAAGACACTGAACCCCTAATTGCTCCCAATGTGCTAGTTGGTGCCTTGCATGGTTTTCGCTGCCATCGGTGTGTGAATGGGTGAATGTAATGCACAATCTCTGTAAAGCGCCTTGGATAAAGGCGCTATATAAATGCACCATTTACCATTTACCATAATAGTACAGGACTGCTAATTCTGTGATACAGCATAACACTTATTAACCAAAGGACAGATGATAAGACAAATGGGAAACAAACCTTGTAAAGTAGTTACAGTAGATGCACTTACTGGAACTCTGTGGTCCACCGTCCAACTCAGTCTCTGTGCAGATCTGCTTCAGTTGAGTGACCCTCCCCACCATGCTGAGGAGTCGGTCCATCATGGATATTTCAACGCCCTTGTCATCCTCTGGCTCAGAGTTTATTTCAATACCTGTTAGAATGACAGCAAAGGAAGGGGGCTATTTCCAACGGCTGTCATTATTAAGCATGTCCTCGAGCCATCGCATCTCAAGGATGACCTCTCTCGTACTCGTGCTAGTCTGAGACAGGCCTGTGGCCCTCCCTCCTACACACACATTGCACACAGAGGGTAACACTTGCTATGCATCCCACGTTATTTCATCATACATCATCTTATTCCGGCAAATCACAATTTGCGCCCTCACTTTTCCGTCTTCACTTTTCTGCCCTCACTTTTTATCCTCAATATGTACTTTGCTCAGCCAATCAAATCATCGCTATGGGGTGTCATTAACTGTCATTGCATTTCTGTATGTGTTTATCATTTTGTTTTACCGACGGCACAGGATGGTGCCATGGTGGTCATTGCATGTCACAGTAATGTAACTTTGGGAGTGTAGCTAACTGGACCCGCTCATTCCATGTTGTGGTCTCGAAACACCGCATTACAGTGCATGTGATAGCGCACGTAACGTTGTGGCTGCTAATTCCCCCGTCCCGGGCTGAATGGGACTTAAAAGTTATGTTGAGTAACGTTCTAGCAGTTTAAACGTTGCAAATAACTGTGGCATGGCGTTGGAGTTTTTTTACGAAGATTAAGTAAATTAACTGTAAATTGTGCTAGCAAGTGGTTGGTGCTGCAAGCAGTGCAGATTGG
Source organism: Electrona antarctica (assembly GCF_951216825.1). NCBI lineage: Eukaryota > Metazoa > Chordata > Actinopteri > Myctophiformes > Myctophidae > Electrona > Electrona antarctica. The sequence continues at coordinate 50,678,488 of NC_136791.1, forward strand.
GATGGAGGACGTTGCTGTGCGGCGCTAGGTTCCTTATGGCTGTCCATGCCCCGGGGCGTTGTGAGATGGGCCCCAAAGCGAGCAGGTATCAGACATCAGACAGGCGCCAACTTGCGACAGCCGACCGACAGAGTTTGTTAAATTGAGTCATATTTGGCGGACATTTGACCTAATTTCTCCTTTCATTGTCAATAGCAAATATGAGACGTGTGGGGACAAGATTTAGCGGACATTTGACCTAATTTCTCCTTTCATTGTCAATAGCAAATATTGAGACGTGTGTGGACAAAAGCTGTATATAGGAGGGGCTAGCGCCCCTCAAAAATCACACCAGTTTGAAGTGAGGGGCGCTCTTATCATCATACATCATCTCATTCGGGCCAATCACAATTTGCGTCTTCACTTTTGTTTACGCAATGTTTTTGTTTACACAAAATTGTGTAAATCAAATCAATGGCATTCAATGTTTGTGTTTGTACAAAAACACTCAAACACTCAAAACTGGCCATTCATTGTCAATGGCAATCAATGTTTGTGTTTGTACAAAAACTCAAAACTGGCCATTCATTGTCAATGGCATTCAATGTTTGTGTATACACAAACACTCAAAGCTGGCCATTCATTATCAATGGCATTCAATGTTTGTGTTCACACAAACACTCAAAGCTGGCCATTCATTATCAATGGCATTCAATGTTTGTGTTAGGACAATGATTGTGTTTACACAACCCCTCAAAGCTGAACATAGGAGGGGCTAGCGCCTCTCAAAAACCATGTGCACTGTGCACAGAGAGAGAAAAAGAGCCAAGAGACAGATAGAGAGGATTAGGTAGAGATATTGGGAGGGAGAGAGAGAGAAGGGGGAACAGCCTACAGTTGGGTGCCACCGATATTGTCCCTTATCATTTGACCCATTTAGGCCTGACCTCAAAATTTTAAAAAATCCTTCTAAATCCTCCAGTTTTCTGAAATAAATATTTTCACGATTTTTCAAAAATAGCAGACCTACAAGCTCGTAGCGCGCCACTCGGTGGCGCGCTATGAGCTTGTAGATCTGCTATTTTTCAATAGCTAAATTATAACATAATGTTTAAAACACAAAGGGGTTCCCGCCCAAAATGGGTTAACTGTCCTTTTGCGCAGATCACGCAAACCTCAGCAAAAAGAAAAGGACAATATCGATGGCCTCCAACTGTATATCACCCACGCAATTAACCGAAATCTGAACACGCCGAGACAGAAAGAGAGAGAGAGAATAGCCACTGTAGTGGATCAGTCATGGTGTTACAAGGTGAGACATTGTGATCTTTTACCACAGTGTGTGATGAGGCAGGTGTGGAAGTCTAGCAGCAGCTCTCTGATCTCCTCTGGGCAGGGGCAGTTATCTGGCTGTGTCTCCTCTCGGAAGCTCAGCAGCATGTTGATCTGAAGCAGGTGCACATCATACAAACACATCACACAGACATAGAAGATATGGTGAAAGTAGTTCCACAGCGAAATGAGATTTGATGACCCGAATTCACTGCGTTTTTGGATGTGAAAGTAGTAGGCTATCACTAGCTGTCAGCCTGTCGCTAGACAGCTGCGGAAAACTGATAAAATCGTCCCCGATTTTTACACGGACGAAATATTCGGCAGTGTACTGAGCAAACGTGATTGGCATAAAGTGAGGTTGATTTTCTTTTTTACGTCCTCTGAATTTCTCTCCGATATTTGGCCGAAAACACGCACCATGTGTGCAAACACCTAAGTACTAACAGTCTACTTTGGACTTGTTCATGTCAAGGACCACCAATATTTTAAAGAAACTTTACAGATAAACATGTTTGAGAACCACTGCTTTTTCGGATTTTCTGACTTGCTCTGGCCTGTTAACATTTTCATAGACCTGGTTGCTTGTTTCTCTCTCACAGTCACGAAATGGGGCAACCCTGGTCAAAACGGTGTTTGTTGTGGTTCCGTGGTTGTGAATGCTTTCGCTTAGCACAACAGCTAGCAGGAGGCAGCAGGATAACAGTATTTAGCGCATTTTATGTCCCAGAACTTATGGATATGGACTTATGGCTCCATCGCTGCCTCTTTCTTTTCTAGTAAGTAGAACTTTAACGTGTTGCGGTTTACCGTCCCTCTCACAGAGTGCACTCCATGCAGTGCTCCGCCTCCTCTCTCACACACATGCGCGCGCGCCGTGCGTGTGCGCACACACACGGCCCGCCTCCTGGCCGCTATGCAGACCCAGCTCCCAGACCCAACTTTGAGAATAGATTAATGGCGATATTTTTTTTATCGCGCGATAAGAGTCTCGTGTTAACGCATCACGTTATAACGGCCCAGCAGTAATATAAGCAGTAATATAATTTTTTTTTCTTCTTTTTCTTTTTTAACTATACTATTTTGCATCAATTTGTTTTGGCTACAGAATAAACTAATTTGAAGACAAATATAACCATCCTATTGAAAACTATTACCAGATCGTTCTACAGTTTCTACCTTGCAGTTGTACAAGCATGAGTTTATAGAATTACCATAATTGCATAATGCCCAAATCCCAGTTTAACAGCTAAAAAACCTTTCCATCATCATTCTGTTTTTCTTTCACCAGCACTTCCCAGCTTCCCTCCACTTACTTGTTCCTGTGGAGGTGAGCGGAACTCCTTGGTCTTGCGGGCAGTGAGGGCGGCAGACATGTTGAGTGCCTGCATGACTTGCTTGTAGCGGAAACGCTGGTTGTCCTGCAGCCTGCCGACGAAGGCATCAGAGAAGGACACCACAGCCTCCACCCTGTGGCGCACTTGGCAGTCGCAAAGGTAAGACAGCACCTGGCAGAGCTGCGGACAGACAGACAGACTGTGCTATTCACCAGCTTTATGATTCAAATTCTTTAAATGATTTATTGAGATATACTGTAGCTAAAATATGTCATATTAGGATTCAACAGGCATAGTTGAAACAATATGAAATACATTATATTACACGTGAACAAGAAGGCACTGGAGCAGCTCAGACTATTTAGGCCCTTAGGTCATGACCTGACGAAGATGTACATTGACACATTGAAACGTTGTCACTTTTTACCTGCACCCTGACATAATAAAATAAGGGCCTAAATCGTCTGAGCTGCTCCAGTGCCTTCTTGTTCGCATGTTATCTGTCCTGCTCCTGAGATGCACCAGACTGGCCTGCTATAGGCTAGAGGCGCGGCTGGAACTCCCTTCTACATTATATTACACGTGAGTAACCTGCATGTTCACCTCAAGTTTGACAGCTTCTGGAAGCTTCATCTGAAGAAGCCCTGGTTTGGGGGTGTCCTCTTTCTTGTCTTTGTTCCCTTCCTGCTCCATCTTACATTCACCATCACTAGCCTCTTTGTCCTCTTCCTCCTCCTCCTCTTCTTCTTCTACCACTTCCACTTCATGGGTTTCATCTTTTCTGGAGAACACTCTAGGCTCTATCAGTCGTAGCACTTTCCCCAGGTCCTCGTCTCCAAACTCGCCCATCACCAGCAGCGTGTAGACCAACCTGATGAGGGGAACCAGGAGACGCTCGACGCTACCCCCTTCAGGGTCCCTCACGCCCTGCCCCACAGCGCGCACGGCTGTGGTGAGCATCTCCAGGGCCAGGGTCTTCAGGACGTCCAGGGGGATTTCTGGGCTGTCCGTGTATGTTGTCTCACCATCTCCAACTGTTCTGTTGCTCCTGACAAAGCAAGGTGAGGAGGAGTTCATCTGGGGTTTGAGGGAGGTGCTGAGGCCCATGCTAGGGATGCCCTGTGAAGGTCGACGGTCTCCTCTGACACCACCTCTGGCCGGGCTAGGGCAGAGGGTGATAACCCTGGTTTGGTCTGTCATAGGGACAACGTACTCCTGGCTCATCATGAGACGAGCCGCCATGTGGGAGCTGAGGTGAACCTAGAAAAAACATAGCAATATTAGTCTAAATCAGGGGTTCTCAACGTTTTTGGCCGGGGACCCCCGGAAATGCTTTGGCAATGTCTCGGGACCCCCGCCCCCTCCCGACCCCCAATATAAATTGACTGCTACAATAACCTTAAACCATTTTGGGCGGGAACCCCTTTTGGTGTTTTAAGCATTGTTATAATTTAGCTATTGAAAAATAGCAGATCTACAAGCTCATAGCGCGCCACTCGGTGGCTTGTAGGTCTGCTATTTTTGAAAATTCGTGAAAATAAAATTTAAAAAAAAATATCTTTATTTTTATTTATTTTTTATATTTTGGGGACCCCCTAAAATAATTTGGCGACCCCCCGAGGGGTCGCGACCCACGGGTTGAGAACCCCTGGTCTAAATCATGCTGTGTATTGTGTAAGTGAGAAATCTGATTTGTGTTGTTGTGGTACTGTGGATACAGCTGTATAATCCAGCCAGATCAGTGGTTCCCAAACTTATTAGCTCAAGACCCAAAAGAGAAATTAGACATTTGCCCAGGAAAATAGCAGCTCTACAAAGCTCATTTTCAATACTTACGTTACAAACGTTTTCTTTTTTCTTTTTTTATTTATGGAAATTATTTGATAATTCTATATTATTTATGAAATACTTAAAAAGAATTGATTGATGAAAAAATATATGTTAAAACTTGTTTTTAAATCATTTGAAATAAGGGGATATTTACTCGTGACCCATAAAAATTGGTCCGTGACCCAAACATGGGTCCCGACGCACCGTTTGGGGAATCTATATAATATGTAAACACAATCCGAATACAAGATGTGACCAGATTTGACTGAGAGACTGCCATCACGCAAATTCCAGCTTTTCACGAGAGGAGAAATTAGTTTATAGCACAGGCAGACTCTTCACATACTAGAGCATGTCTGAAATAAGTGTCTGAGCTGAAATCGACATATATATCGACACAATATGAAATAAATACTTAAACATGTAGCTAGGTGTAATGTTTGAGTCCACAGAGGCGAACCTTTCAAGCCTGTTTTCTCAACTCGCTGTTTTCTGCAAGACATTACTCTATAAGCCATATCTCCAAAACCGGTGGGTCAAATTGAACAAACAATGTCAATTTGAAGCTATGGTTCCCTGCTTTCATATGACATGAAAAAACGAAAATGCAAAACAATCCAATGGCAGTCCCTCAGTCAAATTTAGTCACGTATGTTGATGCTCGCTGTAAATGTGGCCCCTAACCTGGATGAGCAGCTGGTAGAACGCAGAGCGGAGTGGGCCAGGGAGGCGGGGACTCTGAATGGCGTAGAGAAGCTGTGATTGGTCCAGGTGACTGCAGAGGGCGTGGCATACTCTGCTGTTGCCAAGGGAACAGAGGGAGCAGTAGAAGAGGAGGGTGTGGTGGTGAAACGTCATAAGGTCACTGAGTTCGGACAGCTCCAGGATGTCCACACACCTAGAGAGACAAGACCGTCGTCAGTCTGGAATCCCTTGGAAGACATTTTTGACCCATTTTGACCTGAGATCAGATTCTAATGTCTTCTACATCCTGACAGTTTTCTGAAAAAGCTATGTTTCTATGTCAGTGGTTCTTCGATTTTTTTTAAATAGCAGACCTACAAGCTCGTAGCGCGCCACTCGGTAGCCACTCGGTAGCCACTCGGTGACTACGTCCAACCCCTGTTAGGTGAAAAAAAGCGTCTTGGACTCCTCATGAATAGAAGGAAGCATGAGGTCAGTTGGTTGCTCTCCCCAGGTTGGCAGAGGGAGTGTAGCGCCCAGGATTACATTTGATTATTGACACTGGGTGAAAAAAAATGGGTTGCAAAAATCGTGGGATAAAAATGTAATATAAAAATAAAAAATAACACCTTTTTTAACACCTACAGTACCATACAATACCAAACTAGGCGAGTTGACTAATAATACTATAATAGAATTTCATATTGATGAATAATTTTAAAAAATCTTTCAAATATACTGTATATCTTATTTCACATAATATTCTAATCTAAAGCCTTGCGAAAAATATTAAGAAAATATTACAGCTATTCATTCTCAGGGCACAGTCACACATGTGCTCTGAAGTTTCCCTGTTCATGTCCATACTGTGGGAGTTATGGGATGGAGCTGCCTGTTACAGCACGTCGACAGCGTTGAAGTCCAAACGTGTGAAGCTTGGAGTTCAACGTTGGTGAACTTTGATCGGGCATTCATTAACCAAGAGGAAAGAAGTGCCGTCATTGACCCATTTGGCAGCCATTTCGCTTGTAGTCTTCTTTCAGTGAGCCAATCACTCCGACGTCAAAATAACTACCAAGCTAAAGGACAGCACCAGAACCAGCACTGACCTTTACTGCCCACAACCCGCAAGACAACATGGGAAATTGACGCATCTGAAGCCTCACCTTGCTTTGGCTACAGCGCATATGAAGCTCATGTGTGACTGCCCTTAGCCATCTTTTAGCATTTATCTCCTGAAAGCTCCACTGTTTTTGACTGTATGACCTACGGTTCAAGAGTTTTAGGTTTGAAAGGTTTGGAGACCTGAGGCTTTCTTCACCCTCCCAATGACTGATTGTGGGGGTTAGCAGAGATGGAGTACTTGTAGAGAGGCTGGGGAATTGGGAATTGGCTTTACTAAATTGGGACTCGAAGGGGAGAAAATGTTTTTTATCTTGAAGGGGCATGTTTTGCACAATAACATTTCATTATGTCTGCCCACGATCTCTGTGATTCATACAGTACGTTTGTTTACCTCAGTCACTGATACTAAAATCTGATTTTATTTGTATTTTGTTCTATTAACCTGTGACTTGACACCCATACTGTTATAAAACGAAAATAAAAAGATTTTGAAAAGAAAGAAAAGTTTGGGGTGTAGTATTGGCCTAGTTGAGCACAGACACACTCACAGAGAGAGGCAGAAACATAATTTCTGTCTCCCGCCTGGCGGAATAAATATAATAATATAATAATGGAAAACAAAACCAGCTCAGTGGCCTTGTGGTCAGAGTGTCTGCCCTGAGACTGGGAGGTTTGGGTTCAATCCCCGGCCGAATCATACCAAAAACTTGTAAAAATGGGACCCAGTGCCTCCCTGCTTGGCACTCAGCATCAAGGGTTGGATTGGGGTAATCCCTAAATGGTAAATAAAATGGTAAATGGTGCATTTATATAGCGCCTTTATCCAAGGCGCTTTACATAGATTGTGCATTACATTCGCCCATTCACACACACATTCATACACTGATGGCGGCGGAAACCATGCAAGGCACCAACCAGCACATCAGGAGCAATTAGGGGTTCAGTGTCTTGCTCAAGGACACTTCGACACTAACTCTGGGGGAGCCCGGGTTCGAACTGGCGACCTTGCGGTTACCATCCGGAAACTCTACCCCTGAGCCACCGCCTGCGACATACAGTACTAGTGTCATGTCCAGGGGGTGTACTTATACATCAAGCTGCCTCACGCTACAGAAACAGGGGATTGGCTCCTGCCCTATGGTCATCATGGCTAGGCAAGGCTTACTAATGGAAAACAACCTAGGCGCTTTGACAGCGAGGAGCATGACAATCATGACTGCCAGCCCTGTCATCCGATGGCTTTGTGCGATGACGAGCATGCTTTCTGAGTTAAAATGGCAAGCCATGATGGATGGAATAGGTTTTCACGCATTTTGAAATTGCACATACACAGGAACAAAATGAGCCCTCTCCCTTTGACAAACATACTGTATGCAGGACGTTGAGTAGAACAAAACCAGCACTCTCCCGGCACCAATACGCAGGATGTTGTATGAAATACAACCAGGGCTCCCACGTGCCTTGGGTGACCATATCACTAGGCTTGTAGGTGTTCCCATAGAAAGGGCGTTCCCTAGGCACCTGTGCACTGCAGAGAGACACTTCTCCTTCCACTGAGAATGAGCGGTATAAATCTGGTCTCTCATATGGAAGACCCGGGATCGAATCTTGGTATGACATGAACAGTATTACCAATTGCAGCTTAATAATTGACTTTTATCCAGATTTTCTAAAGGAATTTTTATCCCTCTAACCTGTTTTCATCCGGGATGTGAAGGGTCATGACCTGCAGGGGCTCAGTGCACTGGATCCTCCAGCCATGGCGCTCATCTGGCCTGGCTGCCATGACCCTGAGCATGTGGTCAGGCACCCGGGTCCACAGGACAGGCCTGAGCTCTTGAACCTGCAGCCTGGGAGGGCACTGGGGAGTGGCGTTCCTTCTCTGGCTACGGAACAGACCTGCTGACAATGGCATCACATTCTATACAGACAAGAGAAAACAAATACAGAGATAAGCAATCAAAGGTGTAAATAGTACAGAGACTTAACCCATTTGATCAGATTCTAAAAATGTCTTCTACATCCTGACAGTTTTCTGAAAAAGCTATGTTTCTATGTCAGTCGTTCTTCGATTTTTCAAAAATAGCAGACCTACAAGCTCATAGCGCGCCACTCGGTGGCGCGCTATGAGCTTGTAGATCTGCTATTTTTCAATAGCTAAAGCATAACATAATGCTAACACCAAAAGGGGTTCCCGCACAAAATGGGTTTAATGGAACCACATCGTGGTACAGTTATAAAGTGGAGCAGGTTGTATTGCATCCACAGATGGGAAAATCTATGTTACCTTGATGCGTTCAAACTCAAACTGAAACATGTTTCTGCAGGTAGGCTTGACAAAAACGGCAGGAAACAACCTAGTGCCAGGCTCCACCTGGTTACAGTGCAGAAATAACAATTCTGTGAAACACAATGCTGACAATGACAATTAAAATATACTTGATGTACTGATACTTAAAATATGTAAGAGAAGACAAACAATGTGACCTACTTGAAAGAAGGTAGCCATCTCAAATCCACCGGATGTGAAGGTTAGCAGGCCAGTGGCTGTGTCAATAACACAGCCAATCTGCAGCCCAGTACTTCTCCTACTCTGAGACAAGCCGTTAGCCATCCCAGCACACACCATGTAGCAGTTGCTCCGCTTAACACTGCAGAGGGAAAGAATGGTGATATGTTAAATGGCTACTTGGTCATGAAGAAGCACAAATGAGGCATCAAGTACTGGAGTGTTTAAATCAAAGCAAAATGCACTATAAAGTCACAAAACAATGGCACATCAAAACATCAACTGTATCTACTTAAAAATCTCAAAACATATAGGGCTCCATTTTCGTCACCGCTAAACCCCTTATCCCTAAACTTTTTTGCTTTTTTTAAACTATTTTGCTAAACATTTTTGAATAGTTAAAATGGCCAGTCTACAAGCTCACAACGTGTCAATGTGGCTAGTTGAACTATTCAAAAATGTTTTTCAAAATAGTAAAAAAGGCAAAGAAGTTTAGGGTTAAGGGGTTTAGAGGTGACGAAAATGGAGCCCATTATATCTGAACTATTCTTGTACACAGACCTCTCCTGGACCTTTCCACTCTCATCGCCGAGGGTAAGTGTCACAGTGCGGGCTGTGTCGGAGTCAAAGCTCAGGTCCTGTTGGTGAAAGTCCGAGGTCACCCAGCCCACCCACACGTTGAATGGTTCCTGACCCGGGAGTACCTTCACCGAGTAATAATACTAAGAAGGAGAGAGGACATTTTTTCAATTGTAGTCAATTTCCTTCATTTAATTTCGGACTATACTCGCATCAAAGTTAACTGCTTAAACAATGCAATACATTCATGTTTGGTGTTATGGTTCCGTTTAGAACTTCAGAACCCCCGTGCTCATTCTGAAACAAGCAGGATAAAGCAGAGTGCATGATGAAAAGAATCCCTCCCCCCAGGCATGGGGTACAGACTGAACAGAACCTGCAGCCACAATTATACAACAATCAATACTATAGCACTGAACCAGGCTGAGGTGACAGCTTGCCGATTACTGTAGTGTGAGGATGCATAGAGTGAGTAGGGAAAGAGGAAGGGAAACAGGTTATTTGTCACCGTACATTTGCCGCATTTGGAGGCTATCATTTAAGAAAAGACTGCCTTGTCATGACAATGAGTGTGATTGGCATATGAATGAGCTGAGCTGTCAGCGGATGTGGTTAGTTGCTTATTATTGTCATATGACTATGTGGCCTGAACTAACACAAACCTCAATCTACTGTATATAGTTATGATGTAAAAAAAAAAATTAACATATGTAATCATTACAAAGTGAAGGGCTGGAGCCCAATGGATTATATGTGGATTTTGTGCATTCTGATTGAGGTAAAAAAATAAAAGACATTGTGAGAAACAAGAAAACCAAAAAGAAAATCTAATAATATAAACTATAACCGAATTAACATTAGAGTAGATTTTGTTCAAGGTAGGTAAAAGTGACAGTGCTTACTGTAGAGCTCTGGACAAGTTGATCATATGTGTCTTTGTCAAGGAGGACCTCTTCAAGGAGACGGGCTTTGGAGTTACTTTTGACCAATTCTGGCTTCTTCTTCAGCAAGAACCTGTAGAACACACATATACACCTGTAGAGCCACGTGGATTCTAATTTTTCTCGGCCCCCTAGTGGCGAAAAATAAAACTTCTGGGAACTCAGATTACGTGGATTCAAACCCAGGTCATATTTATGCTACATTTACCGCTGGCGCTGTGACAGTGGCGTATCCAGGAATTACGTTTTGGGCAGACAAGATGTGTTAATTGTCGTCTCCCCGCGCACAATCGTAGCACTAAAGGTTTTCTTATTTAAACTCTCTTCTACAATGGAAAACTATTTCTTATCATACACGCTCTCAAGACTATTTGATGCTTGAGACCATACATACCTCCACTACTTCTGGAAAATCTGCTTTCAAGTGCGCTGCCCCACACACTTGGAACACCCTACAAACTTCACTAAAGTACAGCTCTCTTCCTTCTCTATATCGCTTTCAACTTGATATATCAACGTTGGTAAATATCAACTGTACCTGTTTTAATTGAGTTGATCACTATGTAATGTTCCTTTATTATTAACCAGTAATTTACTTTACTCATCTATGTTTTGTTTTCTTTGTCCCCCCCATTGTACATTGTTGATGTGTTGTAATCTCGGCACCACTGAAAAAGTGTGTTCTCCGAGAACTAAATAAAGGTTGAAATGAAAAAATACCTGCCAGACGAGTAGTATACAAAGGCTGCTCTACGGCAACGGCCAATCAGCTGTCCATTAATAGTTCTCAGGTCTTGTTTTTGTCCTCTTTTTTTCTCATTGTATGGATTTTGGCCAGGCCAGAAATGGATTTGGACAGGCGGACGCCTGCCCTCACCTTATTGTAGATACGCCTCTGCGCTGTGAAACTGGGAAACACACTGACATCCCACCAAACTAAATCTACATGAGCCTAACGCATGGGAAACCAAACATCGACTGTAGGCCAAGGCAGATATCAGGCGTCTGGTCTTCCATGCAGAGTTACTCCAGCTACACTAACACTTCAAACGTTAATGCTTTTGTTCCTCCCCAACGACATTAACCCATTTTGGGCGGGAACCCCTTTTGGTGTTAGCATTATGTTATGCTTTAGCTATTGAAAAATAGCAGATCTACAAGCTCGTAGGTCTACGAGCTTGTAGGTCTGCTATTTTTGAAAAATCGAAGAACGACTGACATAGAAACATAGCTTTTTCAGAAAACTGTCAGGATGTAGAAGACATTTTTAGAATCTGATCTCAGGCCTAAATGGGTGAAAATGCACACATCCCCACAGCAGTTACAGTATCTCCTTCAGCTACCTTTGTTTACGTTTAGAGGTTTTGTCATGGCTGTGATCCTTGTGGTTGAGCTCGTCTCTGGAGCCAGTGAATCCATGCGCCGACTTCATCAGCACCGCAAAATCAGAGTCCATCTGAAACTCATCCAGCTCTTTCCTGCCTGAGAGGATAAAAGGAAGTTAATTACAGCTGTGCTCTGGGGAGCTGAAATCATCCAAGCAAGGTCATAATATTAGAAATGCAGTTGCCTGGATTAAAAGGCAAGGAGAGATTGCTCTCGCCATTTAGTTCAGCCAGTTTTCACACAACGATTGTGTGATTAGATTTAATTGCTAAACGGATGTCATTTGCCAACAAGGCTATAGATTAACATGGGTCAATAGTGCTTTCAGTGGTGTGTACAAACACATTCAATTCTCTGTTCAGCCGTGGCAAGACCCAACAGAATCTAGAACAAGTGGCAATTGGCACTATGCACAATGTGAGTCAGGGGTGGGCAACTGGCGGCCCGGGGGCCACATGCGGCCCCCACCTTTACTTAATGCGGCCCTCAGGTTAATGTCAGAATACTGATATAATATTGGTTTCAGCTGTTACAATTCCACAACATGCCAACATGACCCGCTTTAATTACTTCAGTCTAAATTAGTAGCTCAATGCTCAAAACAAGTATAATTAAAGGCATTTGAAATGACATAAACATGTTAATTTTCAGGATTCAAATTCAAAAATAGCAAAAATTCAAGTTTTCAATTTGAATATAGCAAAAATTGCCGATCTACAAGCTCAAAACGCGTCGCAGCGCGACGCGTTTTGAGCTTGTAGATCGGCTATTTTTGCTACGACAGTAATATATGGCCCTAGGGAGTGAGTGTGGAAATATAGTGGCCCTCTCCATCGTCAAAGTTGCCCACCCCTGATGTGAGTCAAAGCAATCCTAACCTGGGGAAAAGGTGTTGGTGGCGGCTGGCAGAGCGCCCGCTGCAGGTCTAGAGAGCACAGGAGCACATTCAATGGGCATGCTCAGACGGTAGAAGGCCATGTCGGTGCTTCCACCACTCTGGGGTGGAAATGAGCGCTGGGTAACCCTCAGAATAGGTGAACCATCACCTGTCCCATTGACTCTGGTGACCTTGAATGAGAGAATAGATTGTGCATTACATTCATTCACCCATTCAGACACACTGTGTCACACACATTCATACACCGATGGCAGAGGAAACCATGCGGCACAAACAAGGGACTAAATTATTTTCGCTCCTATGCCACCAAAATGTGGAACGCCCTACCAACAGTCATTAAGACATGCGAATCCCTTGACTCCTTCAAAACCGCTCTCAAAAGGCACCTACGGATGGCTGCAATTCGAAACTGGCCCCCGTAAAATCTGAATCCCCCCTCCCCCCTTTTCCCCTCACTGTATATGTTTCTTTTCCCTTTTTACCTACATTATGATGAATTCCTGTTCTGTTCTTTGCCTATATAGAAGTGTCTATTTGTACGTCTCTAAATGTTTTGATGAATTGAACATGGTGGACCCTGTTGTAAACAAGTGTAATGCTTAATTGGGTCGTCCACTCACAGTTAACAGCCTTTGTATTGAGTTTGTGCTTGAAATGTACTGTAATTCTGCAAACTGTTAATAAATATTTCAATCAATCAATCAATCAAGGCACCAACCTGCACATCAGGGAACAATTAGTGGTTCAGAGCTTGCTCAAGGACACTTCGACACTAACTCTGGGGGAGCCCGGGATGGAACTGGGAACCTCGCGGTTCCCATCCAGCCGGCCACTCTACCCCCTGAGCCACTGCTCCCTATCATAATTAATGTAATGACTGACCTATGAATTATTATTGCGAATGCAGCGAACGCAGTGAGCACTAACTATGAGACCTAAGAGAACATGTCTGTCTGTCTGTCTGTGTGTGTGTGTGTCTGTCTGTGTGTCATGCTGTAACACCACCCGCCCACCACCAGAGGGCGCAGCTGTATCACACACAAAACACACACACACACACACACACACACACACACACACACACACGCAAAACTTAACTTACAAAAAAAACTTAAAAAAAACACTTTAAGAAAACTTTTTTTTTTTAAAACACACACACGCACGCACACATACACACTAAAAAAATAAAAATAAAAACTTAACTTAAAAAAACTTAACTTAAAAAAAAACTCTCTCTCTCTCTCTATGGAACTATCCTGTGTGCTTGAGAATTGGCAAATGAAATGTATAGAAACAAACCAGTAAGTTTTGGTGATTAGGAAGTATGGAGGTAAACCGAGGTTGTCTCCAGCTCATCCACAGGGTTGGGTCTCTGGCCATGTTGATGGCAAAGGGCTTGTAGCCCTGCTGTAGGCCACACATGGTAAAACACTGCAGGGAGCCCACCTGGCGGCCGAGGTTCAGTCTACCCACCTGGTTTACACCCATACTGACCACAGGCAGCAGTCCTGGGAGAGACAAAGTAAATAAAACTGATAAAGCATGTATTATGCTAAATATATCTGAACAAGCCGTGGATGTAACAGTGCTAAATTAGACAAAATCTCTCTGTAACTTCAGTGAGGTGGTGGTGAATGTTTTAAGTTTCTGCATTCCTAGTCAGAAAGTGGTGCCGACCGTCTCTGATATCAAAGTCGCTGGCAGCCATCTCTGATCCCCTGTCGTTGAGTAGCAACTCTCCGTTGAGCGTGACCATCATTGTTCGCTCAGCCATGTCCACCAAACAGCCCACCACGTCGCCTCTCTGCCAGTGACATCCCAGGGACTCACCACCCTGATGGAACCACTGGGCCTGAAAGTCATGGCAGGGGGGACACAAAGAGACATGGATGCAGACAGACAGACAGACAGAGGAAGAGACAGGGTGAGAGTAAAAAAGTCAGAGATTTTTATTTGTGAGAGGCGCTAGCCCCTCCTATGCCCATCTTTTCGTGTCTGTGTAAACACAAACATTGAAGACAAAAGTGAGGACAGAAAAGTGAAGACGCAAATTATCACACAGGAGTATAAGCCCCAATAAGCACATAATAAACACATAAGTGCCAATATACTTTGTTGATGAATAGTGAAAATAGATCTGCTATTTTTTTGAATATTGAAAAAAAACATCTATATTCAATAAAATGTGTGGAATGTTTTTTCAAAGATTACACCTATAATAAGATGCTCAAAATAGGAACACCAGGGTTAAATTATGAATACAAACTATCTATTGACTAGCATATATTAATGCTGTATTAAACTATTAAAACTAATGTTAAAACAATGAATCTGGGTGGGCACACTAATGCTCAAGTTAATATCAGGATAAAGACAAGTAAACTTACCTTAGATCCATCAAAGACAAAGGCCTGGTCATCTGAGCCCAGGTCTCTCTCCAAGGCACAGCCGGGCCTGGCCCAGCCCACTCTCATCCTCCCCGCCGTCACCACCTCAAACTCAAAGTACCACTTTCCCTGGGCCACAGCGTACGACTTATCAGCCCTGAACACCCGCAACTTCTCAGCAGAGTTGTTGAGACATTGATCTGGCAGCATGGCTGCAAACCCATTGGGGAAGGGAAATAACTGGATGAATAATTGATCAACTATAATTTGATTTACATGATTCTCATTTTCAATTCTCATTAACCCATTTTGGGCGGGAACCCCTTTTGGTGTTTTAAACATTCTGTTATAATTTAGCTATTGAAAAATAGCAGATCTACAAGCTCATAGCGCGCCACCGAGTGGCGCGCTATGAGCTTGTAGGTCTGCTATTTTTGAAAAATCGTGAAAATATTTATTTCAGAAAACTGGAGGATTTAGAAGATTTTTTTTGAATTTTGAGGTCAGGCCTAAATTGATTAAAACAGCCAGAACTAATCCACAGGGAAACACATTATGATAATGAATATGATATGGACGCGTACAGTATGCATTCTACTTCAAACACAGATGGGACAAAGATTGAGAAGCCAGTGCATCTTAATTTAATTTTCATTATAAAATGCAGATTGGCTCTATATTTATAGTCCACATTACATTGGTTAAAAATGTATTGTACATACAAGTGAGATTAAATTAAAAGTAAAGCTGATGCTTTTCGGGACATACGTACTCCGTTCCTGGTCGAGGGGCTCCAAATTGTAGCCATAGGCAAGTAGGGTACAGACAGCCTCTCGGGCACTCTCCCTAACCGTCCTCCTGCCCCTCTCATCAAGAAGATTGTAGGGAACCAGTTGTGGGCTCCATTTCAGCTTCACATCCTAAAAAGACAACATACAGTACACTCTGAGAAATGTCAGCTAAATTGTTGTACTTGAGACATTGTCCACTGCACTTAACCCATTTTGGGCGGGAACCCCTTTTGGTGTTAGCATTATGTTATGCTTTAGCTATTGAAAAATAGCAGACCTACAAGCTCGTAGCGCGCCACCGAGTGGCGCGCTACGAGCTTGTAGGTCTGCTATTTTTTAATACTGACAAAAACGACTGTCAGAACAACTGACATAGAAACATAGCTTTTTCAGAAAACTGTCAGGATGTAGAAGACATTTTTTGAATCTGATCTCAGGTCAAAATGGGTCAAAAGGCAAGGATAAAAGACGATAAAAAGGAGATACAATTAACATCCACCATGACATCGTCTTTAGGTAAAGATGTTTTCAGAATTGGGCCTATGTCAAATGACCAGAACTCTGCAAGGAACATACCTGTTGACCTCCGTAGGTCCAGCCCTGCCTGATGCGTTCTCTGGCCCACACGTTGTGGTCGTTCTCAGCCAGCAGGTCCACCGCCGCCTCCAAGGCCGGGCTCAGCACCACCTGGCTCAGGTCCACGGGGGCAGGTCTGTAGCCGCTAGGCTGCTCGTACCTTGAAGGACAGGAATGGTTAAGTGGGGACTGCCTCAGTGCCTGGGAGGTGGCACAGTCCAGACATGAGCCAGTGTCCACCCATTACATAGAAACACAGTCCAGAGACAGAGCCAGTGTCCACCCATTACATAGAAACACAGTCCAGAGACATTAGCCAGTGTCCACCCATTACATAGAAACACAGTCCAGAGACAGAGCCAGTGTCCACCCATTACATAGAAACACAGTCCAGAGACATTAGCCAGTGTCCACCCATTACATAGAAACACAGTCCAGAGACAGAGCCAGTGTCCACCCATTACATAGAAACACAGTCCAGAAACAGAGCCAGTGTCCACCCATTACATAGAAACACAGTCCAGAGACAGAGCCAGTGTCCACCCATTACATAGAAACACAGTCCAGAGACAGAGCCAGTGTCCACCCATTACATAGAAACACAGTCCAGAGACAGAGCCAGTGTCCACCCATTACATAGAAACACAGTCCAGAGACAGAGCCAGTGTCCACCCATTACATAGAAACACAGTCCAGAGACAGAGCCAGTGTCCACCCATTACATAGAAACACAGTCCAGAGACAGAGCCAGTGTCCACCCATTACATAGAAACACAGTCCAGAGACAGAGCCAGTGTCCACCCATTACATAGAAACACAGTTCAGAGACATGAGCCAGTGTCCACCCATTACATAGAAACACAGTTCAGAGACATGAGCCAGTGTCCACCCATTACATAGAAACACAGTCCAGAGACATGAGCCAGTGTCCACCCATTACATAGAAACACAGTCCAGAGACATTAGCCAGTGTCCACCCATTACATAGAAACACAGTCCAGAGACATGAGCCAGTGTCCACCCATTACATTCTTTTTTTTTTAACGTAAATTGTTTTAATTATGTGACATTATGCGTATATTATGTGTGGTGGCATACTTGTCAGGAAGCCTCATGTATTTCACTGCTTTGTTGGCGTAGTCATCAGTAAATCCGATGTAGAACCCAAGGGCAAGCAGTGCCCTACCAGAAGAAAAAAAAAGTGCAGTAACTGAACACTAGCTATCTTAGACACAAAGAAAATCCAATCAAAGGAATCATTCAAATAATACAATGCCATTTCAATTGTCACCTTCACAATTAATGGATTCATTTTAACCCCTTTTGGTGTTAGCATTATGTTATGCTTTAGCTATTGAAAAATAGCAGATCTACAAGCTCATAGCGCGCCACCGAGTGGCGCGCTACGAGCTTGTAGGTCTGCTATTTTTGAAAAATCGAAGAACCACTGACATAGAAACATAGCTTTTTCAGAAAACTGTCAGGATGTAGAAGACATTTTTAGAATCTGATCTCAGGTCAAAATGGGTTAAATGGAGTGCAGAGTATGGCGATGGTGCTCACCTCAGAGTGTCTTGAGCCGTCTGCAGGTTGTGGTTCCTCTCCTGCTCTGGAAGTTTAGAGAACACCACCAGACAGGGGTCGTTCCTCTTGCTGTCGTCTTTCACCTGAGGAACAGAACCACAGGACCTCTTTTACACTCTTGAACACAACACAACTAAAGAATGCTGACTGGTACAGTATACTGTACATTGATACTATGATGTAATAGTAATATCAATTCAAAGTGTTCTTGTGCACACATGTCCACGCATCCAACAAAATCTACCCTGTCCATGGCCCAGAGTTCATGGATGTTTTCTGCCAGTCTCTCTCTGATATGCTCCAGTTGTGGAGGCAACGCCACCTATAGTATGGGATAAAATGGGTAAATATAGTAAGAATTTTACAATGGAAAAGTATTAGTAACATGGTAATCAAACATTATGGATCGGAAAGGAGACAGCTGAGGTGGTTCTGGCATCTGGTTAGGATGCCTCTCGGGCGCCTCCCTAGGGAGGTCCTCGACGCACGTCCCACTGGGAGGAGACCCCGGGGCAGACCAAGGCGCAGTTGGAGGAAACACATCGACTCACTGGCCTTGGAACGTCTCGGAATCCCCCAGGAGGAAGTCACTAATGTTGCTCTGGAGAGGGAAGTCTGGAGCACTCTGGTGGAGCTGTTGCCCCCGCGACCCGACTACGGATAAGCGGTTGAAGATGGATGGATGGATGGATGGATGATGTTGAAATATGCAGTTAAGTACACAGGCTCAAATATCAGTGCCGCTAATTAAGAATGATGCCAAAATATAAGTACACAAATTCAATAGCAGAGCTGTTAATGAAGACCTGTTGGTACTGTGCGGTACCTTGCTGATATCTACTGGAGCTGGAGTGAAGGTAACCGGTGTGAGGGGTACAGACGGTCCAACCAGCTCATGTTTCCCGTCTCCGCGGTCCCGGGTGTACTTCT
This sequence comes from Electrona antarctica, assembly GCF_951216825.1. NCBI lineage: Eukaryota > Metazoa > Chordata > Actinopteri > Myctophiformes > Myctophidae > Electrona > Electrona antarctica. The sequence continues at coordinate 50,697,356 of NC_136791.1, forward strand.
GACAAAGCTCTACCTTCAGCTTGACTGTCGGGAGCACGGCCTCACAACATGCAGAAAAGCCTGGTGGGGGCAGGAAGCGGAACTCTCCGTACCTCCCTCCGAACAGGAAACGGACCCTGGTTTTTCGGGAAAGTGGGAACAGGGGGGAAGTGCAGAAAGACCACCAGTGCAAGCAGTGAGTTCAAGCAAGCACAGGAGAAGCTTCACAATTTGACTCAATATAGAAAATGTACACTGTTGCTGATTCAAAAGTCATCCATGTAAAAAATTGAAAATGTTTTACAGATATATTGAGCAGAAGTACTGTATGCTCGGATGAATTTGATCGCACTCGCAACTTTTTCAAACACATATTTTCACACTTCCACATAAAAAAAGAAAGAAAAACACATCCTTTTAAAGGAGAATTCCATGCTAGAAGGCTTTCTTACCTTTCTTTGTAGTTGTTACGTCCCCACCAAAGAGGTCCAGGTGTTTTTTTGTGCAAAAACTCCTTATTGGCTATTTCCCTTACCATAAGCCCTCAATGAATTGCATTGGAATTGGAATTGAATGGGGCTATGGGGTGTTGTGCTAATTCGCTTATTTCCATCGAAATAAGTAGTAAAGTGTGCCACTTGGGATATTATTTACATTATGAAGAGAGGATATATACAAAAAAAATTGAGCGATGGAAATAAGCAAATTAGCACAACACCCCATAGCTCCATTCAATTCCCATTCAATTCAATGCAATACATTTAGGGCTTATGGTAGGGGAAATAGCCAATAAGGAGCTTTTGCACAAAATAACACCTGGACCTCTTTGGTGGGGACGTAACGACTACAAATAAAGGTAAGAAAGCCATCTAGCATGGAATTATCCTTTAATATTGTAAAACACAAGCACATTGCCAACACTGACTTGACTCCAGCAGAGAAGCTGACCACGGGGAAAAGGAGTCCGTCTAGGTTGAAGTTCTCCAGCATGCCCTGAACGGGCAAACCGTTGACCCGGAAGGAGATGCAGGCGGTGGAGAGGTCGAGACAGCAGCTCACCACATCCTCTGCTCTCAGCAGGTGTGGAGAGGGAGAGCTCACTCTGCGACCCACACAGCCTGACCGAGGCACAGGAAGGAAACCTTTAGCTTTTATACTCGGGAGGCGTTGCTGGCCATTCTGGCACGATGGAGAACACACGCTGACATGTTTGAAGTGAGTGATCAGTCCTTGTCCCTCTGTATTTAATTTGCATTCATTGAGCTGAGAGGGAAAGCATAGGTCATAGGTGTGTGTGTGCATGCATGCGTGCGTGCGTGCGTGCGTGCGTGCGTGCGTGCTATAAATTGCTTTTAAATTGCTTGACAGAATAACTATAATCAAACTAGGGACTCATTGATAAGAGCATTGTGCCCATGTGGTATGCACCCTAAGCATTCAGCTATCAAATTGTATTTTATTTGATTTCATTGTTAAGACTGCACTTTGTAACCATTTTCAAAAAGTGCTTTAAAACTAAAGCTTATTATTAGTATTATCTCCATGGCTACCTCATGTACTGTACTTATGGTCCATTTCTTCCTACTAAACGCCATTTTTCAAAGGCATCAGGAAAACCAGGGACAGATACTTTTGAAAATGTCAATAACAAAACACACCTCTGTATTTGTGTATTTTCTTCCTAACTCGCAAATTCACTGACCTGCTAGTGCCATATACTGTGTGTGTGTGTGTGTGTGCGTGTGCGTGTGCGTGTGCGTGTGTGTGTGTGTGTTTATTTTTGAGTGGTGCAACCACTCCAAGGAACAGCAATGTCCGTGTTAACTTATGTGACTTTAACCTATGTGACTATGAGTACCAGTAGGGGCAAAAGTGGCGCTGTTGTGCCAGGAACAGAGAGAGATAGTGCTGCACTGTTGCCTGCTAATGAGAGAGAGAGAGAGAGAGAGAGAGAGAGAGAGAGAGAAAGAGAGAGGAGGGGGGGGTAGGGGGGGGAGTTGCACCAACTTGTTTGTTTATTGGGGATCATCCTCACCTGACCAGAGGTGAAGCCCATCAAATCCATAGGAGAAGAGGTCATCGCCCACCCCGCTGGCCCCCCAGCCTTCTCCTGTGGGCCAGGGCCTGTAGCCCTCCGCACAAGCCCAGCCCACTCGCAGGTGGGTGGGCTCACCTGTGAGGAACGGCTCCACATGATCCACTGCCAGCTCATAGTACCACCTTCGATGCTGGGCTGAGTCCTCCCCCATTGCAAGAAAGATATTGGGCCTCATGCTTTTGGTGGGGTGGGTTGGGGAGAGGGAGAGGGAGAGGGAAAAGAAAATAATTTTCATGATGTTTTTGGTTCTGGGTTTCAGTAATAATAATAATAATGAATTTTATTTGTATTGCACTTTTCATTCACAGGGAATCCCAGAGTGCTACATGGTTAAATCATATAATCAATCATAGAAGGTTAAAAACAGGGTTATATATATTTTTTAAAAACAGTGCAAAGTTCAACACGAAAAAGCCTTCCGAAACAGGAACGTTTTCAGGCCTGTTTTAAAACATTCCACAGTCTGCGGCACTCTCAAGTCCATGGGGAGGCTGTTCCATAGGCGTGGTGCTGCCGAGCAAAAGGCCCGGTCCCCCATGGTGCGTAGTTTGGCATCAGGGACCTGGAGCAGAAATTTGTTTGCAGATCTGAGGGTGCGGGTGGAGGTTGTTTTTGGAGGGTTGATTCATTTCTGTAGGTAGGGAGGGGCGTGTCCATTTATGCAGTTGTATGTGATCAGCAGGACCTTGTAGTGGATCCTGGCTGTAACGGGCCAGCCAGTGCAGTGTGAAAAGGCTCTGTCCTTTTTTTTTTTTTATATATATAATTTTTATCCCACGATTTTGTAACCCATTTTTCACCCCTGTGTCAATTATCTAATGTGATCCTGGGCTCTACACACCCTCCGCCAACCTAGTCCCCATATATGGGGGACATGGGGAGAGCAACGGACTTGAACTCATGCTTCCTTCATGCCTGAGTGTCCAAGTTGCTTCTTTACACCTGACAGGTTTCCCTGGTTGGACGTAGCGCGTGGAAGGAACACGTTATTCCAACCAGTTCCTTTCCCCTCCATCAGGCGCCCCGGCTGGCCAGGGGGAGGCAGTTTAGAGACCAGGATTACTGCATGTTTTTTGTGGGGGTACCTACCCTAGGGGGCACAGGGAGAACATGCAAACTCCACACAGAAAGGCCCTGAGCGGGAATCGAAACCAGGACCTTCTAGCTGTGAGGCGACAGCACTACCAACTGTGCCACCGTGCCCCTGGCAGCGCTGTTCTGAATGTACTGCAGCTTCTGTACATTTTTGCCAGGAATCCCAATGAAGAGGGCGTTGCAGTAGTCCAGTCTAGAGGAGATAAAGGCATGGATGAGCTTCTCTGCATCTGACTGGGTTTGAAGGGGGCGGAGTTTGGAGATGTTTTTGAGATGGTAGAATGCGGTTCTGAACAGATGCTTTATGTGGTCATTGAATGTCAGGTGAGGATCAAACTTGACACCCAAGTTTGTGACTGAGGAGGAGAAGGGGATAACCTGGCCGTCGAAGGTGAGATGGGACACATGGGGCATGAATGAACCTGGTGTGGTGTGCCAACAAGAAGGGCTTCAGTTTTGCTACCGTTTAACTGAAGGAAGTTGTTGCTCATCCATGCCTTTATCTCCTCAAGACAGGTGGTGAGACATGACATGGCTGCAGAGGGGTTGAGGGGGCAGTCTTTATGTACAGTGATTGCATTTTTGTACAGTGATTGCTATGTCACTGTACAGTGCTTGCTTGTACAGTGATTGCATTTTGATTTAAAGTACAGTTTTACTTACTGTGGTAATGGTAATGGTTCATGGCATGGTAAGAAATTATTTCCGAAACAATTTAACAGCAGTAGTTTAGGTTTAGGTTTCATTTAACCAGTTGACGTCAACTGAGAATGGTCACACACAGCACACACCTGGGAGCTGTCCAGTACAACCAGTTATCCACTGTTGGCCATTGGCCAACTATGCCAGAGCGATGAGATTAACTGCTGGCAGGTCTTGAGGCCCAGGAGGGCTAATCAGATTAGTTTCCAACAACCTTATGATCACACTGCACCGATAATGAAATATGTGGGAGCAAATACGAAGATACGGTGAACAAGGGAGTGGCTGTGATTGACAGCATCATTGACAATGACAAAACACTTTAGCCGACTGAATCTCTTGGAAGCTCAATGCCAGTTGCCACCATTACCAAGGATCACCGACCTTTACCTGACGCCATGATGACACATCAGGACAACAAGAGAGAAGCAAATGGATGAAAGGGATGGGTGTTAGCTGGGAGCCTGTGCAAGTGACAGATGGAGGGGGTGGTAAAATAGATTAGAGAATTGAAAAGTCCAAAAAAGAAATTCTGGGAACACAGGGTGATGAAGATGGAGAGAGCTGGCGAAGTGGAGGCGAGAGGGAGGATAGGTGACAGAAAGATGAAGTGAGAGAGGGACAGGGGAAATGACAGCAGCTGTACTAATGTCTTGCAGAGCGAGAAATTGAAAGTGAAAGAATGTAGAGTGAAAAGGTATCAGAATCAGAGCAGAGACCCAAAGAAAGCAAAATACTCCTGACGTGGATATACAGTTAGTCAGGGTACCCATAATTGAAATACTTTACTTAATTAATTACTTGTTAATTGGTCAATGTCTGTTGTTACTGCACTAGTAAATGCATTTATATAACGCTTTTCTCCAAAGTGCTTTACAATGTATTTCACATTCATCTATTCAAGTTCACACACCGATGGCGGAGGAAACCATGCAAGGCACCAACCTGCTCATCAGGAGCAGTTAGGGGTTCAGTAAGTGTCTTGCCCAAGGACACTTCGACACGTAGCCGGGAAGAGCCGGGGATCGAACCTGGAACCTTTGGATTCCATGATCAAAACTATTTGTTAGGGCGGTTGATTGAGTGGTGTGTACAACAGTAGCCCATAGGGAGCTAAAGTTGGCTATGCTCCACCTCCCACCTGATTCATAGTCAGTGCCAGATATGTGTCTTATATGTTTTATATACACAGATTAACAATTAAATTGAAAATCAGTTAGGTGCGAAGAGGAAAGGACAAGCATGCAGGGGCCAGGGATAACTGCTTTCTCTGTGGTGGGAGCGATAGAGAAGAAGGGGGTTGTTAGCAAAGGTCTGGGGGCGGGAAATATGTATTCAATAAAACAATATTTCATTGGACTACAATTAAGATCAAATTTACCTCCACCTCTCCAGACTCGAGTGCACAGATTTGGATATCCTGCAGTTCCACGTACGAAATAAGAAAAACATCTTGCCGATACAGTATTTTCATACGTACACATACGACAATTCACATACAGTATATACACCTGCTGACAGTCACAACATATTGCACTACCCTCATGGCCCACATGTTGTTCAACCTTTATTCATTGAATACGGCAAAAGTGGTGACATATTGCATATCCTATCCCTTAAGGCCAACGTCTACACTACATACTGTATTGGTGTCGAGGAGCTTAATGGACTTAGGCAGAAATTAATATTAATTTAATGTTTTGGCCTGCAATTGGGGACCTAGAATCTCCCGCCAGATGGTAAAGGCTGGACTTTGAACTATGGGTGAAGAGTGTGGGTTTGCTTTGGATCAGACACTCTTATGAGCAATCTGTCTGATGACAGATTGCTCATAAATCGTCTAGAGACAAGTGTTTTTATTTTATTTTTTCCGAGCAGTCTGTACCAGACGGGTGAACAATCAGCAGACGTCACTGCCCCCCCCCCCCCCCCCCCCCGCGATCGAAATATCCCATACAGACAGTTTTTTGCTTATAAACAGCGCAGCGGGGCACTGTACAACAGTTGTACAGTGCCCCGCTGTACAACTGTAGCAGCTGCAGGCAGCTACAAGCCCCAAACTGCGTTTTGGTTTATAAACAGTGGGGCACTGTACAATTGTTGTGATTTGTGCACGTACCTGGCTGTCGGGACACGAGACTGGGAAAGCCCAATGCATGCACACTCGTGGCGCACCACAGACACGTCACTACTGACTTCCTTCACATTATTAGACTACAGCCCTACGCTCTAACAGAGCTGTTGGGAGGGAGGCGGCGGCGGGGCACATGTTGCCTATGCATATGGTATGGTGTGTGGCTGTGTGTGCTATAGCAGCAGCCACCACCAGGCTCCGCCAAACTTTGTTCAACACAACTGTCATTGCATCTCTGTATTATAATTTCATTTTACAGAGACGGCACGGGTGGGCGGCCGTGTGCCCACCTTGCCTCTGGGCCCCCAGAGGCAAGGGGGGCCCAGAGGCAATGTCCCCCAACCACTTCCTGGAATACCTGGTGACCTGGTTGAGCAGGCGAGTCTGCAGCAGCAGGTCTCTGTCTGGGAGCAGGCTGTCACAGATGAGGTTCTGGTTGGAACGCACCGCCATGCCGTGGCACACACACACAGAAGACAGTACGTCCAGCACCTGGTCCACAAACAGACACCCCGTCATACGGCAAAGAGTTAATAAACATCATATCATATCTCATATATACCAGTAAGACGCCCTGAGGGCGAGAAGCGACTGTCAGAACAGGTCAGCTCTATATATGGAGATCTGAGGGTTTGAGGTCAGATGTAGAGTTGCTGGCCGGCTCCATAATCCATCCATGATGTCACGTGATGTCACGAGATGTCATGAGGCATGACCATATATGGAGACGTGATGTCACAAGGCGTGACCATATATGGAGGTGTGGGTGACTAACTAACTAACGGACGGACACGAGATACGCAGGTTTTCATAGTAAATGCGACCTACGGTCACAATAGATTCAGAGTCATTGTATATTCTGTGTATCCTCAGTCCCAGCTCAGGATAGATGCAATCCTGAACTAAGTGGTGCCAACTAGTTTATGGTCACTCACCACACTTATTAGCCTTTTAAACTGTATTACCAATTACTACATTAGACATGCATTCTAAAAGCTCCATTCACACTGGAGACGGGCTTTACTGTTCATTAGCTGTGCATTGTTGTTTACAGTCAGTGCATTATCTGCCTATGGTTTCTGGTAATATATTGACCACTTATTTTGTATGTCAGTGGCAAAGAAAACAAGCAATCACATGGCTCCTCATCCTACAGTACCTCAGGAGAGGAAGGAAACATCATGCGGAACACGATACCTTGTGATTGCGCCCATGCTTATCCAGAAGAGAGATGATAGATGTAATGTGACCTTCTTTGATTCCATTGAGCGCCTCTGGACTCTCCACCAGGACACAGTGAAGAACCTCCAAGATGCCTATACACAACATGACAGACTGGTAATTACAGCCATAAGTGGCTTCGTACCCCCCCCCCCCCCCCCCCCCCCCCCGCCCCATGTGAATGTGGACAAGCAGATGCACCGATACTGGATTCGGATTATTAGCGTCATAAGCTAATTGTCTCAAGTCGGTTTGAATTACCATGACTGATAATACTGCGGATGTTGACTTAATTCTACATTACTGGCTCTGTTGTTTAGCCATCTTCAGATGCTCCGCTTAATGTATGGAAATTAATGTATGTAAATCCATGAGTGAATCTTTGACCCAAATGCATCAGAGATGCAGTACCCTCCCTCCCTACCTTCAAAACCACCCTGAAAACCCGCCTGTTAGAAGAATGGCCTTCCCGAGTTGGCTTTGATTTCAACTTGTTGCTTTTAGTGTTTTATTGCTTTTAAATGTGTGTCTTTTACTTCTTTATCTTTTCCTAATAATGTTATTTTCTTTTGTTCCCTCCCTGGCCCCCACACATCTCTTCTTTGAGTACTTAGACAAGCGCTATATAAATCCCAGATATTATTATTATAACTTGATTGTTTCATAATAGTCATTCCAACCAACCAGTGGAGGCTGCCAGCTTGTCAAGCCTGCCAATCAGCCACTCGAGGGAGCCTGAGAACTGGGCACAGTTCCTACGATTCCCCCTGATCAGAGCAGCTGAAAGGCACATTAAAAGAAAAAAAATACATTCATTTTGTGTGACAATTTCTGGACCATGTCATTCATGAACATGCTTAGGGAGGGAAGAAAAACAATGTGTGTTGTCCCATACGTTGAGGTTGATTTGTTTTCTGAAATGCTCACCCAGCAGCTCGTAGAACAAATTGAGGATGTTCTCGCTTTCTTCTCCTCCTTCACTCCCCACAGCCTCAGTAAACTGAGAGGCACTGCTGCACTGGTGGAGACGGTCAATACAGTCCAAGACCAAACCAATCACACCCTGTAAAGAATGTTATGTACTTGTGTGAAATACCTATGTTTTTATATCAGTGGTTCTCAATATTTCATGTCAAGGAGTCCAAAAATTATATGTAATTGATTGACCACAGACCCCCATCTGAAAATATGTTGTTCCAGGAACCCCTCAGAAGCAAAGATTTGAGTTAAAAAACGTTCGCTCTGAAAGAATATATATTCAAAGGGTTGCGGTTTGTGCTGCATTTACACAATTTTTCAAAAATAGCAGACCTACAAGCTCATAGTGCGGCACTCGGTGCCGCACTATGAGCTAGTGGGTTAATAGTCACATGATGGACCAATTCATTCATAAGCATTATTTACCTCCTCTTGAAACAGGTACTGTCTAGTCTTCAGGGCTCTCATGCTGTTCTGTCGGAACTCATGTCCCAGCCCCTCCCCTGGGGCCTGGAAGTAGCTAATGAGATCCTGCAGACTGAGTCCCACTGTCTCTGATGGTAGATTGAATGAGGGGATGTTTCCTTGCTGGCTAAGACCATCAAGTTTCCTACAGACAGGAAGGTGGATTAACAAAGTCAAGTCAAAGTGACTTTATTTGTATAGCGCTTCACCTGAAAATACAACAATACTAGGAAGCGCACACACACAGAGAGAGAGAGAGAGAGAGAGAGAGAGAGAGAGAGAGAGAGAGAGAGAGAGAGAATCTTTATTTAACCAAGTGTGTTTAATCAATGTTGGAGAGACTCAGTCAATACAGAGCGTCGCAGTCCCGCCCCCTACCAGGGCCCAGGAAATGATTCTCCGTTCATTTTCCTCATAGACATTTCAGAAAGTATTTATTTAAAGACGTTTACGCCACGGACAAAGCCAACTCTTGTCGTGACAAATCATGACAACAAACACAATTTTTCGGGCCAAACAAAGAATTAGAAAGTAGAGAAAAACGGCAGGTTACAACACTTTTTTTGTTGTTTTTCTTCTATGTAATTATTTGTTTGGTCCAAAATATTGTGTGTGTTGTCATGATTTGTCACGACTCGAGTTGGCTTTGTACGACGCTTAAAAGGTCTTTAAATAAATACTTTTTTAAATGTCTATGGGGAAAATGCAATGGGATTCATTTCCTGGGCCTGGCGTCGTCATGAAAGGGGGCGGGACTGCGACGCTCTATTGTACCGCCTATCTACAAGCTTCCCACCCACAACCACTGGCAATTGTGTTTGTTGGAGCGCCCGGCCAAGCCAGAGGCGCCGCACTGCTGTGGTGGACGAGTGTTTTCCCCTACCCAGTCACCATTTTAATTTTTAACTCAACAAACCGTGTCCCACTATGGACTATAGTGACTTCCAGTGCTGCTGTGTAGCCTAGGCTGTACCTGACAAAGTGGGTGAAGAGAAGAACAGCACTGCGGATCAGTCTGGTGGTGTGAGACTCCTCACTCTGTGAGCGAGACAGGGTCAGCCCATCATCCATGTGACCCTCACTGTCCAGGATGGCCTGGGAAGACAATCATCATTAGAGCATCATTTTACATCATGTACTAGCCCCTTTCCGGACCCTCGGTTACCGTTTCTGTATTTTGGACGGCGGTACCCTAGGGTCCCTTGAAGGTTAATCCTCTCTCCAATAGACGCAGCTGTACCACTGTCTGGTCACGGACACATCTAGCGTTAATTGCTGTTGATGAGATGTTTCAAAGACGAATAAAGTAGCAGTAGGAGACCGCGGAAACATGTGCGAAGCGGCGCTAATCGTGGTTGCCTTTTTTTTTAGCTCCTCTGAAGTTCTCTCTCATCTCTCTTCCTTGTTGTTGAAGTGAGGAAGAGATCATTTCAGAGAAGCAAATATTTAAAAAATTGATTAAAAATACTTAATGGCGACACCGATTAGCGCCGCTTCACACAAGTTTCCATGGTCTCCTACTACTACTTTATGCATCTTTGAAACATCTCATCAACACTCAAGCGACGCTAGATGTGTCCGTGACCAGACAGTGGTACAGCTGCGTCTATTGGAGAGAGGATTCACTTTCAAGGAACCCTAGGGTATCGCTGTCCAAAATACAGAAAATTTAAATTTGTAACCAAGTGTCCTGAAAGGGCCTAACCATGCATACATGCATACAATGCAGCTGGGGGCACCTTGGCAAGAATTCCATTGACTGCAATGTTGCGACTAGCTGTATTGTATGTGCAGCGACAATAATAAAACACCTTGAACAACATTATCTTTGTTCATACAGTGATTTAGGGGAGGCATACTATGGTCCGACGGAGCATTGGTTCGACATGCGTCCGCACCTCGGACTAGCGCCTGCTCCCGTGCTTGCGGTTATGGTTAGGTTAGGGTTTGAGGTGGGTTGTCGTGTTTCGGACCAATGACTAGTCGGACCAAACACATGCACTCGTGATTTAGCCCATTACTACATCTTCAGAAAACATTGTACCCAAAATGACCTAATGTTACTGCCTGTTATTCACTTAAGATTCACCTTGCGCTGCACCCCTCCAACACGGGCACTTTTGACATCAATGGCTTGGTAGGTAAGCCACAGTCCAGAGTCGACATGTTGCACATAACAAATGGAGTCGCCATATTTGATCTCTGGGACGCCCATGCCATCCACATCCTTCTTTTGGCCAGATTCAAGCCTCTCCTATGGCAGGATAAAAATGATTAAAAAACAACTCAATAAAGTAAAAAAAAAATACAGAATTTTGGTAGAATTTGTAAATGTTTTTGTTTATTGCTGACAAATAGTTAAGTTAGGTCTATTGCTCAGCATTCTACGCTCATCACAACCGCATTCATTCTATGCTCATCACAACAGCCTTGACCAGTGGTCCAGTGTGTTTGGTATGTGAGCCGCAATGTTGTTTTTGTCGACTAAAACTAAGACGAAAAAGGTTCGTCGACTACCTTTTTTCACTGACGAAAACTAAATGGAAACTAAATGAAAACTAAGCTATGATGACTAAAACTAAGACTAAATATACTGACAATTTCGTCAACAAATCCAACAAGAGATCCAGTATGAGTCATTTTACAATTAGTTCGGCTATTTTCAGCAAGTGAAAGAAACAGTCATTACGACGGCATCAAGGGCCGCCAAAATAAATTTTGTTTGACTAAATCAACTGTAAATTTAGTCGACTAAAATCTTATGATTTTTATTCGATTAAAACTAGACTAACACTAAAACATTCCAGGTGACTAAAATGCGACTAAACTAAGTGAAAACTATTCAAGAGACTAATGACTAAAACTAAAATCAAAATCTGCTGCCAAAAACAACACTGGTGAGCCCTGACCTTTGAGGGTCTGAAGCAGAAGGAGGTTGTTTTGACATCCGCCCTGGCCCTCTCCACCAGCTGCAGGCCCATCTCCTCCGTTAGGCCCAAGTACCTCCCAGTAGTGACATGGCGCAGCCTGAAGGGCTGGCCCCAGCGTGTGTGGCTACCACTCCACCTGAGAGACAGAAGAGTTTGTTTGTTTGTTTTTTGACCACTTTCAAGTAACCTCATATCACGTCATTTCATTATATGGGAACATTAGGAACATTACATTCACAGTAATAGGCCAGGGTAGATGTCAGGTTTTTGCTTGTAGCAATTCTCCACTCTTCAAGGGCAGGATAGCAGAACACTTCATGGTTTGACCCTCATGAAAGCAATGTTACGTTCTTAGCTTACGCATGTTTCATGATAACTACTTTTTATATATGTGATGTATGCCATGCTTTTTGTTATTGCTTAATGTAAATCGCTCTGGATTAAGAGCGTCTGCTAAATGCCTAAATTGTAAATTGTAATGTCTCACACACAACTTGTGTGCGAGACATTGCAGAAGGCAGCAAATGAACCAAATGCTGTAGCTGGGCTAGGCTACATGCCAATGTGAGATAAAGGGAGATTCTAGAAATATGAAAATACTACTATACCAATCTTTCCATTTAGAATTAATCCTTAAAATTAATTAATATTGCATCATATCGGTTTATTTTCATTATAAGGTTGAAATCTTGACTGTTATTTGTCGATTCAAATAATTTTAATAATTTTCCTTGGCCATTTTCCATGACCACTTGAGGGCCAAGAGGGTTACAAGAGCAATACTGGAGAGACGATGTTGGCAGGCGCAGGCCAGTGTAGTGGACTAGTGGTACTTAGAAAGAAATGTGTTCACTAGCCGAGCACACACAGCATTAGTGAGAAAACAAGAAATGATCACATATTATCAGGTGAAAGAAGCGCTGGTTTATTTAGTAACGAACGCTCCTCTCAACCGGCCGGTCTCAATCATAACATTACGTTACATAACATTGGGTGTCTCTAAAGATTTCTGTTACTTGCTTCCTGTTTCCTGGTCATGTGACCTGAGTAACCTATACATGACAGCCAATCAGGACTAGGTCCTCAGTATTACTAGAGCCAAATTCCGATACCGCAACTTTTACACTTTCCACTTGCACCTTAGCCCCGCCCCCATAGAGTATTAAAAGGATAGAGATCAGAAGCGCTCAATGTTAAAGCCCAGCTGCACGGTGTTTCCCAATCATACTTCCACGGGTCCGCCTGCAGTCCCTCCTCTTACCACTAGGGCCCAGTGCTTCAACGTTGGATAGCCTCACTGGCCCCTTGCCCGCCCCCAGCGAGGAGGAGAGGATTCGATGCAAGGACAGAGTGGTGGAGTGGATTTGCCTCTAGGATCAGAACGTACTACGCTGTCATTTCATAGCGATGGCACATTCCGCGATCACTTGTGACGTGTATCAATTCAATTCAATTCAATTCAAAGGTCTTCATTGGCATGGGAAAACATATGTTACATTGCCAAAGAGGAACAATACAATGTGTCACACAGCTGGATCACTGGAACCCAGAGCCGTGGGTGAGATAGAATAGCGTAGTACAGAATAGAAGAATAGACAATTCATCAATGTGTATGGCCACATCGTTATATCTTCATAGGTAACACGTGCAAGGCTATTTATTCCAGAAATAGTGAATAAGCGCCAGGATGCGCAAACTTATATTAGGTATATGATTATGAAGGGAATTCCTGACCTGCCCAGTGCCCACAGCCCGCGTTCCTTTTTGCTCGTATAAATCCCCCAGCTTGTGAACATACGGAAGCACACAGTGCTGTAAAATATCCTAATAAATGGTTGTGTTGACTCTACATGATAAAACACAGTGATGATTTGGGGCCATGTTAACCGCATGGTGTTGGTCCACTGTCAGTGAAAACCTTACACTGGAGTCAACACAACCATCTACCAGAATATTTTAGAGCACTTTGTGCTTCAGTATGTTGACAAGCTTTATGAAGATGCTGATTTTCCTTTCCAGCTCGAATTGGCACCTGCCCAAAACTACATGTACTGACCATGGTATTAGTGTGCTTAACTGACCAGCTAACTGGCCTGACCCGAACCCCACAGATAATCTAGGTTGTATTGTCAAGAGGAAGGTATGAGACATAACACCTCAACAGTGCCACAGGCTTATCACCTCCGCCCCATTAATGAAATAATTTGCTTAAAAGTAGCCCAGACCATGTATTGAGTGCATAAATTAACATACATTTCAGATGGTCAACATTTCTGTATTATAAATGTTTTTTTAGTGGTCTCATAAAGTATTCTAATATTGTGAGATAGGATTTTTTGATTTTCATGAGCTGTATGCCATAATCATCAGGATTAAAACAAAAAAAGGTTTTAAATATCTCACTTTACGCGCAATGAATCTACATGTAGAATATATGAAAGTTTCACTTTTTGAATTATATTATGGAAGAAAATGAACTTTCCACATATAAATAAATATCTTTTTTGTCACCGTCACAAAGAGAGAAATGAACTATTTTGAGGCAGATGAAGTGCGCACAATATAGCCTATATAGCAGGGGTCCTCAACTAGAAATGCTGAAGGTCCACAAATATTTTTTGAATAAGACCATGGTCCAGTCTCATGCGCGCGCAAATAAAATTGCGGGTCGCGGGCCACGTGGGCCCCACGGGGTGGGGCTGCCTCCCTCGCCCCCCACCCCTAGAAACAACTATGCCTGTTTAGTAGTCAAACCAAACTTATACAAATCGGGTCCCATCCAACCAACCAATACTGGGGTGCAGAGTATGAAAATATATTTTTTATATAATATTCATTATTCACCTGCAAAAATCTAATTTTGTTCATTCAACTGAATGTCTGAATGTGTCCCCATTATGTGCCCCTATTAGCTAGTGAGCCAGTCAGTGCAACATTGTCATCATGACATGCCGGCCCATAATACACAGGCACACACAGGCACACACACAATCAGTCGGTCCACATTCAGAGCGTTAATTGCGTTGCGGAGAATTCAACTCGCAGTCGCGGTGACTTTTTTTCTTCTCTTTATTCTATCATTTGTCCAGGGTCCGCAGAGAGGTGTGCCGCGGTCCGGTCGTGTGCCGCGGTCCGGTCGTGGACCGCGGTCCGCCTGTTGAGGACCACTGCTATATAGTACTATAGCCTACTTGTATTATTCTTACATATCACACAACTACTTTATCATTCTGAAGCTCTGTTAATTCAGCGAAAATGTGTCTCTTCAACTGTGTCTTCTTCAGTTTAAAAGTTGAATTGAGATTTTGGGTTTTGGAATTTGGCTTAGGTCTTCTACATTTCATGAGCTTTCACTAGTCGGTGATATATTGTAGGAAAGTGAGCTGGTCATGATGAAATATAATGAATTGCAAACCCACACAACACGCAGAATCTCCAGCCTCCAGAGAGAGCGGGCATGACTGGACACAGATCCAACCTCATAATGCATCATCCTAGGCGAGAGACAGATGAGAGGGAGGAGCGGAGAGGCAGAGGAGAAGAGATAAGAAGAACTGATTTGCCAACATTATTTTTCAACTGAATGTTAATTTATAGAAGTTGTAAAAAAGTCTCTGGGATGGACCTTCGGAGCTCCTCGCCCTGCTCTGTGGGTGGAACCGTCAGACAGGCGTCACTGTGTCCATGCAGCAGCCTCAGTGTGTCCCCCCCCTTCAGGTATCCTATACAGTTAGTACAGGAGAGACCTGATTAAGGGCACATTCGCACCAGAATGTTTTACTGCAATTAAAACGAATCCTGGTGCGTATTGTCGGAAAGTGCACTTCGTTTGGGCAGGCGTGAAGGCTCATTGGAATTCTTGTGCGGGAAAAAAAAACGGGGGTCTCGGTTTGCTTCCAAGCGCACCAGAATTCGGTTCAATGTATTGTAGGTGTGAATGCAATCACACCAAATAGCGTGGTTGGTTGGTTGGTCAAAGACGTACACAGGAATAAGTAGGAAAGTAGACAGTGGGCCATGTTCAGTTCCCAGTCCAGTCGCTGCTACTATACCGTAGAAGCGCACACCTCTCTCTCTCCTGATTAGGTAATAAAGGTGCGCACCCGTGACTGCGAGCTTTCCGTTGTCACTGCTGCCCTGACCGGGTGCATGCGTGAAGACTATGTTCTCAAATAAAAAAAATGTATTTAATTATTTCCATACATTATATGAATAACATATGACATATTTATTTTTGCAGCGATGTTCCTTCATTTTCAACCTCCTGGCCTTGGTGGAGATGTACAATGGAGGCGATGGGTGCCCAGCACCAGCACCTGTGGCTATGTGGCTTAACTACGCACATACTGCACACCTCGAGAATAGCCAATCTACAAGCTCACAACACGTCTCTGTTGTGAATAACTGTCGACCCTGTAGAGAGAGAGAGCAGCCTACCATTCCTATAATTTATTTAATAGCATACTTTGTTAGCGCTTGCCATCTGCTTGTATAGCTTGTAGGATACCGTACCCTGGTAAAGCTCGATGGTGAAGCTATACAACGGGTCGCACGTCAAAAATAGCCAATCTACAAGCTCACAATGTGTCGACTCGTGTCCTCGACGTGTTGTGAGCTTGTAGATCTGCTATTTTCAGAGCTATTTCCGCAACCCCTTATAGACAAATAAGTGAATTCCACTTTAGCTGTTTCCTTAATTTTAGACTAGTCAGTACTACCGTCAGTACATCAGCTACATCTGTCTAAATCAGACTCTCTATTCAAGCCATAATACCCGAAAGTGTCCTTTACTGTGATTAAGGGTTTTAAGTCATGGTGCATCAGCGGTATCACAGTATCCATAATCATTAGTTGTAACTTCCCTCTCGGGCATTGGAGTGCAATGGATGAGAAATATACTTCACACCAGATGGCAATTGCCAACCATAACCGATTTGCTCTAGTCTAAGAAATCAGCGAATGGACTAATTACATTTTGGCCCAGAAGCATTAGATTGCAACCATTCATAATTGTATTTATATTATTGTTGTAAAGGGGGCTTTAATGTTTCTGGGCATGTGGCATATTAGGGGAGAAAAATGCGAATCTGTGTCCCAGCGTGCATCTACAGCCTCAACACAGAAAGTACCATTTGCTGCCATGTACAGCATGGCTGATTGTTTGTCACATTTGCTATTTGATATGGATATTGATATTTCACAGATTACCCCATTTTGACCTGAGATCAGATTCTAACAGTTTCTATGTCAGTCGTTCTTCGATTTTTCAAAAGTAGCAGACCTACAAGCTCGTAGCGCGCCACTCGGTGGCGCGCTATGAGCTTGTAGATCTGCTATTTTTCAGCATAACATAACATAATGCTGAAAAATAGCTAATGCTAACACCAAAAGGCTTCCCGCCCAAAATGGGTTAATGGTTTTGCTTCTTACCAATTTGAGAGAGTGAGAAATTAAAAAAAATAATCACCTTGAGCGACACCACTTCCAGAACAGATAGGGGCGACACTCCAGAGAGTCTGCTGAAAACCTGCGTCAACAATAAGACTGCCACTCAAGCTCCTGTTGTCTACCACACTGCCGTAGGACAGGTGCTGGAAAACAAGAAAATGGCATTTCAAAAGTGGCCTCTGCTCAGTACATTACCTGTTGGTTATTGTTGAAGTGTGCCCCTCTGAGGTCCGATATAGAGGCAGAGGAGAAAACTGAAATCAGCTAGAGCAGTGCGGATGGGGGCCAAATTCCCTATGTGTGCTTCCTCAAAATACAACTTTTGCTGCTGACATTTTGTCTCCAACATAAGTAGTTGTCAGCAACTGTTTATTTTGTTTTTCAGTGCACCTGAAAATATTTTCCTGTATTCTTCCCCTGGGTGTTCCACAAACACCGGCTGGATAGTTTTAAAGTTTAAAAGATTGAAACATTTCTAGTCAGTCAGCTATGTTGTTTTGCACTCTGTCTGTGTGTGTGTGCTTGTGTACGTCCGTACAGGCATTTGGCACGGAGTTTGCTAAATCTGACTGATACATTCTGGATCACATGACTCTAGAGATAATATGTACCAAGTTGTGTGAGTTTTGGACAAAGCAAATAGGTGTGTTTTTTTTATTTTTTATGTTGCTTTCGCCTTTATTTTATATATTTTATGGAGGGACAGACAGTAGGCTGACAGGAAAGGGGGAGAGAGATGGGGGGGAGGACATGCAGTAAGGGCCGTCGGGATCGGGAGTCGAACCCGCAGCACACTGCCAGACTGGATTACCAGCCAAGGTGCCTGGACCACTGAGCCATGGCCCAGGCCAGGCCTAGTGTGTTTTGAAGAAAACATTAAAATGGCGGACAACAGGGCTGGACTGGCCATAGGACGTACCGGGCATATTCCTGGTGGGCCGCGACCGTATGGGGCCGCCATGATATTGACCATGACTTTTTTGACAGGCAAGGCAGGCCAATAGGCGGCAGGCCACCAGGAAAGGTCCGGGCATGCTGCCATTCTGCCAGTGCCATCATGATAATTTCACTGTACCTGTATCAGTGAGTGACAAATAAACCCTCTTCTATCTTGAATCATTTTGCCAGCATCATTCTTGTGAGAGCAACAGGGTTGTGTAGTTGTCTGTTGGTTTGTATAATTTATGTTGTTCTGTAAAAGTGGTGGTGTTAGGGCTTGTTTGTTTGTCTGTGCCTCGACGGAGCGGACGGTATACTGTAGTTTCTGCTATCTGCGCGCTGGTTGTGGTGGTCTGGGCCAAATTTGCGCAAAAATGACCGGCCAGAATTTTTGTTCCAGTCCAGCCCTGGCGGACAATCTGGTAAAAGGCCTATTATGTGGAGTTGCATCATGATTGACTTCATGAAGTGGGCTGTTATAGTGCCACCATGAGGTCAATTTGAAAAATGTGAGGATATCTTAGCATACTGTGAGTGGCGTGCACAGTTTCACTCCCATCGGCCCATCGTTGCCTGAAATGAGCTCTTCACAGACGGATAGACAGACAGGCTCACGGAGCAAAAACAAAATCCCTCGCCTCCTCCTGGGCGGGGATAATTCATTTGTTCATTAACTGCAATTCCATTCATCTTGTATAGATGTTCAAATGTCTCTGGGGTCTAGTCTATGTGGGACGAAACGAAACAAGATCATAAAGTTAGAAGAGCGGAACACAAGGCAGCATTAAACAACAACAACATGGATTATGTAATTGCACATCCCTTATGTGAGCACAAATCATGGCTTAGGCTACCTGCCTCGCTTACGTTTTGGGGCGTTGATAAAATGAATACTTCCCCCGAGAGGTGGTGAATTGATTACTATTGAACCGTGTTTTTGGATCATGAACTAAACTCCGTAGAACCTTCTACATAAGTAGAAGTCTAGCCACCTTGACAAGTTCAAGGTGGGCTTTGATTGATTGATTGAAATATTTATTAACAGTTTGCAGAATTACAGTACATTTCAAGCACAAACTCAATACAAAGACTGTTAACTGTGAGTGGACGACCCAATTAAGCATTACACTTGTTTACAAGAGGGTCCACCATGTTCAATTCATCAAAACATTTAGAGACGTACAAATAGACACTTCTATATAGTCAATGAACAGAACAGGAATTCATCATAAAGGAGGTAAAAAGGGAAAAGAAACATATATAGTGAAGGGGAAAGGGGGGGGGGGGGGTGGGGGATTGGCCTGTTGCCAAATTTGCCAATACAGCACAGTGTGGAACAGCTGAAACTAGAAAGGTGCAATTCTGGGAAAATTGCAGAAAAAAGACACAAATTGTGGCACTATGCCTGACTCACCAGATATCTCTCGGAGGACACGCTGACAAGTATAAGGTCGTCTCCAACACGTACCTTCTCACCCTCAGACCTCTGCTTGGATGCTGGGTGGACCGTCCACCAGCATGCCTCACCTGAACCCATATCAAACACACATACAGTACAGTATCTCACATCGTCCAACTGTATGCTTTTCATTGTGGCAGCAAATATATTGTAGGATGAAAAGATTTAAGTATTTCAGTCAGTGATACTGTCACATGACTGGTGGCCTTCTGTTGGCATCGTTTCTTTATTGTCTATGTACTGTGTGATCTGTTTGTTTCCATATGTTTTATGTATATCCTGATGACTGCTGTGCACAAAACACATTTCCGAAAGGACAAATAAAGTATCTATCTATTTATCTATCTATCTATCTATCTATCTATCTATCTTAGGTCAAAGGATTTAGAAACATTTATTGCAGCAAATAGTTGTACAGTTGTATTTAGCATACTGGCTTATTCTGCGTATTGGCATAGGCCTATATGGTATTATTGCA
Organism: Electrona antarctica; assembly: GCF_951216825.1. Classification (NCBI taxonomy): domain Eukaryota; kingdom Metazoa; phylum Chordata; class Actinopteri; order Myctophiformes; family Myctophidae; genus Electrona; species Electrona antarctica. Next base: position 50,717,282 of record NC_136791.1, read on the forward strand.
CAAACCAAACATAATTCAGAAATAGCCTGTAAACTGTGCACAGAATCTGTGTACAAATATTAACATGTGGACGTTGGATTACTGTAGCGATCTGTGCTAACACAACAGTGACTTAAATGATTAGCAGAGTGTAATAAGCTGTCAGTGTAACAAAGAACATGGCTAAGAGACAAGAAGTTGTAGAAAGATGAGAGAATCTATGTACAGAGACACTCCATAGAATAGCGCTGAGAGATAATACAGTATATAATTCCCAAAGTGCCTAATACCTGCTTTATTCTCTTGTAGACCAACATCAAATGCTAGCTTATCGGTCGAAGATTCTGAAGTAGACAAGCAGCTGAGATACTTGGGATGAAAAGAGTGGATATTTCAACAAGAGAATGGAAACAGAAGACAGGTTGTTAATTCAACATTTCAACTGCCCCATTGAATTGAATTCTCTTTACATAATAGTGAATTGAAACAAGTGAACAAAAAAAGATTTGCTGTCCAATGTCCATATACCTCTTCTTAGGGCTCCATTTTCGTCACTGCTAAACCCCTTATCCCTAAACTTCTTTGCCTTTTTTTACTATTTTGCAAAACATTATTTAATAGTTAAAATGGCCAGTCTTCAAGCTCACAACGTGTCAATGTAGATTGGCTAGTTGAACTATTCAAAAATGTTTTTCAAAATAGTAAAAAAAAAAGGCAAAGAAGTTTAGGGATAAGGGGTTTAGCGGTGACGAAAATGGAGCCCTTAATAGGGTATAAGGACAGCAAATCTGTTTTCTTAGGGCCTAAGAAGGGGACAAGACAGAACAAAAGATTCTCATCTATTATCCGTGCAGTAATATGAATATGATCCCTCACCATGCCACTGTATGAGTGTTGAAATAACACTGCCTGGCCATACAGGAGGGTGCGATGACCACCTCCTTGTTCTGCCTGTAAAGCACACAGAGTAGAATACAATACCTTAAGATGCAGCATAAAATGTCAATCTTAATATTAAATAATCACCTGTATCAATGTTATGTTTATGTTTATTTATTTGATATGGACATAACAATTACATTGCTCATTGCACAGTTGTACAAATAGTAGATGCATCGTTTACAGTGGGTTAGCACATGTGCTAGTTTTCACCACTTGTCCACAGAAGACTTTTCTAAAAAATACAATGACACTATAGTTTAAAAAAACACCCAGTCAAATACAAAAAAAATATACATTCTAATAATAATTAGATAATTAGCAAAATTACAAAACCCATTACATAATCTCCAATACAAGAGTAAACATAATCACTCTAATAACCAGTCAGAAGCTATACATGTTGTTCCAAAACAGTTCAAAGCCTGGAATTTCATCCTTTTAGGGACCACTTTGGTGCTATCGATTCTTTGAGAGCAGAAAGGCCAAATGCCACGACAAGGCCATCACATCAAATCAAATAAGTCAATGGAAATCATTTCACATGTGATGGATTGATGGATGGATGTACTGTATGGAGGATTTTATTTTTTGGGGGCGCTAGCTATGCACAGCTTTGTGTGTCTGTGTATCTGTAGTATGGAATGTGATGATTTGATTGGCTGAGCACGGAATGTGATGATGTATGATGATGTATGATGATAAGAGCGCCCCTCACTTCACACGAGTGTGATTTGTAAGACATAGTATACCTATCAGTGAAATAACAAAAATCACACCTGTGTGAACTGTGAAGTGAGTGGCGCTCTTATCATCATACATCATAATACTTCATCTCATTCAGTCCAATTAGAATTTGTGTCCTCACCTGTTTAAGCAATGTTTGTGTTTACATAAAAACTCAAAAGCTGGCCATTCGTTGTAAACGGCATTTAATGTTCAATGTCTTGGGAAAATGACGTAAAACTGGCCATTCATTATCAATTAATTAATTAATGTTTGGGTTAGGACAATGTTTGAGTTTACACACACCCTCAAAGCTGGACATAGTTTATTTAACTTAATTATTGGTACAGCATTTGCAAACGAGTCAAAAGTGAATACACACTCAGCCCTGGACTGGTCACAGACTCTGAACTGGTTTGAAGATGTGGATGGTGAGTCAGGGGGGTTATAGTATATTGTTCCTTGGACCACATTGGCCATTTTGTCACTGTTTTTTGTCTTTAATAATCTGCAGGAGCACTGACTGAGGAGGTCATCTTCAATGGTGGATTTCTTCATAACTGAAACTGCCAGGAAGAGACAGGGAACACTAAGATAAGACACTAAGGTGTAACAGCCAGGTTGTGGCACATGCTTCCCTTCTCCAGCAGAAACCTTGATGAATGTGAGGCCCTTTGTAGTGGCACACTGTCAACTTTAACCACTCCCTGCCTATCTCAGCCAGATTGCTGCCATTTTTGGTGAAAAGAGACTCAAAGTGCAAGCAACACTTCTTATATCACTGGTACACATTGAGGCAGAGGAGAAAACTGAAATCAGCTAGAGCAGTGCGGATGGGGGCCAAATTCCCTATGTGTGCTTCCTCAAAATACAACTTTTGCTGCTGACATTTTGTCTCCAACATAAGTAGTTGTCAGCAACTGTTTCTTTTGTTTATCAGTGCACCTGAAAATATTTTCCTGTATTCTTCCCCTGGGTGTTCCACAAACACCGGCTGGATAGTTTTAAAGTTTAAAAGATTGAAACATTTCTAGTCAGTCAGCTACTTATTGTCTCCACCAGACCGAAGGCATGGGGAGAGAGTATGTTTTGCACTCTGTCCGTGTGTGTGTAAAGTAAGTAAAGTAAAGTTCTTTGTTTACCCAGGGTGAATGGACTAAGCTCGAGATGCTTGTTTACAGCCAGACCCTGCTCATAGAACATTTCATGGTAGGGGTTCAATGCCTTGCTCAAGGGCACTTCAGCGGTGGTAATTTTAACGTGCCGGTCCAGGGATTCGAACTGGCGACCTTCCGATAACAAGACCGCTCCGCAAACCGTTCGGCCACCGCTGCCCCGTCTGTGTACAGCTAATCTACAGCACCGTTAACCCGGTAGATGCCAAATTTTTCACACACCCTGGATGCCAACGATGAACCTCTGCCCCACATTTTCCAGAACAGCCTGTTATAGCGCCACCAGGAGGCTGACTTTTGAAAACTCCTCCAGATTCTGTCCAAAAATCCCGCAAATCGTTACACACTATCTCTATAGTCATGTGTTCAAGACGGATCTGTCCGATATTTCAGATTCCATCCTAATTGGCTAACATTGGCTTTCAAAGTTTGCAGGATTGGCCCGTTTTGAACAAAAAGCCTCAAATCATGAACGTGTGCAATATATCCCACCCTTTTCACATTGGCCAGTTATATAGTGCCACCAACAGGTGGATTTTTGCGAAACACATTTTTGGAACAAAATGCCTCAAATCATCCGATTGCCTTTTCATTCCTGGCTTAATGTGAACTGCTTCTCATGCCGATTGCTATTGTGTGTCATGCCAGTCAGTTATCAAATATAACATATTTATAACGTTCACACAAAGACAAGTCTAATTGTTTTGTGCTCATTTCTTTTTTTCTTTTTCTTTCATCCCATGATTTTGTAACCCATTTTTTAATCCTGGGCGCTACACTCCCTCTGCCAACCTAGGGAGAGCAACGAACTGACCCCATACTTCCTTCTATGCATGAGGAGCTTCTTTTCACCTGACATGAGGGAGTTTCCCTGGTAGGACGTGGTATCGTGTGGAAGGAACACGTTATTTCCAACCAGTGCCTTTCCCCTCCACCCGGCTGGCCAGGGGGAGGCAGTTTAGAGACCAGGATTACTGCGTGTTTTTTGTGTGAGAACATGCAAACTCCACACAGAAACTTGTGCTTATTTCTGGTTAACTTTTTTAGTGTCTACTAAAAGAGAACAAGAAACAAAATGGAAGTAATAGAGGTTCTTTGTCTAAGCTGCTCAAAAATCTGCACAATTTGGTTGCACATTTCAATAAATTGACCTATTTTAGTCATTGTGGAGGACCCCTTTACAACCACCACCTCCCAACCTCCTTCCTGGTACCCAGTTGGCCACTATTTCCAGACAGATGGGCATTTGATACTGTAGTCAGTGAAACACCCTGCTGTATTTGTGACACTCAGATGAAAATGCAAGAAACTGGAGCACGTTTTTGCTACATTTTGGAGGCATTGAGACTCATTAGAATAGTCAATTTCAATTACACATTCATGAATGGAACTCTAGATTAAACCCTTGTCAGTGAAGATATGCAACCAAAGACATTGACAGATGTAACCCCTATTAAAATACACAAAAGCACACTCAATTATAATTTAGATCAAAAGCACACTCAATTATAATTTAGATCAAAAGCACACTCAATTATAATTTAGATCAAGAATAAGAGTATGGAACAGAATCTCACTCCTGCAGCCTGGTACTTGGCCAGTGTCTCCTGAAGGGCTCGGACAGAAAGACAGTGGGCCAGGACGAAGGCACACACCGACAGGTCTGGAGGAACATTCTGTAAAATGAAGTGAATAACATATAGCAAAGTCAGAGATTTCCGAGCATTGTGTACATTATTGTCCAATACCGTAGGCCAGGGGTTCTCAACCCGTGGGTCGCGACCCCTCGGGGGGGGGGGGGTCGCCAAATTATTTTGAGGGGTCCCCAAATTATTAAAAAAAGATTATAAATTAAATTAAATAAAAAAATTGCAACTGAATGGCTGGAAAGTAGAAATGAAGAGTTTACATATAGTACACATAGTACATGCATACACCTTCCCTAATGATTATATCTGGTTTCAGTATTTATTTATGGTGTATTGTCTCTATTATTAAGGTTATTGTAGCAGTACATTTATATTGGGGGTCGGGAGGGGGCGAGGCGGGGGTCCCGAGACATTGCCAAAGCATTTCTGGGGGTCCCCGGCCAAAAAGGTTGAGAACCCCTGCCGTAGGCAACCACACAAAATGTATTAAAACCAAATCTTAAGTGTTAAGCAAACCATAACCCATGCCATGCATAATAACGTTTCCATATACAACTAAATTCTTTAAATGTATGTATTTAATGCGCAACTATGCATTCCATAAATGTATGTTGGACAAAATATATAGTAGGAGATTTTCTTCTGTGACTGCACTTCTACTAACAAAAGAGCACTTACAGTAGATGAACAATATATTTCATAAGTAATATGTACTTAGAGATATTAATTAGCTAATTACAATGTGACCCTGGTTGTTGGTGATATCTCAAAAATGATGTCTCGTATGGCTCAATGTATCATACTTAAAATCATTATCTGGCTGGATAGCACTTTCCTGCAAATTGAAATAGGACTGCATTTCACATTCATTTAGTGTTGGTTAAGGAGGATTTGCTTTTGATTTAAGCCTATTTTACCTTGCAATTGGAGGTGGGCTCGAGACAGCAAAGCCTGCAACCAAAGCCCTCCGCGGCAAGACACAGCTTCAGGTGCTCCTGCTGGGAGGTGAAGGTACTCTGCAAAACCACTTCATCCCCCTGACCCAGGAGAAAACACAAAAAACATAGCATTCAAGTTCAACACAAAGTCAAGTTTGGATAAGAGCTGTCTCAACGCCAATTCCTCTGGAAAAAAAGGCCTTTCTGTGTGGAGTTTCCATGTTATCCCCATGTCCCCTAGGGTAGGTACCCTCACAAAAAACATGCAGTAATCCTGGTCTCTATGCTGCTTCCCCCTGGTCAGCCTGATGGAGGGGAAAGGAACTGGAATAACGTGTTCCTTCCACCCGACGCGCTACATCCTACCGGGGAAACTCCAAGATTCAAATACGCAATACTACAGAGACACCCATATCAAACTACTTCAATAATGTTAAAGACGATGCACACAGGCACAACACCAGAGGGATTTCCAATAATCTTGTTCAACCCAGGTTCGGCTCAAACAAGGGGTTAAATTGGTTCTACTGCTATGCCACCAAAGTGTGGAATGCTCTACCAACAGTCCTACAAAAGTGTGACTCCTTAGTCCTTACCCTCCTTCAAAACCGCCCCTACTGTACAGGTACAGTATCTGCAATTTGTAACTGGTCCCTGTAAAATGTCTAAGCTTATCACCAGAAATCACCCCCCCATCCCCCAATTGTTTACAGTACTTTTTTTTTAAATTACTACTAGTATATGATGTTTTGCATATTATTGTATTAGTGTTTGTCTCAATGAATTGAATTACAGGACCACAATGGAAATAAGCCCTTCTTAGGGCTTTCTGTATTATTCTTTTAGACCCTTTTGTATAAATGTGTACCACTGTAGCCTACCTTTTGTGCAAACTGTTGATAGTATTAAAGTATTAAACCAATATTCAATCAAAAAACAGCATCCCTCACTTAATCTCTTATGCATCCAAACAAAAGCTCTATCAAGAACAGACCAAATTAACTATTAATCTCTACCTACCTGAAGGCAGTGTGAAGAGAGAACAGACACATCCATACATATTCATGGTCCAACAAAGATCTAACGCCTCTCAGCATCCGGCTTCTGCATGCTACCACCAAATTGGGGATATATCAATATTGGTGTAGCCTCTGACTCTAGATTCACCTTCCAGTCCACTCTCCATAATCAGAATTACTCTGAGAACTGTCAGTCACACATGAGACAGTGCAGTTTTGAGTATCCAGGCAGGGAGCAGGTTGTCAGGGGCTTTATTTCTAGGTATATTTGGACGGTGAGAGTGCAGTGCACTAGACCAAATCACACATTGGAGAGCTGGGGATGAGAAATACTTGACTGATAATACATGGGTTGTTAAAAGTGTTTGGTTGGATTTTAGACTGACATCCGTGACATCACATTTCACAGTTAGCAAAGCAAAGCAAAGTTCTTTGTTTACCCAGGGTGAATGGACTAAGCTCGAGATGCTTGTTTACAGCCAGACCCTGCTCATAGAACATTTCATGGTAGGGGTTCAATGTCTTGCTCAAGGGCACTTCAGCGGTGGTAATTTTAACGTGCCGGTCCGGGGATTCGAACTGGCGACCTTCCGATAACAAGACCGCTCCGCAAACCGTTCAGCCACCGCTGCCCCATAGTTCAACTAAAGGTGGCCTTACACTAGCCGATTTTTTTCAATCTGAAATCTGATAGCACCACACACTACAGGATAATCGGAGCGGGGCAGAGCAAATATCAAACATTCTTGATGTTGATCGGGCCGATCCCGATCGCGCTTTGAGCGGTCGGGCACTTTAGCTAAAAATAGCAAATCTACAATCTCACAACACCTCGTGCTGCGACATTTTGTGACTTGTGACTTGTGAGCTTGTAGATCGGCTATTTTCGGCAGAGGTTTGGTGTAGAGGGGAAAAAGCGCAGACCAAGAAGAGAGTGAATGGTCAAGTTTACTAAGTATTGACGGTGGTTAAATCATGAAAATACACATCAACATGTATCCAACACAACACTGGTGATAGTGCTATCAAACAAAGTAAATAAAATCTATGACAATTTTCTATCTGAAACACAATACATAATAGTGGGAGTCCATTCCTCTCAGCTCAGGCGTCCTTGGCTTGGGTTGAAAAACGTTGAAGACCCCTGGTCTACGTCTACAACATGGTGGCACTGCGGGGTTAACTGACTTACCCATGGTTATAGGGTTATTATGACAATTAAAACCTGGGCCTACTTGATCATGCAGGGTCCTCATTCCTTACAGCAGTGGTTCCCAAACCTTTTCATGTCAAGGACCCCCAAATTGACACCAATCAGCCCGCGGACCCCCATTTGAAAAGATATGCCAGGGACCCCCATAAGAGAAGATTTTGACGGCTCTAGCAGTGATTCTCAACCAGTTTCATTTCAAGTACCCCCAGTTTTACATGCTTTTAGGCTACGGAACCCCATTTAATGGCATTTCTATCATGAGACCCCAATTTCTATTGTAAAATCAATGTTAATTTAACTCTGAGAGTGTACAGATGGTTCCATATGTACACCGGCACCTCAGAGTTACTTTTTTTTTTCAGAGTACAGACCCATAAGGGTCCATTTGGTTCCAAACTATCATTTAGCTGGGTACCCCCTGGTACTCCCTCAAGTACCCCTGGGGGTCCCGGACCCCACTTTGGGAACCACTGCCTTACAGTACAGTAATGCCAACCTGTGTGTGTGTGTGTGTGTGTGTGTGTGTGTGTGTGTGTGTGTGTGTGTGTGTGTGTGTCCCAGCACCACTTTCCCTGACATGCTCTTATCAGGAGGTCAATGATAGCGAGCTGTGAGTGGAGGGCTCACAACAGTGTCCAGTGATGGGAGCCTCTATATGATCTCGTGCATAGATGATAAGAGCTAAAAATAAAAGCATATTCAAGACAAGAGCTTAAGTACCAGCCTTTAACTGTTAGCTAGCTACTAAACACAAATAATTTCAAGAGAAGGGAAGCCCAAAATAACTATTATTACGCCTATTCATTCATTATTTTACGAAAGCATATATTAGTGAAGATGGTGATGTGTCAGACAGCCAAGTGAAGTGACGACATGCACTTTCTGCTTCTGAGAATTTCTACGACAAATAGACAAGAATTGTATTCAAGTATTCAAAGTCTAATAATTGTAACCCATTTAAATTTAAATTTGTCAACCCACTCACCATGCGTAGAAACTGAATCTCATCCTCCCCATCTCCTCCTGCATCAGTCATTTCAACCAACGAAGTGGAACTTCAAACAAGTGGCCGCGAGGAAGAGAACATGACCACAAGTTAACTGGACTATCAATCATGTGCTGGCGGGCTAGCTCCTAGTGCAGCTGCACGTTGCTGTGGGCGGAGACTAACCATAATCACATGATTAGCAGGTGCATTTATTTAACAGCTAATTAAGACTTTATCTGTGAATACTTGTCTCACCTGTTATTTAACAAAAGTAAGACATTATTCTCTTAGGCCTACTGTGTTCTTTAGATATGAAGTTTGAGCTTTATCTTGGCTTTAACCCCAAATTCCCAATTACCCCATAATATAATTTATTTGGGGCAGCAAACTGATCTTTCCTACCATGAAGTTTCGTGAAATTATGTACAGGCACGTGCATGCACCAGTGTTGCCATGTCTGCTTATTATAAGCGACTTTGGGCTTCCTTTTCTTTAAGGTTGCTTGTATAGGCAAAACAAAAGTATATAGTTGTTTGTTTATTTGGGCTTGTTTCTGAATGTTGTTTAAACCAGTGGTTCTTAAACATTTTCATGTCAAGGACGCCCCAAATATGTAGTAGGCCTAGGCCTATATTTGTCCATGGACCCCCACCTGAAAAATATTTTGTGCCAGCAAGACGCTCTGAAAAATATTTTGTGGAGGGGCCCCAATACCAGATTTATAGCCTGGGAACTTGGGAAGCATTCCTTTTCGGGTTCAAGATCCTGTCGGGAGTGGATGCTATCTTACGTCATGTTAAGTAGTCATGGTTTGTAGTCATGCAGGCCGTAACCCTCAAACCAGTATATGAAATACCCCAAATAATTCCCTGCGATCAAGGGCATCATCATTTTAGAGTCTACCCAATAAAAGCCTTGATGCGGTGTATGAATCTGACACATTTCTTCAAGTACTTCATGGAATATCTTTTTTTGGTATATCCATCTTTTATTCCAACTCGTAGCGATTTGTTTTCCGAAATTACTATCCCTATCTCTAACCCTAACCTAAACATAACCGCAATCACGGGAGCAGTGCATGTTCGCCAACCTTAATGCATGTTCGGACTAACGGGACTTCGGATCTATGGGCTGTTCCCGTCTAAACCACCCCTAGACCCGATCACACAGAGATATAGTAACACAGACCAGGCTTTCCCCTCCGAGGTGGTAAACCTGGTGACACAAGGTTACCAGATTCTAAATTATTTATTAAACATGTGTCACTTTTTTCAAGATTCAATTTCCTTTTTTATTTTTTAAAGGTTGTGCTCATGTGTGATACATGAGTAGAACATTGATGTGTGGCCCGGCATATAGTCACTTGACTCACTTCTTTTGGGCTTGTTTTTCTAAACCGGGTTGCTCCATTCTCTCTCAAAATCAGATAAAAAAGACATTTCAAATACATTTCAACTAATCATGAGTTTATTGGGTGATTTGGTTACCTTCAAGTACAAAGTTTACTGAAATCATCAAGATCAGCAAGTTGTTTCAAACATTTAATTTATGGTAGGATATAAACCTTGATGGTAGGGTGATATTTCTGTCTGATCAATGTGATGTCCACCAAAGCACAACATAACATAGGCCTATTTTTCATCTGTGGCACACTGTGGTATTTAGGGAAAATATTAACAATCTGTATCATCTAAGGCAAATGGTTCATTATAAACAGTTGACTATGCTTTATTTGTTACATTCAAACCATTGACTGTCACCTAACCGTCCTGATTGATTGATTGATTGATTGATTGAAATATTTATTAACAGTTTGCAGAATTACAGTACATTTCAAGCACAACAAGAAACAGTTAAAATTATAGATTTCTTAATGGTTCATAAACTGGCATTGCATGAGAAAACATCTTTGTTACCAATTTGCCTAAATTTGTGAGACATTGGAACGCTTGGAACATTATTTTCAATAATGTTGCATGAGTGTAACATTATACAATATGTAAATGTCTTGGGTGTAATACTGTTCAACTGAATTATCAAACACAGTATCCTAAATATGGACACGTAACGGTCCATTTTCACACTCAAGTTGAACTAACACTGAGGACTTTTCTGTGTAGCCTGACTAGCATTATACTAATCATGGATATATCAATGGATATTTATAATATTGGGTACATGTCATGAAATCTCTCTTGGCTGAACTTTAAAATACTGTATTACCAAACAAAGGCACTGAAAAAAATTATTCAAAGTCTTATTCTTCTGCTGTATGAGGATGTCAAAATTATGTATCGTTTCTTGAAATAGGCGCCTACAGAACGCAATACTGCGCCGCACTAGAAAATATTACATGTAATGTAAAATAATGTTGCACTTCAAATTGTGAACAGTAAAGTATGGCGTACTTCTCATTAATGTTGAGGTGTGTATTTTTGGGACCAGGTCATTCATGGAGAATAGGAGGTGTTGACCAAGACACCACAATGCACATAAGTGCAGATATGTCTCTAGAGAGACAAATGAACAGGAATCTATAATGGATATGGCCAAAAGCATATTTTATGAAACATATATGTGACACTCCCCTCTTCATAAAATGTCTTGATTTAATTTCAAAATAGAGGGACAGGTAGGTTGGAGGGTCAACATGTGAGGCATAGTCTGGAAGTGGGTGTTAGAGGTCGCTTTCTCCATAGAGGGCAGTAGAGAAGGCAGTGTAATCTAGCGCCCCCGGTGGTGCTCCAGCGCAAGGAGGCATCCTCATGATGCAGTACTCAGCCTGGTCTGGGGGAAGCTCTCTCCTCAACTCCTCCACCAGGATGTAGGGCTGTGGTGATAAGGGACATGACAGAAAACATGTTTTGAAAAGATCAGCTTTTCTAGCGGTCAAAATGTAGCACTGTGAGGGCAGTAGTGACAAATCCCAAAATGGAAGTAAACTGCATTGACTGCACTACTATGAACAGGTTTTTAATAAACCATCTCAATACTACAAAGGCTGATCAAAAAGTTATTTTTAAAATTAATTTAATGAATTAAGTACATACAACTTAATTGTTATCTGCTGTCTGATCAAAGTAATCTGCCCTATATGCCTATGTTCCTGCCACTTTCAGAAGCAATGCTGAAAGTGTTTCCAGTCTTTTGAAACATTATCTCAATGTTAAGTTCTGCTGTTAAAGTTTATGGAATAGTGGAATGGCTGCGATCAAATAATTGATCTCATGCAAGTTTCAAGTCAAGTATTCCTTGAAAATCAAACTACTGTAAAGGTGGCCTTACACTAGCCGATTTTTTTCAATCTGAAATCTGATAGCACCACACACTACAGGATAATCGGAGCGGGGCAGAGCAAATATCAAACATTCTTGATGTTGATCGGGCCGATCCCGATCGCGCTTTGAGCGGTCGGGCACCCCCTGAGCGTCAAAAATGCCAGATTATCGGCTAGTGTAAGGCCACCTTTAATGTACATTGTGCTTTAGAAAATGCACACAAAAGTCAGTGGACTAAACATACCCTACAATTGGTATGGTACTTTAAGTCAAATGTCCACAGACAAACTAACACACCTTGTCAGCTGCCAGGATCCTGAAGGATGCCACTACTTGATCTGCGGTGTCTGTTTCAGTCGTCTCTCTGGTCATGAAATCAATGAATGACTGGAAGGAGACCAGGCCAGTGGCACTGGAGTCGACCAGTAGCATTGTACGTGCAAACTCCACCTCTCCCTTAGAAAAATAAAAAAATGTTTTTCAGTGACCAAGTTTGGTCATAAGGATTTGTATATGATCATCAGTCATTACAAATAACACAAAAAGAGAGAAAGGGTAAGAAGAATCAAGTACTCTACCAAGTCATAACCCATGGAGATGAGACAGGCTCTGAAGTCGTCGGTTTCCATTGCACCATTCTTCTTCTATTGTTGGCGGCGTAACACATCACAGAGGCCGAGCCACCATATAGGACATGAGGGAAGAAGAGCAGGAAAGCAGTGCAATCAAAAAACAGGAAAGAGCACCGTTATTACAGACAGACAGACAGACAGACAGACAGACAGACAGACAGACAGACAGACAGACAGACAGACAGACAGACAGACAGACAGACAGACAGACAGACAGACAGACAGACAGACAGACAGCACTTGTATCAATATTATATCCATATCATGATTAGACTGGATATTGTCCTATAAAAAAATCGGATCGGGAAAAATCGGTATCGGCAGATACACAAAATCAAATGATCGGAATCGAAGCGGGAGCAAAATAACGTGATCCGCATCCCTAATAAAAGCTATAGGAAAGTGAGAAGACCAAAGACACTCAAAGTTAAAGCTATAGCATTCCACTGCACAGTACAATAATAACTACTGACATTTTGTTATTATTTTGTCTGTCCCAATCCACAAGGTGTTATTGGCAAGGTACACAGTAGCCTCAGAAGGTCAGACCTTGGGGGACAAACTTGGGACCTTCCATTCTCTAGACCTGTGTTGCTACCCACAAGGCTATAATGCTATTAACCCATTTTGGGCGGGAACCCCTTTTGGTGTTAGCATTATGTTATGCTTTAGCTATTGAAAAATAGCAGATCTACAAGCTCATAGCGCGCCACCGAGTGGCGCGCTACGAGCTTGTAGATCTGCTATTTTAGAAAAATCGAAGAACGACTGACATAGAAACATAGCTTTTTCAGAAAACTGTCTCTCAGGTCAAAATTGGTTAATACAGTGTAGCTGAAAAAGGAGCTCAAGGCAGGGTCAGTCTACTTGAGTGGAGCACTGTTACTGTACCCGGTCAAAGTGGTTGAAGGAAGATCTGAACTCGTTCATCTGCTGCTGGCTGATGCCCTTGGCGTCACGGATCAGGATCTGGGTCTCGATCTCGTTGATGGTGCGGGCGATGGTGGTGAGGAGCAGCTCCCAGCCCACACGAATGTGCTGTTGATGTGGTGACAGGCAGGATAACTCAGAAAAGCATTTATTATTTTAATCCTCTGTCATGTAGTACAACACTGTCCCTGTTGCTGCTAACCAGTCACCAGCAGCTTCTTTTCACCTAACAGTGGTTAGTTTGACTGGGAGAATAACAGAAGCGGACTAAGACCCTGCTGAGCAGCCCCCAACCAACCTGTAGGAGTTGTTAGTGCAGCGACAAAAACACAATCCCCTGCAGACTTCCCAACTGTGAACACACAACACAGCTTATTTAATTGGAGTGCAGGGCCAAGCCGGAGGCACTACATACTGTAGTCTCCACAGTGGTGGGTGTGTGAGGTCGGAATAATGGGTGGATACCCCTGCGGCGATCCCAGACAAGATTACAAACTTGTGTTCAAGTTACGGTATTAATTGTCGATCAAATATGACAACGTTTCAGTCTTCAGGCCACTTAACCAAGATCCACAATGAATCGAAACTTCAGTTCATACATTATGTGATCACACTTCACTGTCTGACACAAAATGAACACTGTCACTGTGTATGGTATTGTACATTCTCCTGATATTATTTTGTGAGAAAAATAATGGCTTTTTGTTTGTCCCTAGTCTAAACACATGTGTCACATGTGATACAGACACAGTTTGTGAATCTGTACAACATGGGTTAAAGTGTGCGTGCGTGCGTGCGTGCGTGCGTGCGTGCGTGCGTGCGTGCGTGCGCGCGTACGTGCATGCGTACGTGCATGCGTGCGTGCGTGCGTGCGTGCGCGAGCGACTGCTTGTGTGAGTGTATAAGCCAGAGGGTCTATCATATCCATCCTCCCATACCTCCATGGTGTAGTTGGTGTGTTTGTTATCAAACACTAGCGACTCCTGGATGAGCTGGTGGTCTCCCTCCAACTTGTCAACGTTGGGCTTATAGGTGACGATGACGTGCTCACACTGCTTCAGCTGTGTCATCTGGTCCTCCAGAGTCCCGCCCAGCTCCAGAGAAAAGCGACCTATCTCCTGTCAGGAGAGCACACATAAAATAGTCATTGTCATGATATATAAAAAACACACAGACGTAAAGGGTGTTCAATAGACCAATTATCTTTTTACAAACATTAGACTGGGCGCACGGGTGACTGTTTCATGTAATCAATTCCGCAACAGTATTGTGCACAGAGAACAGCTGATATACAAGCTCACATCGCATCGTGGATGCGACTGTTGTGAGCTTACAGGTCTGCGTGCGCGACACCATCGCGGGACGAAGCATAAATTATACTTGATGGGTTACAGGTGAGGCTCTGCTGCCGTGATGTGATCATGAGCGCACCTCCCGTTCTTATGACAGCGACAGTGCAGGTGTGGTTTTGAGGTCAACTGATTTGAATTGCTATTATTGTTCAAACACAACAGAAACCAAGGATTATATATTTCAAGGGGCGAGAGATCACAATAAAAATCCTAATCATTCTTCCTCCACACTGGGAGAAAAACAGCATCTGAAAGTTTGATGGTGCATTTTTTTACACGTGAGTGCAGTTAGAACTTTTCCATTGCATCTTATGAGAGGCAGGGTTCTTGTGCTGCCGGTATGCACGCGCATGCTGTTGCTTATAGTGTGACGTCGTCTGTTAAGGCGTCTATAGCATTGATTTATATACATGTTTTTATCAAAAACCTCTATAAGGAGTTAGGTGGTTTCCTCCAGAGAGTCCAGACAGCGATGATATATTGTTTGTATTTGGCATTCTGCATAACTCTGGTAAAAAAAAATATATTTGCTATGCCTGGCTATGTGTATTACAGTTTTTGGAATAAAGGGTGATACATGCACTGATGTCATGTACTGAAAATAGCTGAGCTTGTAGACCTGCTATTTTCAGTGCGCAAGATATAACAACATAACAATTATAAATCAGGCATGAGATGGAGAGAACTCACCTCCATCCTGGTTGTTATCCAGGGTCCCATGAGGTTGGCCTGGGCAGCAAACTGCCGTCTCAGTCTCTCGTGGGAATGCTGACATGCCATCTCTTCCTGGAGAGCACCATCTCTCTGCGGAACCAGCTTCTTCACCTACAAATTGCATAAATACTGTAAATTCTGAGTTGGCCATTTAATATGCTCCAATTGCCATGGCATGCTGAAAGACCAGCCCATAGACCAGGGTTCCCCAATAGGCGGCCCGCGGGCCATTTGAAGCCCGTGGAGAGCCCCCTTGTGGCCCCTGGAAGATGTTTTTTGTTTTGAGAAAAAAAGGTTTTTGTTTTGTTTTGTTTTGGGGGGGTGTCCCAGATATAAATGGCATTAAATGGGGGTCAGTAGCCTATGCATGTCAAACTGGGCACCCCCTCAAGGACCACTGGTGGTCCCCGGACCACTGGTTGAGAACAATTTTTAATTAATTAATGAAAAAATAAAAAACCCAATTTTTCACGCATGCGGACTCGGCCACTTATGGCCCTTGAGGAAAATGAATTGGGGAACCCTGCCATAGACTCATGTATCTACAGTATACTTTCACCAGTAAAGTGGTTCTATTTTAATCATGCACTTCAACGCTTACTGTGCTTACATGGGTGCTTTACTAATCCAAATGAAGTTTTAGAGATGAATATACTAGAACACCACGTTGTTGAAACTTTGAGGCTGCATGGCCAAGAACTGCCAAAATGACCAGTGTGCATGTGAGTTTCAAAACCATTGCTACCTTATCCCACTTGTTGAGGAGATCTTCGGTGGTGAGAGTGCTGTAAGGGTTGGTGATGTTGGCCTTGATGCCGTAGCTCAGAGATATTTTCTGAACCTCACCGTGGATGCCCAATATTGCCTGCCTCTCTCCATCTGCCTGAGGAAGTGTGGCTTTGAACTGCTCATGAGCTGCGATTAAACTCTGGAAGGAACAAAAGAAGTCAAAGGGTAAAACTGGAATGAGGAAAAGCTTCTTTTGAGAGCATTTATAAATTGTTTTACACTCTGGATTTCATATATGATACGCTGTATAATAGTCAATGAGCCTACCTGTACTTCCTCAATGGTGTGCACGATAAACATATCTTGCAGGTCCTCCATGGCTCCCTCCATCCAGTTGTTGAAAGGTGCTGACCTCTTTGCAAATTCTAAGAACAGCTGATCGATGGTCTCCAGTAGCTTCTCTGTCCGCTGCAGGGATCAGAAACAAAACACTAAACCCAGTTCAATGTCATGCTCTACTAGCTCTCTAGCCATGGACCTACAGCACAGAGAAGTCACACAGATGTCCCCAAGACTAACATCCCCTCGTCGTTGAAATCACTAATCTCTTATTGACCACCGAATTGTATAGCCACGGAGGCCCAGGCTATATTAGAGATGCCGTTACACTCAGCGTGGGGTGGTGGGGAGTGGAGACTGAAAGCACACCCCTGTGTCCCTGTCAGTCTGGCTAATCCTAGGCCCTCACGCATTTGCAGGTCCGGAACGACACACACAGATCAGGAGGAGCTCAAGGGAAGTTGCTAGTGGGCTTTTTGCCAAACACAAGCTGGTCAGACTTCTGTAAATCTATGTGCCCTTTATCCCCTCACAACCACCCATTTTACATGCTTATCTGGGTCAGGGCGCTTATTTTTGTTCACAATTTCTTTGCTATCTTATGAGATTTTCCCACATCACTTGAGGCTACTATGGCATTTTACTGCGCTCTTGTGGGGACTTGCTAGAACAACATGGGAACGCCTTAGTTACTGGAAAAGAATATTTCCAGTTAACTTCCCACTGGCTGTAATGATAAAACACTCAAATATCCAGATCATGGTGGAATTTCCCACCTCTGTGTATGTGGAGAAAAAAAAATCAGTTTGTCACTATATGACTACGGTTCATTACCAAGTTCAAGTTATTGTCTCCATCAGGCCAGAGGCAGGGACATATTGTTCCTGTTTTCTGTGTGTCTGGCCCTGTAGACACAATTGACACAAGGCTTTAACGATTAGCAGCCTTTCCCCCGATGTGCATAAATCTACAACATCATCACATGCACGCCAGTGTTGTTTTTGGCAGCACATTTCTATTTTAGTCATAGTCTCTTGAATAGTTTATTTAGTTTGTCACATTTTAGTCACAAAGCAAAGTTAGCAAAGTTCTTTGTTTACCCAGGCAAGTGGACTAAGCTCGAGATGCTTGTTTACAGCCACACCCACACACAATGCCTTGCTCAAGGGCACTTCAGCGGTGGTAATTTTAACGTGCCGGTCCGGGGATTCGAACTGGCGACCTTCCGGTATCAAGACCGCTCCGCAAACCGTTCGGCCACCGCTGCCCTTGGAATCACCTGGAATGCTTTAGTGTTAGTATAGTTTTAGTCGACTAAATATCATAAGATTTTAGTCGACTAAATCTACAGTCATTAGTCGTAATGACTAATGACTGATTTTACACTTGCTGAAAATAGCCGATCTACTAGCTCACAAGTGTGTGAGCTTGTAGATCGGCTATTTTCAGCATGCAACCAAGTGTAAAATGACTTATGCTGGATCTCTTGTCCACTAGTCCCTTCCTGACAGTTTTTATTTGTTGACAAAATCGACAGTATATTTAGTGACTAAATATACTGTCCATTTTGTCAACAAATAGTCATAGTTTTAGTCAGCATGGCTTAGTTTTCATTTAGTTTTTATGTAGTTTTTGTCAGTGAAAAAAGGTAGTCGACGACCATTTTTCGTCATAGTATTAGTCGACGAAAACAACACTGATGCACACATTGACAGTGATGGAGGGAAGTAGTAGGAGGGTGTCTTCTGGTAGAGATTTGCGTTCCACAGATTTTCAGTGTTACCCATATTGTTGTGAACAACCACACACTTTTCCAAACAACCTCTATCCGTGTTAACCTCACCTCCAGGGCCTCTCTCCTCTTTTGGGTCAGGGTTCCCAGCTGGTCCCACAAGTCACAGATGCTCTGGCAGCGCTGGTTCACAGCAGCCACATCGTGATAGTCCAGCTCACTAGAAGGACAAACCATAAGTATTATAGGGTAGGGACCTTACAGTTAAGGATCTCATATGTAATAGAACAGTGGACATGTAAAAACAGCAACAGTAGTTTTTAGCCAAAATGTGACATATTTTCAACAAAAACAAATCAGTGAGGTTGGAGTTTACAAATAGGTACTTCAATGAGCCAAGTGTTTTTATCTTTGCCAAACTTTATTCAACATATCGTGTTTTTATTTGAAAGATCAACATTCTTGGGAATTACAGTAGCAGGGCATGTCATAATTCACTTTACATTTGTGAAAATCTTAAAGTGCTACAATATGCATTTGCATAATTAAATCACACCATTATAAAATAAACTGAAACAAAGAAAAAACAAGGCATAAAGCCTAGCCCTCAAGGTTTTATGCCTTCAGTGTAGCTGAAAAGTTGTGTTAAGGTAGGTCTTTAGTACTCCAAGTCATCAGAATCATGAAAAACAAGATGGGGGATCGCAACTCACTTTTTTTTTTTTTTTTACAGCAAACAAGCAGCTGATATGACTCAATACTTGGTCTTACCAAGTAAACGCTTCAAAGTAAACTTGAAAGACTGCATGTGTCCAAAGTATGATACATTTAAGTGAGTGGAGAGCCCTTCAGTCCCCCATATTGTTTTCAAAGTAAGAGTAATTGTAAAGTGTACAATTATGACTGATGGATGTTGCAGTGTAATTGCAATACCAATTCCCCATAGCAATTGTTCATAACAAAAAAAACAAAAACAAGTGGAAATTGTGAAATGGTAAAACATTTACGGCACAAGCAAAAATTTGACAGTTCACAAGCGTCAAAAGAATAGGTTGTAAGACCCCGATTTGATTTAGTCAAATAGGAATAGTTTGTGCTTGTCATGTTCTCTTGAAGTATAATGCAAATCCAATCACAGTGGTCAACATACACAAGTTGATCAAGTTCAATTCACTTGGCATAGCCTATATGTGGCAAAGAGCTAAGGCACTTGTTCAATATTTAAGCCAAAATTATCTTCCAGTCCTTTGTTCCATTTTGTGAATAGCCATTTCAGTTAAAAGCAGAATATATGCACACACCTACAGATACCCACATTACTCTATTCACCTCCAACCTTGTAGCCAGAATCTGTAACTTATCTAGCCTGCCAATGCACCATACAAGCTGAAATAAAACAAGTCAACTCAGGACAAGAGTTAAGTATAGAGTTGTAAAAAAAACCAAACAAAGTCAGAGATTAAGGCAGTAAAGTTTTATTTATTACATCTTAGTTTCCAAAATGGGTAGGCAGCAGAATCACAAGTGGCAGCATCATTACCCTGGTGAGAAAGAGAGAGGTTACTGTAACTTACTGGTAATGCATGTAGTCACAATAAAATATTCACAATATAGTAATCAATGATAGATATAATTACCAGGTCACCTTTAATAAGACTTCACCTTCTTGAGCCAAGATGGCCTCTCTGACTTGAATGCTTGAATGAAGCCTGCAGGCTTGCCAAGCAGCTGGCCAACTTCAGAGTAACTGGGGACGCTTGAAGGGAGAGGCCTTCCAGGGGCCAACTTTTTAGCACCATCAACCCAATCTGGAATGAAGTTGACAGGATCATCAAGGAGCTTCTGGCTGGATTCAGAATAACTGGAGACCTTGGGAGGGTGGGCAGGTCTGGTGGGGATCTTTGGAGGGTGGGCAGGTCTGGTGGGGATCTTTGGAGGGTGGGCAGGTCTGGTGGGGATCTTTGGAGGGTGGGCAGGTCTGGTGGGGATCTTTGGCGGGTGGGCAGGTCTGGTGGGGATCTTTGGAGGGTGGGCAGGTCCTCTGGAGGCCTTTGGCGGGTAAGGGGGAACATCGTACCGCTCATAGCGATCATCTTGCCAATGGTCTCTGCCCTCCTCATACTCTGTTGAGAAGTGGCTGATGGTGCCTGGTATCTGGCCAATCAAGTTGTGAGCATAATTCCCTGGATATAGAGGGTTGGGTGGCACTGGTCCTACTGGAGACACATATTGTCCCTCTTCTGAATAAAGCCAAGGAGGCAGCTCAGAGCTCTGCTCTTCAGTTTCACTACTGCCATGCTCCAAGTTCACTTCAAGTTGAGTCAGTGCACCTGGCTCTGGGTAAGCTGGTAGCTCTGGATAAACCAGGGGCTCTGGTAGACTTGGTGGTAAAGTAGGCTCCAAGTAAGGAGGCTCTATTGGCTCAGAGTAAAACAAGTATGAGTCCGAGTATGGTGCAGGTTCAACATCATGTGGCAACTCAACACCAAGTTCTGTTGGCTCAGAGTAATACAGTGGGTCCAAGTATGGTGGAGAGTATTCAATCCCTGAATCATCATGTGGCTGCCATGGCTTATTATAGTCTACAAATCTTGTAGACGATAAATGAAGCCAATCTTCATAGGCATCCCCCCATAAACCTGGGGGAAATAAAGTTACATTTTAAGTTGTAAAGAGCAGTGTATGGGTCCAATCTGATAATTTTGTCAGTTCAAAAGTACAAACCTAGAGGCAAGCAACAGACATTCCAGCTCAGCAGCAAAAAGTTCCACCTACAGTAACAAAGGAAAACTAAGTCAGAAAGAGTAACAGCAATATCAAAGTTAAAAAGAATAAACATTGAGCACAGGAAAACCAATCCTACCTCAACAGAAGACACACAGCCATTGTGCCAGTGAGCTGGAGTAGTGTCTCTTCTGGGCCATTGAGTCAGTTATAAAGAAACACAAGTAGCCTGTGTCCAATCACAGACTGATTACACTAACTACAGGCACCTAGTAGTTATTGGTAACACTGAATATGGAAAAGGCAAAGTACCTTTTCTGTGCTCATTAGTTTTACTTCACTCACTGACAGTGTTGCCAGATGTACGATAATTATCGTATTAGTACGATAATTTGTACGATGTACAATCAATAATTAAAAAAATGCCCAAATGTACGATAATTTCGCCTATATATATATATATATATATATATATATATATATATATATATATATAAAATGTGTGTATACACACACACACACACACACACACACACACACACACACACACACACATATATATATATATATATATATATATAAAATGTGTGTATACACACACACACACACACACACACACACACACACACACACACACACACACACACTTTTTTTTTAATTCACTAAATTCCCTGGCTGCTGATTTGGGATCCGGTTGGCTTTTCAAAATAAGTCAGGAAATCAGACCCTATATAGATCTGTACTTATTAAGGCATTAAAAACAGCGGTCGCATCTTCCAGTCCAGTGTCAGCCTTTTATTTGTGTAATAGTCAGGGGATATTAATAAAATCTGGGAATACATTTCTTACCAAGAATTTTCTTTACCAATGTGTTTGTAAAGGTGTCTACTAACATATCCCACATTGGTTTCTTCAACCACCCTAGGGGAATCTTTGACAGCTTCTGAAAGTTGGCGTACCATACAACCATTATAAAGCAAAATGTTCTAGATTTCATTATGCTTTAAGTAGCATGTGGCGTGTCAAACTAGGGTGTTTTCATGATTCTGAATCCATTCCAAGCATTAGTTATTCACGAAAAACAATCCTTGGGCTAAAAAAATCTGTCATCACAAATGTCAGCACATTTGGGCATATTTGGGCAAGTGGTTATGGCCAAACTAGGGGGTCTATGGCCCAACTAGTTGTCAAATTAGCGGGTTTTCATGATTCTGAATCCATTCCAAGCATTAGTTTTGCACAAAAAACACTCCTTGGGCTTTAAAAGGCCATAGCCGTCATCACAAATGTGATTAGGTCAGCTCATTTTGGCACATTAGGATTAGGGCACATTTGAGCAAGTGGCTATGGCCGAATTTAGCCCAAGGAGTGTTTTTTGTGTAAAAAATGCTTGGAATGGGTTCAGAATCATGAAAACCCCCTAGTTTGGCCAGACCCCCTAGGTTTCCCATAGCCACTTGCCCAAATGTCTTGACCTCAACCATTTTTAGCTCGATGAGTGTTTTTAGTGCAAAACGAATGCTTGGAATGGATACCAAATCATGAAAACACCCTAGTTTGACACGTCACATGCTACTTAAAGCATAATGAAATGTAAAACATTTTGCCTTATAATGGTTGTATGGCACCCCAACTTCCCCTAGGATGGTTGAATAGAAACCAATGTGGGATATGTTAGTAGACACCTTTTCAAACACATTGGTGAAGAACATTCTTGGTAAGAAATGTATTCCCAGATTTGACATTATACTGATAATATTCCCTGACTATAAGCAAGGTCAATGGCGGAGAAGGTACTCACTTTTGTTACTTAAGTAAACGTATCAATACTGCAATATAGAATGTCCAGAATTCAAAATATACTTGAATAAAAGTACAAAAGTATTGGCAATTTGGCAACAGCAACAAAATGTACTTAAAGTACCTATACCAAAAGTAGAAAGTACTCACTATGCAGAATTTCCCATTTCAAGTTTTGTATACAAATATTTTGAAAATAGCAGATCTACAAGCTCACAATGTAATAATAATCAAAGTAACTAGTAACTAAAGTTTTCAAATAAATGTAGTGGAGCAAAAGTACAATATTTGCCTCTGAGATGTAGTGGAGACTGTAGAGTAGAACTAAAAGTATTGGAAATACTCAAGTAAAGTACAAATACCTCAAAATTGTACTTAAGTAAATGTACTTAGTTACTTTCCACCACTGTGTAAGGTCTAAGCCAAGACTGTACAGAAGGTTAAGGCTGAGCTCACACCTTTCATGCAATTCTCTGTGCTCGTTGGGTGTTGTGTCATGGCCGCCCAGCGGCCCAATGCATTTCCAATGGAGGTCACATGGTTTGACCCAACATTGTGTTGTGTGAGGGGGAGGGGCGCAGTCGTGCGCCCCTCCCCCTCACACAACACAATGTTGGGTCAAACCATGTGACCTCCATTGGAAATACATTGGGCGGCCATGACACAACACAACAAGCATCCAACGAGCACCAGAATTGCATGAAAGGTGTGAGCTCAGCCTAAGGCTGAGCTCACACCTTTCATGCAATTCTGTGCTCGTTGGATGCTCGTTGGATGCTCGTTGGGTAGTGTCATGGCCGCCCAATGTATTACCAATGGGAGTCACGTGCTTTGACCCAACATTGTGTTGTATGAGGGGGAGGGGGGGCAGTCAACACACAGCCAACCATATATCTATGCATACAACAGCTTGTAGGCGCAACATCCACCCAACGTCCACCCAACACAGAGGGTGGGGTTAACCACCAACCAATAGGAGAGAAGGGCTGTTTTGTATCCCAATGGGCGGAGTTTAGTTGTAGTCTCCTGAGCCCCGCAGAAAAGTCCGACTGGAGAGTGACAGAGCTTTTGAGAAATGATGATGTCACCGCTTATTAGCGCATATCATTTTTACTATAATTAGGTGAGAAATGCAGCTTGTGCCTGCATGGAAACTACACAGATATCTATCCAAGTGTTCATGTTTATATATCACTGTTAACAACTTTAAAACGTATTATGTTGCATCAACTGCAGTGAGCAAAGGCTCTGCTCTGCTGCATCCAATAATAAATATATCAGCCTACTAGTCCAGTGCGGACTATTTCATTTGCATTGGTGCCGAGTGCTAAGCACAACCGATTGTTTTAATTCAAAGTGGTATATATTCTGTGAAATGTTTATCGTCATTCCGTGTATCTACAAGCTCCAAGTGTTGCGTCCACATGCAGCGCGTTCCAAGCAGAGGTCCTAAAGTATATGTAAAACACTGCCAGTCCTCAGCGCAATGGCCCGTTGCGCAAAAAAGTTGAGATTTTACTTGTGTGATATTCAGATAATCTTCAACCGATTGTTATAATTCGAAGTGGTATATATTCTGTGAAGTTTATATTTTCATTGGGTGTACAAGTCATGTTTTTAATATGCCTTTATCAAATGATATAGAGAGATGGGTAGTGCCCAAGTCCTGTTAGCCATGCAGCCTATATGATCTGTGGTGCAGGCCTATACACTCTCTCAATTAGGGATTTTCCCAGAGGTTAATTTCACTGATGTGTACAACCTTTATTCAAATAGTTGAATTTGTATTGGAGTGCGAAGCTTGAACAATAGGTTCATTGCGGACCGCTACGGATAAACTGTGGATATTAACCTACCAATAAGCACCCAGGCCAAATGCCATTGCGCAGTAGCCTACAACAACAAGTCTATGCGTGGTGTGTGCATAGCCGCATGTGAAACTATATCGTGCTGTATTTTGCTCTCCATTTCATGGTCATGGTCATGCGAGGAGAGAGAGAGAGAGAGAGAGGGTGCAGAGAGAGAGAGAGAGGTGTGAATGGAATCGCATCGTGCGTATATGGCACATCTCTCTCATGTTTAGGTAATTAAGGGCGCACCATTGAATGCATGTCACTGTGCCTACATGCTGACAATGTGCGCGCGTGAACTTGTATTAGCCAGCCTACACATTATAACGTGACATTTATTATACAGCTCGAAAATATAGCCACTCTACAAGCTCACAACTTGTTACTTCTATAGGTCTGACTCTGCTATTAATTTATGTGCAGGACTTGCCAAGTCGCCAGAGCAATGGTAAAGTGTCTATCATTTTTAAATTGAGAAAAGTCGAGAGTCGGGATTTTGCACATAGTGTGACATGCTGACAGACAATGAAAGAAACATGTTCCACTTCCACTCACAATTTAGGTGGCTTTTAAAATGCGGTACTTATTCCTTCATTAAAAAATATGATTGGCACCTCATAAGTGTAAATATAAAAGCAAGTATAATATAGCCTACAATTGAAACCTGCTACTGCAGTGATTTTATCCTGTGTTCAATGCGTTTCTGCGTTTGGGTGTGGACATGATGATGATGATGAAATGACGCACGGCTGTCTCCAGTCATTTCAACAATCAGTAGGCTACCAGATTTAAAGGCACTGATTCTGTGTGTTGGCTTGTTCAGAAGAGGATGACGTCTTTCGAAGAAAGTTTGATTCATTTAGCAAGCCAGTGCCCCATTCTGTATGTAAAAAGCCATCCGTTTTATTATGACAGTGTACAACTCCACATATCGCCGTATTGGTCACCAAAAACTACACGCAGATAAACGTGGGTCTGTTGTTTTCCGCATTCCGTTCTAGCGCACCGCCCACTTCCCGCAAAGCCTTGTGGGAAATGGATGCATCTAGGGAGGGACGGCCATGACACTACCCAACGAGCATCCAACGAGCATCCAACGAGCACAGAATTGCATGAAAGGTGTGAGCTCAGCCTAAGGCTGAGCTCACACCTTTCATGCAATTCTGTGCTCGTTGGATGCTCGTTGGATGCATGTTGTGTTGTGTCATGGCCGCCCAATGTATTTCCAATGGAGGTCACATGGTTTGACCCAACATTGTGTTGTGTGAGGGGGAGGGGCGGACGACTGCGCCCCTCCCCCTCACACAACACAATGTTGGGTCAAACCATGTGACCTCCATTGGAAATGCATTGGGCCGCTGGGCGGCCATGACACAACACCCAACGAGCACAGAGAATTGCATGAAATCAATTGGGCTATCAATAACAGCTCACTTGATCTCTTAGCTCCTCCCTTCATTTTTGAAAAAGCTCTTCCAACCCTATATAGGGTGATCAGTTTCAGACACACTCTGGGTAGCGGTCTGACTCTGCATTTGCTTGTAAAGCTGCACTTTGGTTCACAGTAAGTGAAAACATACTCTGAACTTTGATCTACATTTCCTTCCTTTATTTGTACTATCTGTTTTTCTTAAGTCTGTGTTTTTATACTCTGAGCCAATTTCACTGTTTACATTCAGAAGCTCAGTTGGAACACTATCAGATTGTATTTCTGAATCTGAACAAAGAGACTAGGACTAATTGAAATCAATTGGGCTATCAATAACAGCTCACTTGATCTCTTAGCTCCTCCCTTCATTTTTGAAAAAGCTCTTCCAACCCTATATAGGGTGATCAGTTTCAGACACACTCTGGGTAGCGGTCTGACTCTGCATTTGCTTGTAAAGCTGCACTTTGGTTCACAGTAAGTGAAAACATACTCTGAACCTTTTCTCTACATTTCCTTCCTTTACACTTCTGAGCTGTCTTAGCTCCTTTCCTTTCCCCCGTCTAACCACACTAGACCCTGACTCATGGCTGGCTGAATCTCGATATTTATCGAACAAATCACACAGGCTGACTAATATAGCCTAGTGTCCAATCCAAAGACCCGGACATCCAGACACATCCAGCGAAGGAGGCCGTCTCCTAGGGTTTTGTATCAACTTACTTCCTACTTCCTATTATTACTATTATTATGTTATAATTATTAGTTGTACTTTATTATTATTATTACTTTATTATTATTATCTCTTATATCTGTTTATAATGTGCTTTCCCACCGTCCCTATACTGTCCTCCTCATGTCGCCCTAGACACTACCTCTACCGTCACAGAGATCCCTCAAATCTCATCTATCCAGCTCGTTCACCCAGTCACCACATTGTGGTGGAGGGAGGCCTCTGGAACTGCCACGCAGCTACCAAGAAGAAAATGCCGGAATTCATTTCAGGCCACGCCTCCCTCAAGTCTCTGCATTTCCTTGCTCTGACTGAAACCTGGATTACACCAGATAACACTGCAACCCCGGCCGCCCTCTCTGTTTCTCACAAGTTCACCCACACCCCTCGCCCAACAGGTGCAGGGGGGGGTACAGGACTACTAATGTCCCCCAAATGGAATTTCCGTGTCTTAAATCTCTCTCACCTTTCTCTGTCCACATGTGAATTTCATGCTATCTCAATATCACAACCAGTCCCCCTAACCCTCATTGTGCTCTATCGCCCACCAGGAACCCTTGGGAACTTCCTGGAAGAACTAGATTCTCTGATCAGCTCCTTTCCGGAGAATGGCACCCCTCTGATCCTACTGGGTGATTTCAACCTACCTACAGCAGAGAAGTATCTTCCCGTTACATCCCTTCTGGCCTCATTTGACCTCTCCCTATCTCCCTCCCCTCCCACTCACAAGGCTGGTAATGTTTTGGACCTTGTGTTCTCCAGAGCCTGCTCTCCCTCTACACTCTCTGTTACCCCCTTAATCAGGTCTGACCACCACTTCATAACCTTCTCCCTCTCTCTCTCCACCCTCCCGCCCAAACCTACTAACCCTCCGAACACCACCACCCGATGCAATCTCAAGTCCCTAAACCCCTCCTCCCTCTCATCCTCTATTCTCTCCTCTCTACCCTCCCTGGAGTCCTTCCTCTCTCTCTCACCTAACACTGCAACCTCATCCTTCCTCTCCTCTATCTCATCTGCATTCGACCAACACTGCCCACTCTCATCCAGGCCAGCTCGCTCATGTCCACCGGCTCCCTGGTTATCTGAAACTCTCAGATCTGAACGAACACCTCTAAGGGCAGCCGAAAGAAGGTGGCACAAGACAAAGCTACCTGATGACCTTTCCCACTTTCACTCACTCCTCTCTGCCTTCTCCCTCTCACTAACCACTGCTAAAACCTCTTTCTACCACACCAAAATCCAATCCTGTACTTCTAACCCAAGGAAACTCTTCTCCACTTTCTCCTCCCTCCTTAAGCCCCCTCCCCCCACTCAACCTGCATCCCTCACTGCTGATGTTTTTGTCAACTACTTTGAGAAGAAGGTTGACGATATCAGCAGCTCCTTTCCCCCCCTCCCCCATAAAGTGGCATCTGACTCAACCAACACTAACCCCAACTTACCATGCATGTCCTCTTTCTCTCCTCTTTCCCCAGACGAGGTCCTACAACTAGTGACATCCACTAGACCTACCACCTGTCCTCTCGACCCTGTCCCGTCTCCAATCTTCCAGACCATCGCACCTGATCTGCTCCCCTTCATCACCTCCATCATCAACACCTCAGTAACCTCAGGCTGCTTCCCATCTGCCCTCAAGTCAGCCAGAGTAACTCCACTCCTCAAAAAACCAACCCTTGACCCCTCAGATGTCAAGAACTACAGACCGGTATCACTCCTTTCATTTCTGTCTAAAAGCATTGAACGTGTTGTCTCCAACCAGCTCTCTCTCCATCTCTCACAGAACAACCTGCTGGATCCCAACCAATCAGGATTCAAGAAGGCACACTCCACAGAAACTGCCCTGCTGGCAGTCACAGAAGCACTACATGCTGCCCAGGCTGCTTCCCACTCTGCTGTCCTGATTCTCCTAGACCTATCGGCGGCATTTGACACAGTGAACCACCAGCTGCTCCTAGACACCCTAGCGGATCTAGGCATCGGCGGGACAGCACTAAAGTGGTTCTCTTCCTATCTCACCGACCGGACCTACCAGGTTTCCTGGAAAGGTCTGCTATCATCCCCCCGAACCCTCCAAACTGGGGTCCCACAGGGATCTGTACTTGGTCCGCTCCTTTTCTCACTGTACACCAAATCCCTTGGCACTATCATCTCTGCTCACAATATATCCTATCACTGCTATGCCGATGACACACAACTGTTTCTATCCTTCCCCCCCTCTGCCACTCAGGTGGAAGAGCGCATCACTGCATGCCTGGCTGACATCTCACAGTGGATGTCCTCCAACCACCTCAAGCTGAACCCAGACAAGACTGAGCTTCTCTTCTTCCCAGCTAAGTCCTGCCCTATGCGGGAGCTAACTATTTCCGTAGACAACGCCCTGGTAACGTCTGTCCCAACAGCCAGGAACCTTGGTGTTGTCCTGGACAGTCAGCTCTCGTTTAAAACTCACATCACAGCTGTCACTCGATCCTGTAGGTTCACACTCTATAACATACGACGAATTAGACCGTTCCTCACCCAGGAATCAGCCCAGCTCCTAATCCAGACAACAGTCTTGTCAAAACTTGACTATTGTAATTCGCTCCTTACTGGCCTACCGGCATGTGCACTTAAGCCTCTCCAACTGATCCAAAATGCCGCAGCTCGTCTGGTCTTCAACCAGCCAAAATTCTCACATGTCTCCCCCCTGCTCCGCTCCCTGCACTGGCTCCCAGTCGCTGCCCGCACAGAATACAAAACTCTGATGCTGGCATTCAAAGCAACCAAAGGTATGGCTCCCCCATATCTTGCAAGCATGATTGAACCCTACAAACCCTCCCGTGCACTCAGATCAGCCAACGCAGGAAAGCTGGAAGTACCCTCACTAAAAACGCCGGGACAACGCTCCACACGTCCCAAACTCTTCTCCCTTCTGGCCCCAAAACTGTGGAATGCACTCCCCGTTGCAATCAGAACTGCAGCATCACTCCCAATCTTCCGCCGTAGTCTGAAGACCCACCTTTTCAGACTCCATCATGGCCCATAGCACTTATCCTACCCCCTTAGATAGCACTTTCTAGACTTAGATAGCATTTGAAACAGACTTATAGCATGTCATGTAGACAGCACAATAATTGCATTGTATGTAGTCATAGCACATCATAGTACATATGTATAGCATAGTATAGTATATATGTATATTTAATATGTATAGTGTCATTATATAGATATGTTCTAGTTACGTTCTTAGCTTACGCATGTTTCTTGATAAATGCATTTTATATATGTGATGTATTCCCATACTTTTGTTCTTGCCTAATGTAAGTCGCTCTGGATTAAGAGCGTCTGCTAAATGCCTAAATTGTAAATTGTAAATTGCATGAACCGTGTGAGTGCACCCTAAGGCTGAGCTCACACCTTTCATGCAATTCTGGTGCTCGTTGGGTGCTCGTTGGGTAGTGTCATGGCCGCCCAATGTATTTCCAATGGAGGTCACATGGTTTGACCCAACATTGTGTTGTGTGAGGGGGAGGGTAGCACGACTGCGCCCCTCCCCCTCACACAACACAATGTTGGGTCAAACCATGTGACCTCCATTGGAAATGCATTGGGCCGCTGGGCGGCCATGACACAACACCCAACGAGCACAGAGAATTGCATGAAAGGTGTGAGCTCAGCCTAAGGCTGAGCTCACACCTTTCATGCAATTCTGTGCTCGTTGGATGCTCGTTGGATGCATGTTGTGTTGTGTCATGGCCGCCCAATGCATTGCCAATGGAGGTCACATGGTTTGACCCAACATTGTGTTGTGTGAGGGGGAGGGGCGCAGTCGAAACGCCCCTCCCCCTCACACAACACAATGTTGGGTCAAACCATGTGACCTCCATTGGCAATACATTGGGCGGCCATGACACAACACAACATGCATCCAACGAGCATCCAACGAGCACAGAATTGCATGAAAGGTGTGAGTGCACCCTAGGTCACCATTAGGCCATGGCACTTTCATGGACGCTTTCATGGGAGGCAAATCTCGCACCGGAAGTTCAATGAATACATGAATACAAAGTTGTTTTTATTTTGTTGTTACCTCTGTAAAGCCCCCCCCATGTAAAGCGTCTTTGGGTACTCAGAAAAGCGCTATATAAGTTTGAGATATTATTATTATTATTACATGGCAGTGGATGGAGCCGGCTGGACCACCTTGTGACTAAATATTATTTCTGAACAATTACGACCTTTAATTGTCATATAATCGGTTCAGGAACATGAAGATATATCACAGGTTAAATGGTAAATGGTAAATGGTGCATTTATATAGCGCCTTTATCCAAGGCGCTTTACATAGATTGTGCATTACATTCACCCATTCACACACACATTCATACACCGATGGCGGCGGAAGCCATGCAAGGTAACAACCAGCACATCGGGAGCAATTTGGGGTTCAGTGTCTTGCCCAAGGACACTTCGACATGTAGACAGGAGGAGCCGGGATTCGAACCGCTGACCCATGGATCATTGGACGACCTGCTCTACCTCCTGAGCCACAGCCGCCCTACAGGTTGTTTTCTAATCACTTGCTTTTCGATGTGCACAGTACATCATTTCATTGAGGATCTAAACAGTGGCAGATAGCGTTTGTCTCTGAGGTATCGTGTGGCTGCCAGACAGGAAACGGTGGACCGTGGTTCGTTCAGAAACGTACTTTGTGCTCTTTAGATACCTCTATAAAATTAAACAGCGTGCACATCAAAAAGCAACACAGCAGACAATGTGTTTATGTCTGTTATTTTCCAGAAGCGATTACTTTACAAAGGTCTGTCATTCAGAAATAGTGTTTGTTCATGAGCTGGTCACCGGCCGGGCTCTCATAGACTCCAATGCATTCCATGCGACGAATCTGCCATAGCAAAAATGACATTGGTGTCCTTACCTTCTTTTTCATATATCTTGGTAAGGACCAGGAAGTTGCCCGCTTCCAAGCACCATCTATGTGATGCGTTTTTGACTCATAGGAGTCTCAAACAAGGTTGTTTCTTACATAATACAGCCTACGGTATGGCACGGGACCCCCTCTAAAATGAGATGATACATCTCAAGGGGCTAACCTTTCAAAAAATTCTGACCAATTCAACATTTCCCATCTGGCAACACTGCTCAAATAGGCTAGTACAAGTACAATTAAAGGACAACATTGCAGTTTACTTGCAGGACATCAATACAGCAAAAGATTATTTTACCAGTAAACAGACAATTAAAAAGGTAACTTTTATGGACTACAGAAATTAACCATAATCCGTAAATCAAATTGGTGGTTGGACTTTGACAAAATCCATACGGCACCGGTCCAATGATTTTGCAACTTTAGTCAAACATTAACATATATTTTTTTTAATCTACATTCTTGAGTAATTACCTAGCCTAAGATTTAGAGACTCTCGTATTTATCAGACGTATTTATCCAGACATTTTCAATGAAAATGTCAGAATCGAAAAATGCGTAGATGAGTCTAAATCTTAAGCTAGTTATTTACCCAGGGTAACCTTTGAAGCTACAATGACTGAAGGTATTAAGTCAAATAGCACTTTTCTGAAAAGTGAGAGTACGATTATGACTGGTAACAAAAGTCACTGTTGCAATGTAATTATATTGCAGACAATTCCCTATATAAACAGTTGATCCGCTGAGTAATTAAAATGAAATCTTTAGATTTGCTTGTCCACATGATGTAAATTCTCCAGTCATTGTCAATGTTTGTGTAAGACTAAAATCTACACCAGTAGCTGAACATAGGCGAGGCTAGTGCCGCTCAAAAACCAAATGGTATTGTATTTAACAATTGTTGATTAGTCACCTTTATAGCATCTAAGGATCAGACATTCATGGAATGAGCACAGCTAAACGTGTGGGTGTTTTTGGCAATAGTTTTAGGTCACAAAAACAGAAGTTGACCAGGAAGCCACAACTCAGTGGCAAGACTTTGATAGTCATTTCACTCAGCCTACATATGGCAGAGAGCTATGCCACTTGCTGGGTTTCAATATTTAAACCAAAAGCATCTTCGATCCAGTCATTTGCGTAAAGGGACACTTCACCCTTTGGCAAAAAAAAAGATATATGTTGACGTTTAGAAGATTTAGAACACTTTCCTGGGGGTCTTTATGTGTGTAATATGTGGTTTTAGATATTTTAGCAGTGAGACCAGTGTCTGATACTGGGCTCACTTCTTTCCTGGACTACAATTCCCATAATGCTTTGGTGCACTGCTCCTCCTTGTGGATAGGACTGTCTTACTGAGATGACATGTTGTCCAGGAAGTAAGTGAGCCCAGTGTCCAAGAGACACTGGGCTCACTGCTAAAAATCACATATTACACAAAAAAAACAAAACAGGAAAGTGTTCTAAATCTTCTAAACGTCATTAACAGATTCTTTTGCGAGAAGGAAAGAAGTTTCCCCTTTAAAGGAGAACTGTTTTTCAACCAAGGGTCATGTTTTCAGTTAGAGAAAGAAAAAAAAAAAAAGGTGTTACAATTGTTGCTTTTAAGAGTTTGTCAGTTTGTTAAACCCAGAATATTCCAAAATTACATATACGTACAGATTCAAAGAACCAAATTATTCCATTCACCAACCTTGTACCGAGAACCTATAACTTAACTAGCCTGCCAATGTGCCATACACACCACAAGTCACCACACGTGAAGATAGAGAATAAGTCAACTCAGGTCACATGTTAACAAAGTAGACCCACCAATTCAGAGATTAAGGCAATAAAATGATTTATTACATTCATAGTTTCCAAGATGGGGTAGGCATCAGAATCCAAGTTTGGAATCCTTACCTAGTGAGAAAAAGTAGTTAATACATGTAGTCACAAATCACAATAAAATAGTAATCTATGATACTGATAATTACCAGGAGCCACCTTTAAGCCATCATCATCAAGGCTGCAGGATTCCAGGGGCCAACTTTCTAGCACCCTCAAACCAATTTGGAATGAAGGCATCAGGATCATCAAGGAGCTTCTGTCTGGATTCAGGGTCACTGGAGACCTTGAGAGGGTGGGCAGGTCTGGTGGGGATCTTTGGAGGGTGGGCAGGTCTGGTGGGGATCTTTGGAGGGTAAGGGGGAACATTGTACCGCTCATAGCGAACATCTTGCTGATGGTCTCTGCCCTCCTCGTACTCTGTTGAGAAGTGGCTGATGGTGCCTGGTATTTGGCCAATCAAGTTGTGAGCATAATTCCCTGGATATAGAGGGCTGGGTGGCATTGGTCTTACTGGAGACACATATTGTCCCTCTTCTGAATAAAGCCAAGGAGGCAGCTCAGAGCTCTGCTCTTCAGTTTCACTACTGCCATGCTCCAAGTTCACTTCAAGTTGAGTCAGTGCACCTGGCTCTGGGTAAGCTGGTAGCTCTGGGTAAATTGGTAGCTCTGGATAATCCAGGGGCTCTGGTAGACTTGGTGGTGAAGTAGGCTCCAAGTAAGGAGCCTCTGTTGGCTCAGAGTAAATCAAGTATGAGTCCGAGTATCGTGCAGGTCCAACATCCTGTGGCTGCCATGAAGACCCTGTAAACTCTTGATTATAGTATGGTGGAGAGTATACAATCCCTGAATCATCATGTGGCTGCCATGGCTTATTATAGTCTACAATAAGCCCATCTTCATAGTCTACAAAAGGCCCATCTTCATAGTCTACAAAAGGCCCACCTTCGTAATAAAGCCCATCTTCGGAGAAAGGCTGCCAACTTCGGGGACCTGGGGGAAATAAAGTTACATTTTAAGTTGTAAAGAGCAGTGTATGGGTCCAATCTGATAATTTTGTCAGTTCAAAAGTACCAACCTAGAGGCAAGCAACAGACATTCCAGCTCAGCAGCAAAAAGTTCCACCTACAGTAACAAAGGAAAACTAAGTCAGAAAGTCCAACAGCAATATCAAAGTTAAAAAGAATAAACATTGCACACAAGAAAACCAATCCTACCTCAACAGAAGCCACACAGCCATCGCCATTGTGTCATTGAGCTGGAGTAGTGTCTCTGGGCCATTGAGTCAGTTATATAAGAAGCACAAGTAGCCTGTGTCCAATCACAGACTGATTAACTACACACCTGGTAGTAATTGGTAATACTAAATATGGTATGGAAAAGTCAACCTTTTCTGTGCTCATTGGATTTACTTCACTGGAAAAAATAGGCTAAAGTACAAAGGACAACATTGGTGTTTACTTGCAGGACATCAATAAAGCAAAATACAATTATTTTAGTGGTAACATTTTGACAATTAAAATTGAAACGGTAACTTTTATTGCACTCTGCAGAAATCAACCACAGGCACACAAACCCAATTTATCTCCATCACCACCACCACAAACTACACCTGTACACCACTACCCACCATCTTCATCATATAGCCTAGGTGCTTTTCCATCAAGACTTTTCGAAAATAGGAAGCGAGTAAGTAGGTAATTCGAAAAAAGAAAAGCACATTTTTCTTGTTTCCATCCACTGATAAAATCTTCTTGGGAGCTTTTAAATAAGCAGTAGGTGGTGCTATTTTGCCAGTCAAGTGAGACGCATATCTTACCATTTGATGTTCTGTTAAGACACTACCTGATCTGAAATCTGAAAGCATCACACACTACAGGATAATCTTACACGATTATCTTATCATGACACACACACACACGCGCGCGTACACACACACACACACACACACACACACACACACACACACACACACACACACACACACACACACACACACACACACACACAGTTGTCTGATTTGTGCTTCTTACGGTGCATTTGACGTTCTTTTAGGCTATAAAGGACCGACTTCAAACTCGGAGTGTGCTCGAGGTAGTGTTGAGGTAGTGTTGAACTACTCGCCTGCTGACGAGTAGTTCAGATGAACCTCTAGTTTATCAAACTTGCTCAGAAAATTGGGCGTATGCCAAGATCACTTCAACTCTCGGGATTTATCATACCATCGTCACTTTGACTTATAGTCTAACAATCTGACAGGCCCCTGAACACATGTATTCACTCCAAAATGTATATCTAACACACTTATAAGGCGTAATACATAGATATACCTAGATATTTCCAAGTAAAATCAAGCGATGAAAACAATCTAACGTTATAAGTTAGACCTATAGGCTATACATACTTGAAAGCAATCTTGGTGGAATCAGAAGGATCGGGCAGATGTCTTGATCACGTGACCACAGTGATAATGTGTACTGGTTTGCCTGAGTTTTGTAGGAGTAGCAACAAAAACAGTGTAATGGCGGAAATTCTTGTCAGGTGGAAATGAGCGTGGCGCCGCATGACCTAAGTGTGGAGTCACGTCATGATCCAAGGAATCCAACATTTAGACAGTAGGACCTACGGTTCAAGAGTTGCATGTTGTGTTTCACGCCAATCAGTCCAACAGTGCCGGAGTTTAGCTGCTCACAGACACATGGACGGACAGACAGGGGTTTAAACATAGTCTCCGGCCTGGCGGAGACAATATCAGAACAAGAATTATGAGAAATGCACTACATACTTTAGCTCCTGTGCTATGGCAGCAATCTGCTCCACTCGGTCCTGATGGGCAGCTAGGTCACTCTCAAAGGCCTCATGTTTACGAAGCAATGCCCGCATCTCTGTCAGGGTGGCACTCTCATATTCCTTCTGGGAGAGGATCAGCTCTTTATCTGGATATCAAACACATACAAAAAAGAATAAATCAGGAAAGGATAGGAAAGATAGAAAGCGGGGTAGAATTATTTATTATACTGATTGGCTGGTATAGTCCAGCAGCCGATAGGCTACTTATTCCTACAATAAATACGCCACGTCTCTGTGTGTGTGTCTGTCTGTGTGTCTGTGTGTCTGTGTGTCTGTCTGTCTGTCTGTCTGTCTGTCTGTCTGTCTGTCTGTCTGTCTGTCTGTCTGTCTGCCTGTCTGCGTGTCTAACATGGTGGACCCTGTTGTAAACAAGTGTAATGCTTAATTGGGTCGTCCACTCACAGTTAACAGCCTTTGTATTGAGTTTGTGCTTGAAATGTATCAATCAATCAAAAAAAGTGTGTGTATGGTTGTAATGCACGTAACTCGAGAATCGTTTGCCCCAGTGACTTCACACGCGGTGCGTTCCACACCCCCGCAGGGAGTGCAGTGCCCGGTATCCAGTCGGTCGGACCCACGGTTCTCCAGAACCACCACAAAAGGCTCTGGTTAGGCTCTGCCAGTGGGCCTAATCAGCCTAAATCCCCTCACCTGTGCAATTTCCAGCCTCTGCCTCAGCCAATTGATTGCCATGGCAACCCTACATCTACTAATTGATTACTTAACCAGTCCACTTTTCACAGTCACTCTTCAGACACAGGCAGACAGACAGATACAGAGATCTCCATGTGGGACACAGACAGATAGTTAAAACGGGTGCTATGACAACGGGTATTATGTGTGTGTGTGTGTGTGTGTGCGTGTGTGTGTGTGTGTGTGTGTGTGTGTGTGTGTGTGTGTGTGTGTGTGTGTGTGTGTGTGTGTGTGTGTGTGTGTGTGTGTGTGTGTGTGTGTGTGTGTGTGTGTGTGTGTGTGTGTGTGTGTGTGTGTGTGTGTGTGTCACTCCACCTGGATAAAGCAGAATGTGGTACGGGACGGGTATGCAGTTTATGCACAAACAGACAGTTGAGGACAGATAAGCAAGAAGCTAATCTACACAAATACACAAGCAGATAAATCAAAGACATAGACTGGTGGTCTATGTCTTTGATTTATCGACTAGACAGCCGTAAGTATAGCCTGGACTGACCGCTTGCCCAGTTCTCATGGGTGGTGGCTTTTTGGCGGAACTTTTCGGCCAGGTGATCCAACCTCTCCAGCCTCCGGATCTCAGTGAGAAGCCATTCCTCGTAGCCCTTCTCTGCCTGCTCCAGGCCCTGCCAGGCACTGGCTATGTCCTGCAAACATACAGTGACATCAACTTAGAGTGTAAAGAATGGACCCTGGAGTCATTTGTTGTGAATGCACACTAAAATCCCCAGTTCAACTCAGTCACTATTCCAGATAGGAATCGTTGCTTTCAGTCAGGAGCACATATAAAAACAAACACACAGTATTAAAAAAATCACACCCGTGTGAACTGAGTGGTGTAAGGTCTTATATAGACTGATCAACTGTGGTCTGACGTAATGTCTGACGTAATGAAATCACACCCGTGTGAACTGGGTGACCATAGCAACCATGCTCATTTTTTGGTACGAACAGACACGTAAACTAACAAAGATGAAATCACACCCGGGTGAACTGGGTGACCATAGCAACCATGCTAATTGTTTTGGTACGGACAGACACGTAAACTAACAAAGCCAGTTGTAGGAGTGGTTTACACCACTCAAAAATGACATTAAGTATAATTTCTGACTTAACCAAGCATCTCGTTTGGAATATTAACACTTCTAAAGAGAGATCAGACTTATTAGCGCGTGGTAGTAATGGAACAATTCACCTCCCGTTTTTTCGGGAAAATGGAAGGCGGGGCTTTTCAGAGTAAAATCTCCCTCATCTGCTGGGCACTCTAGCGTCTTTATTTTGAAAACTTTTGGGGCATAAAAAGTGTTAATTGTGTAGCTGATCATATTTAAGCAAATCACTTGTCCTAGCCTTATCGACCAATCCATGCAGTCTTATGCAAAGATTCAAATGTAATTTTATGTTATGTAGACCGATGCCAGGTTAATTTGTTGACCTGGCATCCTATATTGTTTGTATAGTTTCAATGTACATATTATTTTTCTTTTAGATGATCTTGGTTTACCTATGATCCTAGTGTTTTCAGCATAGTGAGACTTACAGACACCATCTTCCCCTCAGAGGGCATGAAGGCGGGGCGGTTGCTGATCCGCAGCTTGGTCTGCAAGGTGTTGAAGCTGATCTCCAGCTGGCACTTCTCCTGCACTTTGGGGGGCTTGTGCATGCGCCTGTAGTCCCTGAAGTCTTCCAGCTTCCTCTGCATCTCCGCCATGGTCTTCTCTGGGCTGCGGTTCTCCAACCAGGGGGTGGTGCGGCGGATCCATTCGAGTAGCTATAGTTGGAGAAGCATGGCTCAGGGTTGAGATAAAGAAGGACCTGGGAGAGTTCTCCTTGTGGAGATCTGTCATAACCTCTGCTGATTAAATTGATATGACCTTGATAGCCTATGTCATATGCGCATCTGACTGGCAAGATAATTAGTTATTTGGCAACACCTGTGTGAAATACCAATGGTATAATTTATAAAATGCTTTCATATAGCCTTCTTAGAATAAGATTTTTCTTTTTTTTTGGGTGGCCATCTACAGGCCGGCCATATGTACTACAGCTTTCTCTTGAAAACGGAGCAGTTTACCAGTCTCGTGTATACAGCATACATAATTAACATAACCGCAATGTAGACGCAGTAAAGTTTTATATCGTTCACAAACTTGCGCGGGGAACAGCCCGAGACGTCCTCGTGTGGAAAGCACCTAAGAAAGCTGTGATGAATTATTCATTTCTATAGAGAAGATATACGCAGCAGTGACTAAGCAGAGGAGGAGGAGAGACGAATGCACTCCTATAAGGTCCCACTTTTCAGATGTTTGTTTCTTGAAGGGAAGGGTGTTTGTTTACCTCACTGGCCAGTCTTTCATACTCCTCCATCATTTTCTCGTTCTCCTGGTTCACACCCAGGACCTTGCAGATTCTGTTGGCTGCTGTCTCTGCCTAAGAAATCAACAACACAGCAAGGGATGAAAACAAGACCCCAAATAATGCAACCTGCCATGTTCATGTCCTCTTTACAAAACCCACCATGCACATAAAGTCTTAAAGAAAGTCAGTCAAGACAACCCACATATTGGTATTGGTACAGTATTGGTACAGTATGTATATTTATTGTAACTATGAGCCCTCACATCTAGAATGTGATGTCAGAGGTCCGCCCGCCTGCCCGCCAACCCACCCAGTCCTCCCTTAAGCCAGTTTTAAAATAGGATATCATGGCAATAGGTTTGGTTATATGTGCAGTACAGGGTGTGCCACTGCAATCAAAGTTTCCTGACTGAAATTCACATTTACATATTTACATGATTATCATTAAAGGCATTTTTAAATAGACAAGTAATACAAAATATCATAATACATCCACAGAGATTTAAAAAAGTTCTAATCTATACAGTAGGTTCAAAATTTGTACCTGCTCTGCCCCAGCAAAAGCATGGTAAAAGCAGGACACATAGGTCATGATGGCTCTCTCGTCAGGCTTGGGGGTGTTTATGATATCTACAATGGGGAGGAGGGGGATGAGGGAGAGGAGGGAGATGAAGGGGCAAGGACAAGAGAGAGAGAGGAGGCATCAAAAGGACTGGCGATGGAGGGTGGAGGAAGTGTAGCATTTGTGGAGGAAGAGGAGAACTATTACTACACCTATTTAAATGTAACTTGTTCACTCACCCAGGGTTGAGTGAGTGGATAACCTGAGGATGTTACTCTGTATGCATAATTGCATATACACACTGCTGGCTGACCAGGACAGTCTTTAGCAGTGTTGTCCCTGAACGCGTTCAATGAACGATCGCTCACAAACTCGTTCATATTTTGGGTGAACGTGAACTGAACGTACTGTATTTTTGCTTGATGTGAACTCGTTCATTTATGGCGTGCGTGAACGTTGTTCTCTCAGTTCACGAGTGTGCCAGATTTCCATAGAGCCTTCCAGGCGAAAACCCAGCAAAAACCCACCCTAAACAGGCCTTAACATGTAGCGGAGAAAACACCAATCTCGCCCCGTCCTGGACTGGTAAAGCATAATAAGCCCGAATCCAATTTAACGTAATCTCTCTCTGGAGTGGCAGCACGCAGTTTACAATGATGTGCGCTGGTGCTTATCCACGCAGACAGCTAGACACAGAACACATCCTGACCCAAACACTGAGGTAAACTTGTTGTTGTTTGATTAAGCATAATGTGCCACCGACGAAATTGCTTCCAATAGCTTGTTATTTTGCTGTGTATAGCCTACATACATGATCGCCTCAACCAACAAAACACATCTCCCACAGTGAAGCCTGATTTATTCTTCTGCAAGCTCACAATGCGTCAAGTCCGCGACACGTTGTGAGCTTGTAGATCAGATATTTTCAGCACGCTGAAATATGCAGGTTTTGCATTCACAATAAAGCATATCAGCTTTCACAAGTTGGGGCTTCATTTCCACATGGTCCATATAAAGACAGAAGCAAAGTGGAAAAGGATAATGGATTGGGTGGCAATTTACAATACAAAACAGACACAGTCTGTTTATTCCCAATGGTTCTATTTGGGCTATGGCAGTAATTTGGGCAATGTACTGAATAATTAAATAAACTAGTTCATTTTTGGAACCATGAACTTTAGTTCCAAATTTTGAATTATGAACTATGAACTGAACTAGTTCATTTTTAAATTTGTGAACTGAACTTTGAACTACTTCATGTAGAAACACTGGCCTTCAGTTAGTGTGAACTGAAGCAAAGGTCAGCCTTTAGACAGGATTAAAAGAAAGAATCTAGGGCTTTGAACACAGCAGGATTTGTTGTCGTTATCAAGTTGCTGAGCAATTCACACAATCTGAATGCGGACCAATGCAGAAGCAAGGACAATTGCAGGCTTCACAATGTGACTTAGATCTAGAACGGCCTCACCTTCTCTACATCCGAGAATGTGTGATAGTAATTGGATACATACTGTAAGTCATTAGGTTTGAATTTGCTGGCTATGGTGTATGGGGCATTGTAGAACTTTTTTTTTTGTATAAATATTAGGTCATGCTATATAATAAAGCGTTACCTTCGGCGTCCAGCATTTTGGGAATGTCCAGGTGTTTCTCTGCAATGTCAAAAGCCAGGTTCAGGTTCCCCAGAGGGTCATCCTAAATAAAGAGACACAATGCTAATCAGTGCACAGCCATGGTGGACTTAAAATACTTCTGTGATGACCTCTCATGTACAGTAGATCTTAATGGTAAATGCTATAGTGGGAAGACAACACGCCCCCTGACTGGAACATGCACAGAGAATTGTTTTTGTTTTAAAGGTTGCAGATGTATATTTAACAAGCAGAAACTGTTGGGCTTCGTACACACATATCAGACGAACATGCTCTGTGCTGTCCGTGTTTCATGGCCGCCTCAATGCTTTTCCAATGGAAGTCACGTGGTTTGACCAAACAGTTGTGTGTGATGGGGGTAGGGGGAGTGTTTGGTCAAACCACGTGACTTCCATTGGAAAAGCATTGGGGCGGCCATGAAACACAGGCAGAGCACAGCACAGTTGTTCTTTATGTGTGTACTAAGCCTTGTGCTTGGCTTGCTTGTTGATCAGTGTGTTCAGGTTTTGGTACCCACTGGCTGGATTACTGTGGGTGCATGCACATCACTTATGTTGCCCGGGTTATTGAAATAGCCTCTCTCTCTCACTCTCACTCTCCCCCCCCCCCCTCTCTCTCTGTGTCTCACGATAGAGCAGCTGGTCTGATATCATAGAACAGCCGGGGCATTTTTACGGTGTGGCTCAACAAAAACCACAAGAGGGTGACAGGGTCTCTGTGTGTGTGTGTGTGTGTGTGTGTGTGTGTGTGTGTGTGTGTGTGTGTGTGTGTGTGTGTGGGGGGGGGGGGCGGGGTGCGTGGGTGCGTGCATGCGTGCGTGCGTGGATGTGGGGGGGGGGTGGGGGGGGCATACGTTAGTCCAACCAATAGTCCGGCATGTGTGGCCGGTTAAGACTCACCCGTGGCTTGTGGTTAGTGTTAGGGTTAGGTTAGGGGTAGGGTTAGTAATGTTGGATTATGGGGACGTCGGACTAACGTTACAAACCTATGTGTGTGTGCACGCACGCACGCACGCACGCACGCACGCACGCACGCACGCACGCACGCACGCACGCACGCACGCACGCACACGCACACACACACACACACACTCACAGATAGGCCAGGGAGGAGGGCATGTACAGTACAGTACAGTACAGTACAGTACAGTACAGTACAGTACAGTACAGTACAGTACAGTACAGTACAGTACAGTACAGTACAGTACAGTACAGTACAGTACCACTCAGTTCAGACGGGTCTGATTTTTATTTTTGTATTACTTAAATGTGAAAGTCAATGGGGGCTGTGATTGTGCTGAAACGTCATAGACAACTGATTTCATAATTATATCACAGACACAGACTGGTCACTTTTTTTTTTATTAAGGTCTGCATTGGAGCCAAGTCTGAGGTCTGCGTTGGAGTAGTCTCGCGTGGCCAGACTGATGCCAGCCAGATGCCAGCCTCCTGCCTCGGATTTCAGGAGGTATAGTTCCAGACTCTATAGTGGAATATGGACACTATATAGTGTGTCCATATTTGGGCATATTCCAGGCACAGAGACAAACCCACAAACAGACAAGAACTTTATATAGAAGAGAACGGGGCTGCTAACACAATCACAATTGTTAATTTAAAATTGGGCCACAAAGCGAGAAAGCAAAACCTTTTGTTTCACGTTCTGAAGATGTTCACTGCTGGAGATGACAAGGTTTTTCATCCAACAACAACAACAGGTTACATTTTGGAGAGTTATGTGCCGTCCACACCAAGGGCAATAACTAAACCCATAACTATAACAATAATTATGTGAGCATTCACATCGATGTTGTGGTGCTGACTCTGCCATCCACTTGAGTTATGTTGCGTTCACACAGGCAGACGCAATGACGCAGTCTACCATTCATTGTCAATTGAAGCCAGTGACGTGAAGCTACCAAGCAAATCTGATGCTTGTAGCCGCTGTAAAAGCTACAACAGCTACAAATACACTGTGTAGCTTTGCATCTCTGCATCTGCCCGTGTGAACGTGATTTTTAAAACAATACAGTATGTAGTTTGATGTTTGATTTATCGTGCATGGTGCATGGACAGCCCATTGCTGCGTGGAATCGGAGATGCATGCAAGTCAATTTGCTTAACCCATTTAGGCCTGACGTTGTAATAAAAAAAACATTCGCTCTGAAAGAATATATACCTATTCAAAGATTTGTGCCGCATTTTTACGATTTTTCAAAAATAGCAGACCTACAAGTTCATAGCGCGCCACTCGGTGGCACGCTATGAGCTTGTAGATCAGAAATGGGTTAACTTAATCTGACGTGAGAAATAGC
The DNA here is from genome assembly GCF_951216825.1 of Electrona antarctica. Taxonomy (NCBI): domain Eukaryota; kingdom Metazoa; phylum Chordata; class Actinopteri; order Myctophiformes; family Myctophidae; genus Electrona; species Electrona antarctica. Next base: position 50,761,324 of record NC_136791.1, read on the forward strand.
CAGTATTTGGAAAGATGAAATGGGGCTTATTAGGCCAACAGCTGAGCGTAAACCTTCCCCTGCTAATGGGGCAGAGTGAGTCAGTGAGAGTGCATAGTGTGCATTTGGGGTTGGTCGAGGATGCCATCATGCTGCCGTTATTGTCCCTATGTCTTTCCCACTGTTCCACTGGTGGGGGGCATGAGGTCCACACACTATACGTGACAGGGCCAACTGCTCACAGATCAAGTGCAGGGCAAACGGGATGGATAGGGGAAAGGATGGGCAAAGTGATAGATTAATGGTTGGGATGGATAGAAGGATACCCCCCAGGGCATGCATGCGTGTCTGTCTGTGGAGCCATTTCGGCGGGACATAACACTCAGAGCTTACAAGACACATTCACCTGGAGCCAGACTCAACAGCTGACCGGTCCACAATGCAACTGTCTCCCGGCAGGGGACATCTGGAGTATTAATTTAAGAGAGTGTTCTGAGAGTGTTAAAATGGACACTTTAAGGGGTCAGTTGAGATATGACTGATTGTGTTTGTGTGTGTGTGTGTGTGTGTGTGTGTGTGTGTGTGTGTGTGTGTGTGTGTGTGTGTGTGTGTGTGTGTGTGTGTGTGTGTGTGTGTGTGTGTGTGTGTGTGTGTGTGTGTGTGTGTGTGTGTGCATGCTAAGTGCGTGTGGCAAAGTTGAGAAGAAGAATGGAAGAGAATGGGCGTGTGTGCTCATCAACACCTCATGTTTCAGTTTGTCTGTGTAAATACTTTTGACCAATTAACACATTGACATGCAAACGTGGGGGAATATAATAGGCATTATACCTCATTACACTGATCAATTTTGTACTGCATACACTCAGTAGTCTTGCCTCAGGATAGATATTATTGTCCTCTGTAAGGACTAGGGGTCCCTTACTAAAGTACAATACGTTATGTAGCAGCCAGGGCAACAGGAGAGGTAAACATAAGCCAGGGCTCTGCACGGACCAAGCTCATGTTTCGGCGTCTATTCGGGGTAGGACCAAGCCAGGGCAGTGAGTGTTGAGGTGGGGACTGTGTTTTGAATACAGTTGTAAACGGGGATGTGAAATACATGATCTAGACTGAGGGTGTGGCATATTTGGATACATAAGGGATGTGCAGTATACTCACAATATCTTTTGTTATTTTACCATTTTTGGTAGACAGTTGACGTACCTGGCTCAAATGACTTGCTTAGTCCCCAATTACATTTGCCGTATGATTGTTGCTACTATTGTGAATGTGAGGACATGAAAATCTGACATAATACTTCACAATTCCTAGCTTACTGGGATGCGGTTTCCAGAGCGAGCTGTCGAGACACATAATGCAGTGGGAAGTTGTCATATTTTCACATAGAAAATAGATAGGCTTAGATAGACAATAGATTGATAGGCTTCAGGCGAAGTTGCCCTTTCAGGAATAAGGTGGATGTAGCCACTATAAAATGACATTCCATCATTAAACTAAAGAACATCCTGCTGTGAAGTAGAGGCATCTACTGATGTGATTTTGGCTAACTGACAAAATATCTATGTATCTGCATTCTACAATGTTCAACCATTGAAATTAGGGTTATTATATCGATATCATGATATTAGACTGGACATTGTTTGTGATTTTGGATCATTTGTACTATTGTGATATGGCATACGGTAATTGTGTTCTATAAAAATATAAATGTACTCTGATCAGCTCAACATTTAGGTCTTGACTTGTTGACCAGTTGAGAACCAGCTAGTTCTACAAAAAGGATCAATTAAACACTGTGCTGCACTGCCCTTCCAATACCCTCAGACTAGTGTACTTCTGATCTGTTCTGTGTGTGTGGATCAAGGCACAGGAAGCCAGTTCATTCTTCCAGCTTATATTAGATAACCCATTCAAGACAGGGAAGCATGGGTGTGTGCAAAGTCACATGACACATTAATACACTGTCAGTGTGGAGAGGCATGAGTCAATGGCATGAGCACATTTTCAGCGCTTTCCTGCAGTGAAGGGAAACATCTCAACTGAACAAACCCAATAATGGGTTTGTTCAGTACGCTCATTTCAGTTTCACTCTATTTTCTTTAAACCTGACCGATATGGCACCGTTGCACGGTGAAAATACACTGACACCACGGCGCGTAAACAGCGCCTCAAACTGTGACTCCGCCCACAACCGGGGGAAGTTGTGATTTGCGCTCGTTCACTGCAATGCAATTTGCGGCATTTTCAAAACAATATTGAGCAGAGTAGCGATTATCAAACGTATTTGCAATGCCATACGTTGAAAGATCTGTTGCCCGTGGACAAGGCACGCTACCTCCGCAAGTTAGATAGCATTGGCATAGATGTTTGTCCGTATGTGATTAAGGATTGGACCAAGTTGCATTGGCAGCCATAGAAAATTCTTACCCCAGGCTAAAACCGGATGTGACGTTTTTGGGCGTTCCTGTCTAGCGTGGTGTCAGTGTATAGCCAATCTATGTGCTCATAGATAATTTCACAATGTGACTCTGACATATTAGTATATAGGCCACAGCTATTTTTGAGAATGCCCGCCTATAATGACAGGCTCAAAATGAAAGCCAGGGTTAATGTGGTTAATCCATACTGTGGCAGTAGGCAGTGACGTGTTACGTTTTGTGGACACCACTAGACTGTTAGTGCCTGGGGCTGACACACAGCATCACTGTTACAGGTGGGGCACACAGGACACCTTGTTGAGCTTAGAGAAGTCGATGAGGTCGGGTCTGTGTCTATGGATCAGGGCACAGAAGGCCAGGCCGTCCTTCCAGCTTCACCCAGGTGGTAAAGAGAAGCAGCATGTCAGAACTTGTGACACTTCAGAATACAGGAAAGAAATGTTCAAGACTCATGGGTGGAAATTCCCCCAGAGAGCCACAATCAGACAACCACTTTCTTGCACTGGACGGACCTCAACTTGTGGCGGCGGCGCAATGATAGTTTTTAAAGTACTGAAAGCAAGGTAAAGTGCTCATTAATAATATTCAGATTTTTCTCTTATGTCATACTTGGGGGTATTGACCGCCATGTGATTATGCTACATTTTTACTGTTTGTCAGTCAGCAATACCAAACATTGTCACTGTGCTATTTTCAAAGAATCCTCCCCACATTTATATGTTTGATCTATAAAACAGTGCATGGTTGGCCTGCAACATCTGAGCATTACTAATGAACTCAATAACTTATGACAAAGACACATTATGGGAAACCAAGTTCTGCAGTTAGAACTCAAGCTGGTTTATACTTTGTTAAGTGCTGGTGTCGTGCCCAAAATATGGCTTCTCGGACATCTCCAAGCTCACAACTCGTCACAACTTGAAGATGTTCAGCACACGACACCAACGTGTAACTAAGTATAAATTGAGCATCAGGAGGAAAACAATCACATGCGCTGAGGCTGAGCAGTTTACAGTTTACACACATACCTGATATGGAAGTTTTGGACGTTGACATTCCTGTAGGGGGCAGTCTTTCTCTGGCACCACAAGAGAAGGCCTTCCTTAGCAGATGTTTCTAAGGAAAGAGTCAGAGTGGACAGCCAGACATTATTAAATATTTATGAGAGCTTAATCTCCAGATTACATTTTCTGAACAAAACAAACAGAAAATGTATTGGTGGCCTCAACTTTGTCAGTTACACATCTCATCATCATGTCACCTTCTACATTGATGTCCTGGATGGCGAAGCGGAGGATGATGGTCCAAATCATTCCGAGAGTCATCTTTACGTTCCCATCTACAATCTCTGAAAAAACAAACACTCTTAAGATCAAAATACATCACAGAACAGGTACAGTTTATTTTATTTTAATTTTTTTGGCTTTTGTGCCTTTATTGATAGTTACAGTGAAGACAGACGAGAGGGAGAGAGAGAAGGGGAGAGACATGCAGCAAAGGTCGTCATGAACGGGACTCAAACATGCGACACGCTGTCAGGCCAGAGCCTATATGTGGCATGCGCCTGGACCACTAGGCCAGCGGACGCCCCCAGAAAGGTACAGTATAGACTAGGGTATGCGCATGCATAAAGTAAATGGCAGATCGAGTGGCAAAGTGAATTTAATGTTGTTTAAGTCATTTAATGCAATCAAATAGGACTTTTCTGTTTGGATGTATGGGCTGTCAAGGCCAGAAAGTAGTTTTTTCCACTCAGTAGGCATTCCCGCATAACTTCCGGGTATGATGATGATGTCACGCGCATACCCTCTATATTAACACAGGAAAGGCTGGTTTATACTTTGTTGCGCACCAGTGTGAAAATAGCCAATCTACAAGCTAACAATGCATCGCAGCTGTGCAAAAGCTTGTAGAACCAATATGTCTGATGTACGCTAATTATGTCCAAGAGCAATTCTGATACCTTCAGCACCAATGGAGACCAGTTTCACTCCTTTGCTTGTGATGTATTCCAGTGCTTTATTGACATTGGCGATCTTATGAAAACGCATCTTCCCTCTGTCTGGCTTGGGTAACCTCTCGCCTACAAATTGAAAAATAAATCTCTTTACAAAAACAAAAATTAAAATAAAGCCAATCAACAAAGGTAATAATGAGAGATAACACAGTTTATGTAAAGAAGTAAAAAAAAAAAAAAAATACATTATTATTAAATGAAAGAAGTTAATGTCACAATGTCAAAAAGATCTTTTTTTGTCATCTGACCTGAGATAACCTCCAGAAGCAGCATGAGTTTCAGTCCATTCCTGAAGTCCTCCTCAATGGTTTCAATCTGTGTCCCTGCTTTCCTCAGATGGGAGTTACACCAGGCTGTGAAGGTCTGCCAGGAAAGGGAGACCATGGTCATTCCGAAGCGGATCTAACAGCCGCATACACTTCATTTACAACTGTCTGTGTCACTTGCAGAAGATTCAAACCTTTGCTTGAAATCTTTCAGTGAACATTGTATGACCATGACCACGTATAAATTAGACGTAAATGTAACTCTACGAATGCATAACATCCTACTTCTAGTCATGACCATATTTGTTTATTATAATTTGTGCCTTGTTGTTGATGTTCTACAGTGTATTGTAGATCAAAATCAGACCAGTCTGAAGCGAGTGGTGCAACAGCACCCCCTATTGGTACTCTAAACATAGTCACATTTGGTACCATAGGTACTATAGGGACAAAGCTGTTCCTTGGAGTGGTTGCACCACTCAAAAACTCAAACATGGAGTCATTCATCCATTCATTGTGTCGGGGAGGGTAGCTCAGTTGGTAGCACTCGCCTTTGCTTTGGACCACAAGGTCCTGCATGGGTTTGAAGTACCTTCATGGGCACCACCAACTCAGGATATGAGTACGGCTTGGGTAACTTACTTAAGTTGTGTGGTAAGTTGCTGGGTGCTGATTTTAGGGGTCTAGCCTCATTGAAAAGGGCGTATTAGACAGACTTGTTTCGGCAGACACCAACAATAAGCCACTCTAACCTACTTACTTAATTAGAGTCATTCAAATATGGAGTGAGTGAGTTCAGTGTAGGCCCAACTTATTGTAATTCTACTGAAAGATCATTCAATTATTCAAAGATGGAGTCATCTCAATTTATTAAGGACAATTTTGTCCTTTATTTACCACTGTAGGTATCCCTTAGTAATACATGATCTCACATAGAGGACCATGTTGGAGATCTGACGTGTTTAACTTTTATCACACTTTGCAGCACCCGCACTGCTCTGGGTGGACTACAGTACTTTTTATTTGTCCAAAGGAACAAATTCAAATGAATTACAAACGAATGGTTCGGATGTTCGCTCGAAAATTCCTGCCGAAGTTCGAGTCCTAAAAACAGGGCTAGGGTACAGCCTTACTGTACATGCATTATATCATTTTCTTTTGTGAATGAAAACAAACTGAAGCTAACAGCTTAACGAGTCTTTGCTAAAAAGCCATGTATCATGTCAACTCTCAGTCCCTTTGCCCGCTGCTAGATTATCCTATATGAGGGTCAGTTGGCCCCTTGGTGTCCAGTTGCAAATCCAATAGACACCTTCGTGTGTGGTAAAATGGATGGGGAACAATGACTAATAAAATAAAATGCTATAACACTCCCACTCCCAGATTTTGGTGAAATCCATTAGATTGAGTTTGGACTGGAGCAGTTCTTCAGTGTCTTTAGTTTACCCCAATTGATACTTAATCATATGGCGTGTCCTACGCCAAAAATAGTGATGCGTCATAGTCACTGTCACACAACTAAGTAATAATAAATCAGGCTTTTCTCCTCCTATTTTTATAATAGAAGTCTTTCAATAGACAGCAGCAGAGCTCATGGGCGATCAGCACTGTACAGATGAAAGCTGGAAGCAGACCCCCAGAGCACATTCCAGCTGATATAAGGTGTTAAATTTAGACTGCTCTGGGAGACCTCATGATAAGAGACAGCGAGGAAAATGTCTAAACTTCCATTCATATCAAGATTGTTGGAAAGTGTCACAGTGACCTGACCACTCCTCCTCACGTTGGTCATCAATCTTAACATTTATAATGAGATCATCAGTATAGAGCCTGACCGATCCCCATCTTTTTTTAAATGTTTTTCTTTCCCCCCCCCCTTTTTACGTCGTCTTTGACATGCTTATTTAATGTTTGATTGTTTTCTCCCTGCTCTTCCCAATATAACCTTTAAAAATGTATCTATCAAAATGTTATTTGGGTGTTTCTTCTTATTTATGTTTGCTTATAAAGTTATAGGTTAGGCTAAATGTTCTCAAATATACTACAACCGTTACATAATATAAATTCTAAATTGATTGGAAAATCTTGCACTTTTTGACAAAATATTGGCCAGAACATTGGCAATTGGGTGGGCTATAGGACTCTCACAATGCTAAGGCGATGCTTGGAATCGGCAAATGTGTTTGTTCAAGTTCCACATGTTTTGCTTCTTTTTTTTCTCCAGCAATTTCAAGGATGTGTCACACAGACACCGTAGATAAAACATCCACACTGGCATAAGTCAATTCCTACACATCTGCTACAGCCTTGTCTGACATACTTCTATGAACCGTATGCTCAAGGCTATATACAGTCCAGTATCAAACAGACTGTCACATAATATAGTACCCTGAAGTAGACCCTTTGTGTTGTTTAAAATGAATACATTTATTTGGCATCAGGTGTACGAGCTGTGTCTGACTTTCTTCTTTTTTTTCTTCTTTTTTTTTTAAAACACTTTTTTAATTTTTTTATTGATGCAGCAACATATATACATGTACATTTTGCTGTATCCGACATGTAAATATCTAACCTGACTCCGCCAGATGGGGCAGCAGAGAGTACACTGTGTTCCCCCCTCCTGCTCCCATCTGGGAACTCTCAGGCAGACTTGATGCCCGGCCACAAAACGGCCTGGCCAATCAGCAGCAGCTTCTAGCAACTTCTAGCAGCAGCTTCTAGCTTCTAGCTTCTGCTGATTGGCCAGGCCGTTTTGTGGCCGGGCATCAAGTCTGCCTGAGAGTTCCCAGATGGGAGCAGGAGGGGGGAACCCAGTGTACTCTCTGCTGCCCCATCTGGCGGAGTCAGGTTAGTAAATATCCCCCCCTCCCCCCAATCAAGGTCAGAACAAGTCAAATAAAACAAAAAAAGACAGACAGTACAAGACACTAAAAGTAAATAGTAAACTAGTATTGAAAGTACTAATGAACATAGTATTTTACCTGACTTTCTTCTTTTAAGCATAATATACTACGCTAATTTAGTTGCTGTGATTTAAATTAATCTGTTTCTGTGCTTTTTAAATTATTATTATTGTATTTACAATCCTTTAATTTTTCCTTTAAGAGCATTATGGTTTTACACATGCTCCTTGCCAGGAGGCCTGTGCTAAAAAATAAATAATAACATGGCTGGACCATTAGACCTAACCCTGTCTGAGTTACAGAACCCTATAGCATCCACCTCTCTAACCCCACACCACCAGCACCACATCAGAGCTAAATATATTCATGAATCACATCCAGTGAGGAGCACCCTGCCCCTGAAGTGGCTGATGCCTTTGAGGCAGTGATAGGTCACAGGCTAGACTCTAGAATTTTCCACTTCCTGGACACCTTATACTCTAGCTGCTAGAGTATAAGCCTTATACTCTTATACCTTACTATACCATACTATAAGGTGTCCAGGAAGTGGAAAATTATTGAGCGCTGAGTACTTGACTGGCATTCTGATGTTATGGTATATGATGATGGCTAGCACATGCAAGAGAATGCTGTGATACCTGATATGATAAGACCTGTATCAATATTTGCTTGTCTGAGATGTAGCGAATTTGACTGTGTTGTTAATCAGTATTACATAGATGATAGACGTGCATAGCCTAATTCTGATGAGTAACTCATCCACTTTCTGACATAAATCAGCAATGGAAGCTTAACAGTAGGAAATCAACCTGGCCTATAGATAAACCAGGCTATAACACACCTGTCTGACCTGGTCACATAAAACATTAAATGAAATCTACAGCAGGTGTTGAAAAAATACTTAAAATAAGCCCAGCCCTATTCCCCCTCCCTTGCATCTTGTTATTTAATAGAATTATGTGGGAGGGAAATTAATATGGTAAATCGACTTTAATTGTGAATCCAGGCAGCAATATGGTTCTAGTGTCAAGACATGAGGTTTAGACAAGGCCACAAGGGCATTTGCCTAGATGGTCTGAATTTGATCATTTCACCGTTTTTATTATTATTATTATTATTATTATTATTATTATTATTATTATTATTATTATTTCTCTTACTATGTAGCAATTTGAGATTTGGTTCAAATATATAGTAAGTAGCTAGTAAGTAAGCCTTGCCGAGCCATGAGGCCCATAGGGCAGGAGCCTCTCCTCTCTCCTGTCTCTGTAGCATACCCGGTACCCCCAATCCAAACCTTGATGCTGAGTGCCAAGCAGGGAGGCATTGGATCCCATTTTTCTGAGTCTTTGAGGGATCGGCCAGGGATCGAACCCGGACTCAGGGCGTACATTCAAACCACAAGGCCACTGATTTGTTAAATATATAGTGCATTATAAATAAAATGCATTATATTATTATTATTATTATTATTATTTCTTGTTTTTATTGTACGTTTTGTTCTCCATTTGTCAAGAGAGCAGCAAGTTAAGGCATAGGTCACTCCAAAGCCCTAAAACCAAGTGACAGAATGGCAGGCCTATATTCAGATGGCTGCTGGCTGGTGCTGCACAATATTTTGTGCTGTTTCTATAAACAAAGGAATTCCACACCAAGGACACTGGATTAACCCACTATAATGCTTGGTCCTGGGGTTAAAATTAGATATAGCATCCATTCTAATCCCAAGAACGTCATCATGTGTTAGAAGCATCTGTTGACAGTTGGCATTCCAGGCCTATCAGTGGAATGGCAACAGTCTGGAGAGCCGCTCATAGAGCTATTGTTAGCTGGTATACCCACCGCATCTCCCATTCTCTCATCTCCCCAGGCTCTGGTGCACAAGCCGCCACATACCACTAACTCTGACTGTATGAACTAAACATAAATATACAATTTCCAATTAACACATTTTTTTTAAATATAACAAACAGAGAAAAGTCCAGAAAGTATAGGTAGGCCTATGTAGATATTTCGTATAGGGCCAGGCTTGATTCTCCCGACCCTATATCCACAGCACTGCCACTGTGTGACTGGTTATATTGATTGATTTATTTATTGATTGATTGATTGATTGATTGATTGATTGAAATACAATGAATTACAGTACATTTTCAAGCACAAACTCAATACAAAGACTGTTAACTGTGAGTGGACAACCCAATTATAGCATTACACTTGTTTACAAGAGGGTCCACCCTGTCCACCTCAATTCATCACCTTGTTCAAGTGTATAGCCCTACGCGTTATTCTGTCGCTTATTTGAATTTGACGTACCTTTCTCTGCTGTTTCTCCCACGCAGGGTCCAGCAGCAGGTCCCTGTCCCATTCATCCTCCTGCAACATGTAGATACAATCATCCTGATCGTAGCCGTTATCATAAAGCACAGTCGTGTCCACCTGGGCCATCATCATCATTGTGCCGTATATTGTTTATTCCTCTTCCCCCAAAAACAACTCAATGATTGAGTCTCAATCAAGTTGAATTATGATCCCTCTGGATCCCTTTTGTGCTGGACTGTCAGCTTAATTACTTCAAATGTAGTGAACAGAACAGAATGTTGGCCTGTTGTTTCTAATCTCTTCATGTAGCCCTGCCTCTCTCTCTCTCTTTCACTCTCACTCACGCTTGCCCCTCCGTGAGACGTACTGTCTGGACCCAACTCTTTGCTCTTCTATACGCCGCAGCCACAGCGCGACATGCGATCGTATTGATTAAGTACTGGCTAGCCACGTGACACACTGTCACGCACGCAAGCACGCACGCACACACACACGCACGCGCGCACACACACACACACACACACACACACACACACACACACACACATACACGCTGTGTGAGAGAGAGTGTCTCTCAGATTTCAATTTCAAAATGCTTTATTGGCATGATAAAATAATATGTTCTACATTGCCAAAGCATACATACAACAAAACAAATGTCAACATTGCGCTCTTCTGTCCACTGTCCCTCAGACAAAGCCAAAAATGTGCAATTGGACTGTTCTCCCAGACCATATTGAAGTGAGTTATTAATGGTGGATTCAAATTCTTGATTTTTCTTTAAATTCAGGGAAGAATGATTCTCTGATGTCTTTATATTTGTCACATTGTAACAGAAAGTGTAGCTCCGTCTCCAGTGATTCATATTTAGAAATTTTTTCAGATGTCAAAACAAATCTGAGATGATGGATGATGATGGTCATGGAAGGGGAACCTTCTGAAGTGTTAATTGATAGATTATGGTCAACATTTTTTTAACAGCTGTACTGTACTCTCTCACATTCCCAAACATAGTATCTATCTATCTATCTATCTATCTATCTATACAATTTACAATTTACAATTTAGGCATTTAGCAGACGCTCTTAATCCAGAGCGATTTACATTAGGCAGGAACAAAAGTATGGGAATACATCACATATATAAAATGCATTTATCAAGAAACATGCGTAAGCTAAGAACGTAACTAGAACATATCTATATAATGACACTATACATATTAACTATATACTATACTATGCTATACATATGTACTAGGCTACTATGATGTGCTATGACTATATACAATGCAATTATTGTGCTGTCTACATGACATGCTATAAGTCTGTTTCAAATGCTATCTAAGTCTAAAAAGTGCTATCTAAGGGGGTAGGATAAGTGCTATGGGCCATGATGGAGTCTGAAAAGGTGGGTCTTCAGACTACGGCGGAAGATTGGGAGTGATGCCGCAGTTCTGACTGCAACGGGGAGTGCATTCCACAGTTTTGGGGCCAGAAGGGAGAAGAGTTTGGGACGTGTGGAGCGTTGGCCCGGCGTTTTTAGTGAGGGTACTTCCAGCTTTCCTGCGTTGGCTGATCTGAGTGCGTGGGAGGGTTTGTAGGGTTCAATCATGCTTGCAAGATATGGGGGAGCCATACCTTTGGTTGCTTTGAATGCCAGCATCAGAGTTTTGTATTCTGTGCGGGCGGCGACTGGGAGCCAGTGCAGGGAGCGGAGCAGGGGGGAGACATGTGAGAATTTTGGCTGGTTGAAGACCAGACGAGCTGCGGCATTTTGGATCATTTGGAGAGGCTTAAGTGCACATGCCGGTAGGCCAGTAAGGAGCGAATTACAATAGTCAAGTTTTGACAAGACTGTTGTCTGGATTAGGAGCTGGGCTGATTCCTGGGTGAGGAACGGTCTAATTCGTCGTATGTTATAGAGTGTGAACCTACAGGATCGAGTGACAGCTGTGATGTGAGTTTTAAACGAGAGCTGACTGTCCAGGACAACACCAAGGTTCCTTGCTGTTGGGACAGACGTTACCAGGGCGTTGTCTACGGAAATAGTTAGCTCCCGCATAGGGCAGGACTTAGCTGGGAAGAAGAGAAGCTCAGTCTTGTCTGGATTCAGCTTGAGGTGGTTGGAGGACATCCACTGTGAGATGTCAGCCAGGCATGCAGTGATGCGCTCTTCCACCTGAGTGGCAGAGGGGGGGAAGGATAGAAACAGTTGTGTGTCATCGGCATAGCAGTGATAGGATATATTGTGAGCAGAGATGATAGTGCCAAGGGATTTGGTGTATAGTGAGAAAAGGAGGGGACCAAGTACAGATCCCTGTGGGACCCCAGTTTGGAGGGTTCTGGGGGATGATAGCAGACCTTTCCAGGAAACCTGGTAGGTCCGGTCGGTGAGATAGGAAGAGAACCACTTTAGTGCTGTCCCGCCGATTGAATTTGACGTACCTTTCTCTGCTGTTTCTCCCACGCAGGGTCCAGCAGCAGGTCCCTGTCCCATTCATCCTCCTGCAACATGTAGATACAATCATCCTGATCGTAGCCGTTATCATAAAGCACAGTCGTGTCCACCTGGGCCATCATCATCATTGTGCCGTATATTGTTTATTCCTCTTCCCCCAAAAACAACTCAATGATTGAGTCTCAATCAAGTTGAATTATGATCCCTCTGGATCCCTTTTGTGCTGGACTGTCAGCTTAATTACTTCAAATGTAGTGAACAGAACAGAATGTTGGCCTGTTGTTTCTAATCTCTTCATGTAGCCCTGCCTCTCTCTCTCTCTTTCACTCTCACTCACGCTTGCCCCTCCGTGAGACGTACTGTCTGGACCCAACTCTTTGCTCTTCTATACGCCGCAGCCACAGCGCGACATGCGATCGTATTGATTAAGTACTGGCTAGCCACGTGACACACTGTCACGCACGCAAGCACGCACGCACGCACACACACACGCACGCGCGCACACACACACACACACACACACACACACACACACACATACACACTGTGTGAGAGAGAGTGTCTCTCAGATTTCAATTTCAAAATGCTTTATTGGCATGATAAAATAATATGTTCTACATTGCCAAAGCATACATACAACAAAACAAATGTCAACATTGCGCTCTTCTGTCCACTGTCCCTCAGACAAAGCCAAAAATGTGCAATTGGACTGTTCTCCCAGACCATATTGAAGTGAGTTATTAATGGTGGATTCAAATTCTTGATTTTTCTTTAAATTCAGGGAAGAATGATTCTCTGATGTCTTTATATTTGTCACATTGTAACAGAAAGTGTAGCTCCGTCTCCAGTGATTCATATTTAGAAAATTTTTCAGATGTCAAAACAAATCTGAGATGATGGATGATGATGGTCATGGAAGGGGAACCTTCTGAAGTGTTAATTGATAGATTATGGTCAACATTTTTTTAACAGCTGTACTGTACTCTCTCACATTCCCAAACATAGTATCTATCTATCTATCTATCTATCTATCTATCTATACAATTTACAATTTAGGCATTTAGCAGACGCTCTTAATCCAGAGCGATTTACATTAGGCAGGAACAAAAGTATGGGAATACATCACATATATAAAATGCATTTATCAAGAAACATGCGTAAGCTAAGAACGTAACTAGAACATATCTATATAATGACACTATACATATTAACTATACATATATACTATACTATGCTATACATATGTAGGCTACTATGATGTGCTATGACTATATACAATGCAATTATTGTGCTGTCTACATGACATGCTATAAGTCTGTTTCAAATGCTATCTAAGTCTAAAAAGTGCTATCTAAGGGGGTAGGATAAGTGCTATGGGCCATGATGGAGTCTGAAAAGGTGGGTCTTCAGACTACGGCGGAAGATTGGGAGTGATGCCGCAGTTCTGACTGCAACGGGGAGTGCATTCCACAGTTTTGGGGCCAGAAGGGAGAAGAGTTTGGGACGTGTGGAGCGTTGGCCCGGCGTTTTTAGTGAGGGTACTTCCAGCTTTCCTGCGTTGGCTGATCTGAGTGCGCGGGAGGGTTTGTAGGGTTCAATCATGCTTGCAAGATATGGGGGAGCCATACCTTTGGTTGCTTTGAATGCCAGCATCAGAGTTTTGTATTCTGTGCGGGCAGCGACTGGGAGCCAGTGCAGGGAGCGGAGCAGGGGGGAGACATGTGAGAATTTTGGCTGGTTGAAGACCAGACGAGCTGCGGCATTTTGGATCATTTGGAGAGGCTTAAGTGCACATGCCGGTAGGCCAGTAAGGAGCGAATTACAATAGTCAAGTTTTGACAAGACTGTTGTCTGGATTAGGAGCTGGGCTGATTCCTGGGTGAGGAACGGTCTAATTCGTCGTATGTTATAGAGTGTGAACCTACAGGATCGAGTGACAGCTGTGATGTGAGTTTTAAACGAGAGCTGACTGTCCAGGACAACACCAAGGTTCCTGGCTGTTGGGACAGACGTTACCAGGGCGTTGTCTACGGAAATAGTTAGCTCCCGCATAGGGCAGGACTTAGCTGGGAAGAAGAGAAGCTCAGTCTTGTCTGGGTTCAGCTTGAGGTGGTTGGAGGACATCCACTGTGAGATGTCAGCCAGGCATGCAGTGATGCGCTCTTCCACCTGAGTGGCAGAGGGGGGGAAGGATAGAAACAGTTGTGTGTCATCGGCATAGCAGTGATAGGATATATTGTGAGCAGAGATGATAGTGCCAAGGGATTTGGTGTATAGTGAGAAAAGGAGGGGACCAAGTACAGATCCCTGTGGGACCCCAGTTTGGAGGGTTCTGGGGGATGATAGCAGACCTTTCCAGGAAACCTGGTAGGTCCGGTCGGTGAGATAGGAAGAGAACCACTTTAGTGCTGTCCCGCCGATGCCTAGATCCGCTAGGGTGTCTAGGAGCAGCTGGTGGTTCACTGTGTCAAATGCCGCCGATAGGTCTATCTATCTATCTATCTATCTATCTATCTATCTATCTATCTATCTATCTATCTATCTATCTATCTATCTATCTATCGTATCATAGTTAAACCAGGGGCCACCTTGTGTGCCAGCTTGTGCCAGTTTGCATAGTGACTATAAATTTCCATGGATTCAAAAGCAATATGAAAATCCTTTTAAGTGCAGGTGTGCAACAAACAAACATTAGTGGAAGGAGGAGCAGGGAAAGGTATAGTTAGAGAAGGCAAAGCACAGAGTTCATCATTTAGAGGATCTGCTCTCATCAGGACGAAAGTGACCGTCGGACAAAAAGACTTCACCAAAACACCAACTCAGAGATCTGAGACACTCTGCTGGCATCAAAAGGTGAGATCCCTTTAACCTTGTGTTCATTGTTCATTAGAATAGTTGTTGTTTTCAGAAGAACATTGAGAAGAGTTGATGAAAATGTTTACTTGTGTCGTTGTTATATTGGGTCAACTGTGTTCAAATCCATCTTCTGTACCGGTTACAGGACACCCACAGAGCCTTAAGATGGACGACACACTGGCGAATGGCACCAACTCCTCCTTCTCCTTCACATCATCAGATCTGGCACTACCGATTACCTTCAGCTCCATCAAGCTCACCCTGGGTCTGCCCATCAACAGCTACGTTCTGTGGCTGATACTGAGTGGAGCTGGTGGGACGATCGCCTCCGAGCTCTTTTATCTCAACCTGATTGCATCTGTCATCCTCTCTACCTTGGCCGATGTCTTTTACTCTGCATGGCTCTTCACATACAACTCGATTTTGCTAAGGGTTACTAAATGTGCTTTTGTTTTGTTTATCTTAATCTCCATCCCATCGTTCCAGTGTTGTATCTGTGTGGAGCGTTACATAGCGGTGGTTCACCCCGTGGTGTTTCTCAGGTACAAAGCTCTTCGCTACAGGGTGGCCTGTTGCTGCCCTGTCTGGCTGACGGGGCTTGCATTCAGCTTGTTAATTGTTCTATCCGGTACGGTGTATCCTCACTACTTCCTGCTGGGCTTTTGGGTGGTGTGCATTTCTGTGGTGTGTTTCTGCTGCCTCTCGGTCCTCAGAGCTCTCAAACAGCCTGGACCAGGAGAAGGACAGAGGGACAGTGGGGAGGGAAACGGCCTGAAGAGAAGAGCTTTTAGAATCATTCTGATCAGCTTGGTAGTAATGTCACTGACTATAATGAGCTATATTCCCCCTACTCTGTTTACACTACTGAATTATTCAATCACAGTTGTTAATACCATCGCACATATAGTCGCCACAATTTCAGCGTTTGTTCATCCATTGCTCTACCTCCACAAAGCTGGGAAACTGCCATGCTTCAAGGGGCTCTGAAAGCAAGTCAACAGGATAGATCTCTAATGCTGCGTTCACACTGGCAGATCCAAAAGATTCAAAGAGGCAAAGATCACAGCATAAATTGATGTGTTGTTGCTTTGTAAAATCTGTTGCTCACACGGTCATTGACATAATCAAGCGTGCGTCCGTAGTGACGTGTGTCATTGCAGCTACAGTTGTAGCTTTGTAGCTTTGCATCTGGAAGTTGAACCCAGCTCAGCTTCAATGTCTAGTGTGTGATACTAGGCTCTAATCCTACAAATGTAATCCAAATCTGTCACTGTGTCAGAGAAACCTATTTTAATTCATTTAATCAGCTATTTGATATGTTGTTGTTTATTTAATTACTCATGCTAATTAGAGAAGTTGACAATTACACATCAATTATTGTTTAACATATGTAGATTTTTTTTAATGGAAAAGCTTTGTTTCTCACTAGAAATATTTATCTGCAGAACCAGTTCAAATAGGATTATTTTTGGGGGGTCACGGCCTGAAACGTTTTAGAACCACTGGTGTAAATAATGGGACCTGTTCATGAACTACTTTTAATTCAATAATTTGGATTATTCATACAATGAAACATGACGCATGTGTGACAGATTAATACCCATTGTCTATAATATGACCTGTTCATGAACTACTTTTAATTCATCTGGTTTTCATCATCATTCATAATGTGTGACTGTGATTGAACATGAAACATTGATGGAAAATAAAAAATCTTGAAGAAACTCTGTTTGCTCTCTATTGGCTTAACCCTGTAAGACCCAGCGCAGCTATTTAGCTACATTTCTATTTCAATGAATTACTTAATTACTTTGTTTTCACCTAAACATCATCATTGATGTTCATTGTTTCGTCTTGAAATGCCATTGGTATATATTTGCATATTTGTATATAGTTGTATATTTGCACATTTACATATAAATACCCCCCACAGAGGCAGAAATTCACTCAACTTCAAAATCTCTGGACAATTTTTAATCAAAATTAACCTTTGACCTTTAACCTTTAACCCTGATAAAAGTAAGTAAAATGCATGTAATATATATATTTTTGTGATCATTAGAATGTCTACAATATGTGAAAGATATCCCCCAAATGTAAATTATTAATGTATTATTATTATTTTAATAATTATTATAAATGTGCATACAATTTGGTCTTACAGGGTACGTACAAAACCAAACATAGTACAAAGCAACAACAAACTACTGTATATACACATACGGTGGAATTATTGTCATAGCTGGAGTTATCTGTGAAGAGAGTTCACATTGTTAAGAGCTTCCTATTGTTTGAATCAACTAGGAAAGGGAACTCTGTTACATTTCTACACATCATTTACTGCATATGAACAGTGACAAATGTATGTAGCAGGCACTACCTATGGCCCTATGAGTGTAAGTGAAATCACTTTGTTGAAACAAGGTGGTAAAGATAACAAGGAGTGGCCAGTGATGTCACTGTTATGCAACACGGAAGTTGTATGGACTTGAAGCTGTTTATAAGACCAGATGTCAGTCAGTGACATCACTGACGAATCCTTGGTGTTACTCTTCCTGCGACCGATAGCCCCTGAAACCAGGCTTTCACCGTCGTCCTTTTTTTTCTCTCTTCTTCTTCCCCCTTCATGGGCCCCTTGGGGGCGCTGGGCCTCGGTGCACAGCACAGTTGTTCTGTATGTGTGTACGAAGCCTTGGAATAACGTGTTCCTTCCACGCGCTACGTCCAACCAGGGAAACTCCCCCCTGTCAGGTGTAAAGGAGAAACTCAGGCATGAAGGAAGCAAGTCCGTTGCTCTCCCCATGTCCCCCAGATATGGGGACTAGGTTGGCGGAGGGTGTGTAAAGCCCAGGATCACATTAGATAATTGACACAGGGGTGAAAAATGGGTTACAAAATTTGTTTTCTTTTAAAAAGAAGACGTCTTTATGCCATGGCTTGGTGTGTGCATGCCTGCATGGCTTCTACCCCTTTAGAGGTTGTGGTGACAGCAGCTATAGCAAAGCAGTTATGCAGTGGAGTCAAGATGAGCCGTAATCGTATTCAAATGTTGCCAGACTGTCCACTCCTGCCCGTTTCACTGCAGCCTTTCCAAGTGTGTATCAGTGATAAAAATGCCTTACGCCATTTAGTGAAACAAGGAACAACAGGAGTCTTCCACTCAGTTAAAATGATTATTTTGGCTACTAGTGTGCCAAGCATGAGGGTCTGCTGTACAGCGTATGGCAGCGCGAGGGAGGAAGGCATCGGAGCAACCGAGCAAGGCAGTTGGAGCATCCGGAACAATATTAATACGGTATACTTTGCTGTACCATGCAAAGATATTTTGCCAAAATGGAATAATCTTTGGGCCCGACCAGAATGTGTGATCCAGCGTGCCCTGGGAAACAGCTGGATACATTTAGTTCATTCTGTCCTTAGAGTAGTGTAATCTGTGGATAATTTAAAAACTAAACAAGCTGCAATCTGGCATATTGACTGAGCCAGAGTGGATCCTCCTCAATCCCTCACAGATCTCATTTAACAGCTCCACTTCAGACATGTTGATGTCTGGGCCGGAAATTTGCATTGGAAATGTAAATGTGAATGGTGGTAGTTTCTGCATCATGGAGCACCACACCAAACATTATTTGAATGTCACATTCAGGCCTATTTAGACAAAACTAGAGGGTTAAAACAAAAAAACACAATTTGGATTAGATTTGTGTATGGATTAGAGCCTAGTATCACACACAGGTCTAGTAAGAGATCTATCGTGCTTTCAGAGCCCCTTGAAGCATGGCAGTTTCCCAGCTTTGTGGAGGTAGAGCAAAGGATGAAAAAGAGCTGACATCATGGCTACTGCCAATGCGATCATATTAGCAACTATGTTGGGATAATTCAGTAGTGCAAACAGAGTAGTGGGAAAATAGCTCATTGTAGTCAGTGACATTACCACCAAGCTGATCAGAATGATTCTAAAAGCTCTTCTCTTCAGGCCGTTTCCCTCCCCACTGTCCCTCTGTCCTTCTCCTGGTCCAGGCTGTTTCAGAGCTCTGAGGACCGAGAGGCAGCAGAAACACACCACAGAAATGCACACCATCCAAAAGCCCATCAGGAAGTAGTAAGGATACAAAGTATCGAATATAACTAACAAGCTGACTGTAAGCCCCGTCAGCCAGACAGCGCAGCAACAGGCCACCCTGTACCGAAGAGCTTTGTACCTGAGAAACACCACGGGGTGAACCACCGCTATGTAACGCTCCACACAGATACAACACTGGAACGATGGGATGGAGAATAAGAAAAACAAATCAAAAGTAAAGTTAGCAACCTTGTACAACATTGAGAACCATGCAGAGTAAAAGACATCGGCCAAGGTAGAGAGGATCACAGATACGATCACGTTGAGATAAAAGAGCTCGGAGGCGATCGTCCCACCAGCTCCACTCAGTATCAGCCACAGAACGTAGCTGTTGATGGGGAGACCCAGGATGAGCTGAGCTGAAACTGCACATTGCTATCAACTCCGAGGATGTGGAGGGGATGGAGGAGTTGGTGCCATTCGCCGCAGTGTGTCGTTCATCTTAAGGCTCTGTGTGTGTCCTGTAACCGGTACAGAAGATGGATTTGAGCACAGTTGACCTGATATAACAATGACACAAGTAAACATTTTTAACAACTCTTCTAAATGTTTCTATTCTATTGAACAACTATTCTAATGAACAATGAACACAAGGTTAATATATATATTATATATTATATAAAGGGATCTCACCTTTTGATGCCAGCAGAGTGTCTCAGATCTCTGAGTTGGTGTTTTGATGAAGTCTCTTCGTCAGACGGTCACTTTCTTCCTGATGAGAGCAGATCCTCCAAATGATGAACTCTGTGCTTTGCCTTCTCTAACTATACCTTTCCCTGCTCCTCCTTCCACTAATGTTTGTGTGTTGCACACCTGCACTCAAAAACATTTTCATATGCAAACTTCACCTTTAGATCATTTATCAACTCATGACACATTAAGCTGGCACACAAGGTGGCCCCTAGTTTAACTATGATTAGATAGATAGATAGATAGATAGATAGATAGATAGATAGATAGATAGATAGATAGATACAGTAGATAGATAGATAGATAGATAGATAGATAGATAGATAGATAGATAGATAGATTTGATACTATGTTTGATAATGTGAGAGATACAGTACAGCTGTCAAACTTTTATCAAAGTCATTGTGGCCCCCTGGGAAACAAATGCTGCCCACCCCTTCTCTATTGCAATCATTAATATCAGAATAGACAGCTTTGGCCCGGGCCGGCCGAGCGGTCCAGGCACCTAGGCTGGCAATCCAGCCTGACAGCGTGTTGTGGGTTCGAGTCCCGAGCCGACGACCTTTGCTGCGTGTCTCCATGCGTGCCGCATGCGTACGTCTGCGGCTCTTGTTTGCGCTGCGTGTCTCTGCAACCCGGATGAGATCACCGTGAACCGTATACATGTTGTTGTTATTACTGGCGTGACACCGCCGAGACGTGACAGAACCTCATGTGGAAGTCTTTCCACGAACGACGGTCGGGGTCAAGGTAGAGAATGATATGTGGAATTCATGAATTATGATGTATTACCGGTCGTGTGTGTGCGTGCGTGCGTGCGTGCGTGCGTGCGTGGTGGTGGTGGTGGGTGTGGGGGTTCTGTACATTACGTGATTTTAAAATAATGAAATCCCAACCGTTTTTTTATTGGGTTCGATTACACCGCTGCTAATTGATCATATAGCATATAAACGTCAGTCATCCCGTTTCCAAATCACACGCCACTTCGCTACAGACAAATCACTCGAGTCACAGCTCCTCCGACACAAAAAAACAAACAAACAAAGCTGTATGTGACAAGGACAAGAACAGCAATCAGCTACAAATGGACCATTACTGGAGAGAATTGGGAAGCAGTCGGTCGCTGTTTAGTTGGCCAGACACCTTGTACCTCCATGATTTAACTTGAAATTCAAACACATCATTGCTGTCAGAAACCTGAGCGTCAACACTGTCACAGAAGCATCAGTGATGGATCAAGCCCTCCCAAGGCTCTGGCGCTAGAGTTCTCAACAGGCCTGGCCCTAACTGATCAGGGCCGAGGCCCGGCGCGACTAATTAGCATAGATTTTAGGCCCGACCCTGGCAACCCGGCCCTAAAACGCCGGGTCGGGTTATATATATATTATATATATAAATAAATAAATAAATATTCGGGCCCGTAAAAGTAGGGATGGAGCTTGATAACCGATACCCGAAAGAAATCGAGAATAGCGGCCCATGACGTCATGTTTAAACAATCAAGACGAGAGAAGATCAAACATGGCACATGCTGGCACAAACATGTCAGTCTAAAAGTGCAGCGCTGCCCGGGTAAATAAAATTAAGCTTTTAATGTGACAGTACACATATTAACCTTTTTTTATTTTCATATTATTGTGTTGGTATAAAGGTCAATTGCATTCCGTCTGTAAAGTACTGTATTTGAAGTCCATTTGAAGTGTTCAGCGGTAGCCATGCTCCAATATACAGGTAGGCCTAACAAAAAGTTGCTCCATTTGACTGAGAGCCTGCCATCGCGCAAATTCCAGTTTTTCACCAGAGGAGAAAAACGTTTCTCTTCACATAACTAGAGCATGAGTGTCAGAGCTGAAATCGACATGTAAATATGAAATAAATGCTTAAACATTTAGCTGGGTGTAATGTTAGAGACCACATTAGTGAACCTTTCAAGCCTGTTTTCTCAACTCGTCATTTTCTGCAAGACATTACTCTATAAGCCATATCTCCAAAACTGGTGGGTCAAACTGAACAACCGATATGTCAATTTGAAGCTATGATTCCCTGCTTTCATATGACGAAAATGGCAGTCCCTCAGTCAAATTTGGCCACAAATATACTTTTGTAATGTGTTTATTATGCTCTGTGTCTTGAATTCAGCATTCAGCATTCAGTGAGAAACACATCGACTCACTGGCCTTGGAACGTCTCGGAATCCCCCAGGAGGAAGTCACTAATGTTGCTCTGGAGAGGGAAGTCTGGAGCACTCTGGTGGAGCTGTTGCCCCCGCGACCCGACTATCTATAGTAGGGAGGATTATCAAAAAAAAAAAAAAAAAAAAGTGATATTTGAATGAAGTGAAATCACTGAATATACCTATTCAGTGATTTCACATTTCAGTCAAAAGACTGTAGGTTTCGTTTTTGGCTAGGTGGCCCAGCCTTCATCCAATCAGGATATAGAGGGGCCTTCCACCAATCATGATCGAACGGGGCTTGGTGTGTTGCGTTTCTCCCCACTGTAGTGCGTACATGTGCACATCTTGTTACCGGGGAAGACCGGGGGGTTTTCCAAATCACTGAATGCTCCTTTAATTGATAATCTATTCATCTTAGTCATTAGTATCTTGTTTACTTATCTTGTTTTTTATTGTTGGTTTAAATGTAAATTGGTGGTAGGCCTAATCAATCAATCAATCAATCAATCAATCTCTTTCTACATTTTTCTCGAGGTAGAAGTCAAAGAGGAGTGACAGTGATGAATCAGATGGCCAATCCATTCCTTTGTGGGTCCTGTTTGATACAGTTATAGCACATTGATTTGCTTAAAATATAAAGGGTGTCATTCTTAATAACCTTCAATGTATTAGACATTCTGACAGGTCATTAATTTAATATTTGGCAATTAATTATGAATTTACTTATCATTATATACATTTTAATGAAATACATTTCTCAGACCAGTATTTGTATTTTGTATTTAAATACATTCTGTGACCCAGTATTTGTATTTTGTAACAAAATACATTTTCAATGTATTTTGCCCATCTCTGATTGAAACTAATCCCACACACATGAGTTCTCCTCATTCCCTCAGAGCAACACAACCTGAACAATGTGTTAAAGACTTAAAGTTGCCCAGGTTTACACCAACACAGTTGTTGATGTTATTGTGTCTCTGACCACTCTCCACCTCCCCTTGAGAGCAGAGTGAACACAGCTGTCTTCTCTAGGCAGCCAGTTCTGTCTGTGTCTGCCTGTTTCTATTGCCAGGCGGTGGTCGCTGAGTCTGTACATAGTCAACATCTTCCTCAGTTTTGGATCAGTAACAGTGGTCAGGTAATTTGCCACTGTGTATTCCCGGTTGAGGGCCAAATAGCATTCTAATTTACTTTTTGGGTTTTGGTTGTGTTTTTCCAATATGTGATATCATTTTCTTGTTGCATTTTGATAATTTGGTTAGTGGAGATTTGAATTTAATTAGGAGAGGGAATTGGCCAAGTTCCGCTCTGCATGCATTATTTGGAGTTTTTCCTTTTAATATATATTTACAAAGTTCTATGTGAATATAGTCTCAATTGGATGTTTGTCCTAATTAGAAAATTCCTGATTTGGCAGGGGACCCCACACTTCACTATATACAGGGCAATTGGCTCAATAATTGATTTGAACATTTCAGCCAAATTCGAATTGGAATATTAATTTCGACAGATTTTCTAATTATATAAAAAGCCCTTCTTGCCTTTTCCCTCAAGTCATTCACAGCCATTCTCTCTCTCTCTCTCTTCCTATATCGGTGTCAAAAATATTTTATTTTTATTTTGTAAAGAAACACTTTTTTATATATAGTTTATTAGTTTATTTTATTAGTTGGGGACCCACATGCAATATAGGTAAAAATGCAAATTTCTGCTTCAATGCCTTCATATGGTGGCACCATAACAGGCCATTTTGGGGCAGAAGGTTGTGTGCAGTTTCGTAGCGACCCAACGGTGCCGGAGACTAGCTGGTAACTTCTTCCAGGAAATAAAACGTCTGGGTTTCCGAGGCTAACTGGTAACAGACAGACGGACATGGACGGGCACACTGACGGACACGATTCATGCCTCTCGGGCATCTCTCTAGGGCTCCTCGAGGCACGTCCCACTGGGAGGAGACCCCAGGGCAGAACAAGGCGTAGCTGGAGGAAATACATCGACTCACTGGCCTTGGAACGTCTCGGGGTTCCCCAGGAGGAAGTCACTATAATGTTGCGCTGGAGAGGGAAATCTGGAGCTCTCTGGTGGAGCTGCTGCCCCCGCGACCCGACGAATAAGCGTTTGAAGATGGATGGATGTCATATCCGACCATAAGCCTAATATTGCCTATTATTTTGCCTATCATTTTGTTACAATATTAAACCCCTCTGGTGTCTCACATTGTTTTAAAACTAAAAGTTTTGGTCATAGGTGGTATGGCCGACTTGGTACTGTAGCAGCCTATCAGGGAATATTTGTCATGTTATTTTAACAGGCTTAAAAACACATCTTGCAGGAAAAGAGACGTAAAATTAGTGAGAATGAGAAAATGAGTGACAGTCCCACGCACACACACACAGCGGCACAGTAGCCTAAATAATTATAGCACTATTAACTCGTCAATGAAACATACTTTATTTGTAGAAAACAAACATTTCAAGACTTTCATAAAAGGCAAAATACAACATAAAACAGGTTTTTGAAATATAAATTAATCATTGGACCCTTGAAAATAAAAATCACCACACATTCTTTGGCTCCGGTTTCCACTCAAGCTCCAAATAACTAAAAGATTTTTAAAGAATAATGTTATTGTACAGAGCATAAAAAATAGAATAAAATTAACATTTTGTGTCTTTTCTTTGAAATCGAATGAGTCTTTCCATCCTCAGAAAACAATATAAAACACTGGCGTGTCAATGCAGCATGCAGAAATGCCAGTGTACAGGCACCCATGAATGTTTGCGTGTATATGTTTGTATTAGAACACATTAGTAACAATTGTTTTGTTGTGAGGCAGACCAACATTTAACAATGTTACAAAGATTTAAACTTTGGTGATCACCTATTAAATCAACATAATCAAACCTGACATTTTCCAATGAAAACTTTAGTAACAGCAAGAGTGAATTATAACTTTGTAGACATTTTGCTATGCTCATAACAGGCTACCAATGACCAAAAACTCAGGATTTTAAGAAGTATGCCTTTGATTTGTTGAGAATGACAAGTGGAAAGTTCTCAGCAGTTGTTAGCCAAGTGAGTGAAAGTCAATAAGCACAACTTCTGATTTCTCAATAGACATATTTGCATTTGTCTCAATAGTTAGCTCTAGGGAAAACCTTGGTGAGCTGGTTTGAAGACGCTGCATGTGATTTTACATGAATTGATTTTCAGCATCAATATCCTTCACTAGCATTGCTAAAAGATAATAACAACCTTTCCAAAATCGACGACGCCAAATGCTGCTTGCATAGATTGAAAGGAACCCAGGCATATCGTGAATCTATCAAACTGAACAATCAAATCCCTTTAGCGTTCAGAGTTAAGGTACTTCTTGGTCTCTTTAGCACTGAGAAAAAGTTCACACAGACATTACGGAGTGCAAATAATAAAAGACTTGAGGGAGGGGCGATCAAGAGTTTATGCATGGCATTCCTCCAACAACATTAAGAACAAATTATCACTCAGAGCAATATTAATACTGTCCAGGGGCTAGACATCCCACCCAACGGTCTCTGGGCTCAGAACCCACGCACTGGGAATGGAGCGAGGCGAAGGATTAGGTGTGGAAAGCCATTTTCACCCCATAAATGATTTGTCATCTGCACTGCAGCAGTGTTCTTTGTTTCACAGGGAAGGTAGGGTTGTACAACAGGAGTGTGTGAAGCTACACGGGAATCCCATCCAACTCGTTCAGGCCACAAGGTCGTCTCCATTCGTTGCCTCGTTCGTGGATCCACTTGTTCGATACTGAAAGCAAAATTACATTTTAAAACTAAAAGGTGTGCATAGTTTATCTGTGTTTCCAGCACCCTCTGGTGGACACATTTGCAGACAGAGTGACATACATAGACAGACACTCATTTATAGTTTGCCACTCACTTTGCAAGAATCCTATTCTAGCCTTTGAGTTTTGTATTAATACCTGTAATGCCAAATCACCAGATTTTACATAAACCTAATGTCTGTAATGACAATCGCTTACACATAAAAAATAATGCTGTGCTGTAAAAGATGCCTGGCTTATAATGCTGTACCTAAAGGTATTGTAGTTTTACCACGGACACATTTTATTGGGATTCTCAGTTATTTTCGAACTTTTTGTGGCCAAGGCACACCAATGTGCAAGTCAAAATCCCAAGGTACAATGTATTCATACCAAAGTTAGCATAACTATAAACTCAACACATCACATCACGATGCGTCGACAGTGTGTATATTTGCTATGTTCGCTATTCAAATTTTGAGGAATTAAAAATGGTCACCTATGCCCAAAATAGGGATGGTTAAAATGGTTAAAATGTATAAGTTTTAAGATAGAATTTGCTTCTGTTTTGGGAAGTGCACACAATGTACTGATATAGTACATTTCCTAATCTTTTGTATTATTGTATATATTGAAGTAATAATTGCCACGCAATAATTGTGTGGTTGTCACAAAAGAACCTCAGCACTCATGAGCGGGACTCACCCCACTTATTTCCCACCAGCACTGGGCAGGCTGCATGTCGCGTGCTGTAGTCTCCCTCTCCACTGGGAAACAGGTTGTACCAGAAAACTGCAGAACCCTAAAATCAAGTGGCAGAGGTTAGTGAAGCACATTTTCAGGAGTTCCCAAACTTTGCCCATGACCAAAAAAAAAAAAAAAAGCTATACCATGTGTGTGTGTGTGTGTGTGTGCAGCCCCTACCTTTTTGGGCCATACTGCAGCTCCTACATCTGGGAATACTGTGGCGCCTCCTGCTGCTACGTCACTCATCTAGGACACGGGGACAGAGGCGCAAAACGTTAACACAGGAATACCACACTGGGTGCATACTTAGTTTAGACTACTCATTGGTTAGGTTTAGGTGTGCTGCCCCGTGGGAGGTTAGGTTTAGGGTGAGGGTTTGAGATAGGTTGTAGTTGTTGTAGGACTAATGACTGGTCTAACCAATGACTAGTCTACCAAAAACTGTCTAAACTAAGTACTGCACCCCACACCACACCAGTGTTTCCATCGATACCATCACGTTCTTTGCCTTGAGGAAAATAATTCAGACTCCTTTTGACTGTAAGACTCTTTCTGCATTCATGAATCACAAATGCTATAATAATAGAAGTTAGTGATTACAACTTGAAGGATGGGTGTGATTTCCAGGACTCAAGTTTTACAGATATTTATGATGTCCCAAAACTATAGTACCATTAAGGCACTAAATGATACCATGTCTCGCTAGATTTGTTTGTTTTTCCAATGTATTTGCCACTGTATTTTGCCATGAGAAAATAATTGTGTTAAGTGTTGTTGCTGTTGTAACTGTTTGTTTTTTACTGTTGAGACCGAAGACAAATTTATGAAACTAACTATCTAACATATGTTACAAATTAGTATGTAAATTAGCATGTGAATCTCAGTCAAAACAGAAATTATTATATTTTTGTATTTCATTATAAAGTGACATTAACTGAGGGAATACACAAAGCACTTACATAGATGAGCCATGTTGCTATGCGGTTCCCGGTGCCCAGTTCTTTAAAAGCATCTGGCTCATCTTTCTGTAGAGACAGAGGCAACAACAGGAACATGTCATACTTTAGGTCTCGTAAGTAATGTTACCAAGACAATTGCTGTGTGGCAATTCAAAGGTCTTACCCGTCCGAAGTCAAAGTGAGGTTCATATTGACCTCCAACACCGTAATTTGCAACCTGCAGAAGATGGTTGAAGGAAAATAAATTCTATGATTCACAACACAAATCACACACACCAGAGATTGGTCTAAAATGGTCCAGGCTGTTGTAATTTGTTTCACTCAAACAAAGGGATTTGTAGGAATAAACTAAACAAACCTATAAAGAGGAAATAGATATCCCTGACGACAACACACACCATAAACAAGATATATAGGTACAACAACCAAATCATAGCACATAAACAGGATCTTCATACAAACCTGAAGTTCCTCTGCCGTGTCCATCTCCAGTCCTGTCAGGTCCTCAATTCTTTGGTTGATTTTCTCAATCAATGGATCCTCATAGACGGTCAGCCAAGCACTGCAGACATCAATTGAGAAGTCAGTGTGATGTGACCACATGTCCACAAGATGGCAGTAAAGATTACTTAAGAGATTACTTAAGAGTCAGTCAAGGAAATGTCATGCTGAAAATAGTTTAGTAGCAAGGAACATTCATACCTTAGGATCAGGTGACAAAGAGAAAAAAGAGAAGAAGTGAAAACACTTTAAGAGAAAATACTAACAAGATATCCCAAGATTCAGAATCTCCAATCAGTTCAGGGTATAGAGGTTGGCTAAGGAAGTTGAGTTGTTTCTCCATGTGTGCATTTGAGTCTATGAATGCTTCTGTTAGCCAGGTCACAAGGGTCTTGTTGAGGACTAAAGCAGTACATGTATTAAATGTGTTTTTGTGAATTGACCTTTCTGCACACTACAGCCTTTCATCAAGTCTAGCTCACCCACTCTGACTCTGCAACACCCCCATAAAACAGGGCGGGTCTCTCTTGGCCAGGCAATGGCAATGCATGACAATGAATTCTGCCACATAATCTATTCAAAATCACACTTTTTATGGTCCACATGACATCTTAAGTCGTAATTTAGTGCACTAAACAAACCATAGACACGTTCTAAAGTGTTCTAAAGTCTAAACAAACACATAGACTTGGCTGCCATATGAGATGTAATCTTCAAAAGCCACATATTGGAGGGGCTAGCGCCCTCAAAAAAGTGGCAAATCTTTGTTTCTGCAGATGCAGACCACATCATAAGATTCATAGGCTTATTTTTCTGGGAAAAGTCTACCACACTACATAAAAGTAGAAGTCATGGCTCAAGAAAAGCTCAGCAATACTGATGTGGAATCAATTCCGAGCATTTTAACTGCAGGCTACATTCTTGCCTTTTAAGACAGTCTCACCCAATCAGATGACTCCAATTTGTGTTACAAGATTATTAAAGGGACACTTCACAGTTTTTGCAAAAAAAAAAGTATTATGTTAATGACGTTTAGAAGATTTAGAACATTTTCCTGGGGTCTTTATGTATGTAATATGTGGTTTTAGATATTTTAGATTTTAGCCGTGTCCATGATGTCACACTGGGCTCACTTCCTGGAATACAATTATCATAATGCTTTGGTGCACTGCTCCTTCTTGGATAGGGGGAGGGCTGTATTATTGAGGCGTGATTTCTTTCTACGTACGCTTTAAGACATAGACCCGCCCTGACATAGGCCGCGAACCCTCTTATTGGCTAGCTATGCTGCTGCTGTCAGAAGAAGAGTAGAGGAAGTAGGGAGAGAAGTAGGGAGAAGCTTAGCGATAATAATATTAAAACGTTAGCGATTTAGCGATAATATAAATAATATATAATATTAAAACGCCAACATTTATGTCGCCGTCCCCGATAAAAGGTAAGCCTTGTAACTGTAATTGTCTCGTGAACACTTATTTTTGTTGTAGTTTGCACAGAACGAAAAGCGATTTAGCGATAATAATCGATAATAAAACGCCAACATTTATCTGTCGCCGCATGACATAATCATAATCATGACATGATTCATGACGGTGAACTATGGCTTACGTTTACGTCCTGTGTGCATGTGTAGGCAAAAGTGTGTGTTTATGCAAGTGTGCTCATGATATGATTTTCTGTAGTGTGTGTGTTGCTGCAGAAGCTTTGAATCAGACGCGCGGGGCGTCACCAAGGGTGGGTCTATGTCTTAAAGCGTACGTAGAAAGAAATCACGCATTATTGAGTCAACATGTAGTCCAGGAAGGAAGTGAGACCAGTGTCAGTCCATAAAGACCCCAGGAAAGTGTTCTAAATCTTCTAAACGTCATTAACATGTATCTTTTTGCAAAAAGGGTGTCCCTTTAACTTGTGCGTATGTTTGTTTTTGGCTAAATTTGGCAAAATAGTTCACCAATCCTGAAAAGTCATTGGGTTCCTAGGCGCCTGACACACCTAATCAGAGACAGCTGTCTCCTCGGTGTCTCCTGTGTGTCGCAAGCTCGCAATTCATTTCCAATGGTAGCACGTGGTTTGATGAGACAAGCTTGCTCCCTGGCTCTGTGACAGTTCAGTCAGAAAAGTTCCTTCCCTTCTGAGTTCACCTCATCTACGTACACAGCATAGCTAACCCATACTATACAACACCCACAACCATTGACTCTAGACCAGTTACCTCCGAGTAATAAGCAGGGATGCTAAAACCAAAAACATTGGGGGTTGGATGCAAGACAATGTTATTTAGGTTTAACATGTCTCTGTGAAGCTGTTTTAGGAGATTTAAGTAGTAATAGACAGCTTCCACAAGGGGGTGCCTTCTTCAGATAAAGAAGAACAGATTGGATAGAAAACGTGGCAAATGTGACACTTTTGCCTCAGCGTTTATATGTCACGTGCCAGTAGCGTGCATAGGTGTGTGTGTCTGTGTGTGTCCAAAAGCACACAGATCCGTTCAGGGAAATGGCAGAAGCATATATTAGAACCAGAGCAGCCACAATGCGCTCATCCATACTAGGAGATGGACAGATTCATTCCAGGGAACAGCACAGAGGAAAGGACCATGAAGATCGGGTTGTTGTGACTTGTGGCCGGGCTTTTTGACGTAGGAAAAGAGGCCTTCAACTCATGACCTTGAATTAAAATCCTCGAGTCATTGGGTTTACAATGGAAGAGTGAAAACGTTCAGCTGCACATGGAACCCCCACTACAATACTTCAGCTTAAAGGACCACTTCACCACTTTTCAACCTATCTTCATATAATATAATAATATATAATAATATAATAATGCTAATAATCATGATAAAATGGCACGATTTTTTCCTACTCAGTCTGTGTCTCATAGGAGGGCTGTGGGCAGTTTAGAAACAGTCTTCCAGTGACATTAGGCAGATTTTATTTTACAAAAATGCTTTTCAGGACTAGAAAGCCTGCAGTTTCTATTAGCTTGTATTCCCCATCGATGATGTCACTGGAAGACGGTTTCTGAACTGCCCACAGCCCTCCTATGAGACACAGACCGAGTAGAAAAAAATGCGCCATTTTTTCATGATTATTAGTGAGGACCTATTATATGAAGATAGGTTGAAAAGTGGTGAAGTGGTAGCCTGGTTAATAAACCAGACCGAATCAGCCGTTGGCAAAAAAAAATTGCCTACCAGCGGATTACGGTCTGGCGAGGCTCAGTAGCACGCCTCTTTCCTACAACCGAGAACAGGTCGGACCAATCGGGACACGGTATGCAATATGGGCGGGCTTTGGTACAGTGACGTTCAATGCTTGAGACTTTTGACTGACAGTAGCTCTGACCAATTGCGTCAAAGAGAAAATGTTTGAACCCGCCCCCCGGGAAATGAAATCCAAGTGGAGCCAGCCCAGACTAATATATCGCGACAGTGTTGTGTGATATTAGTCTGGCTTATTAGCCAGGCTAGTGAAGTGGTCCTTTAAACTACGTCCCGGGTGTATCCAGGGTTCCAGAAGGAAGCCTAATTGATTTAAACTTGTATTCAACGCATTGTGTTGGTTTTCCATGTGCATACTGAAATGTAAATCTTTCCAGTGTTTGGCGGTTACAGGTATGACCAGGAAATACAAGGAGGGATGGATGAGGATGGACGAGGATGGGAAGGCCTTGCAGTCAGACACAGTGACATTTGACCCCTTACCTCTTGGAGACTCTGTAATGGGCTGTGGTGAGTTTTCCCGTTTGAGGATCACCCACCGTGGCACGCCTTAACTATCCCCCAGCGGCACAAGGACACAGACGGTAAGAACAAAAATGAAGGAAATGAAAGTGAGAGGAGGAGGAGAAGGAGGAGAGAGAGAGACAGAGAGGAGAGAGAGAAGAAGCAGATCCGGTCACTTGTGTTCAATGTTAATGTCCAGGAGGAAAGCGTTTCTAAAGGCGAGATCGTCGATGAAACCCAAGACCAAGACGTTGGTCAGCCCCAGCTGACCAAAAGAAACTATGTTAATTACTAGCAGCAGAAAGATTAACACCTCTTCTTCCACCACCCTTCACCCTTTGTGAACCTTCCCACTGACTTCTGAGCCAAAACGGTAAACAGTTGTGCTGATAAGGTATGAATGTGATCCGAATTACGGCAGAATGAGTGCACATATCAATCAATCTCCATTAAATGTAAGTGTCTTGATTAAGAATACTCTCGTGGCACCAATTTGAAATTTGCATTCCAACTTTTGTGTTTTGTGTTTTGGCTCAGTATAGTCTTCGGGACAAAATGACATGAAGGTAGAGACGGATGGAGGGACGGTGGAAGGACTGCGAAGGCATTGTCCAGGAACGGGTCAGACAGGTGAATGGAGGGAGGAAAAGGAGATGGAGTTATGCCTGTTTTAATACAGTACATAGTTGTGCCCCCCGTGTCACGTACCAAAAATAGACTATTGGTAGTGTGTGTGACACCAGCATGCATTTCCTCTCCTCTCCTCTCCTCCCTCCTCCCCCCGGCTACCTCCACGGCGATTCCTGGCTTGTGTTTTACCTCTTGCTGATCCGATACGAGGCGGTCTCCAGCACTCCAGTTATAGGGTTGGAGATGGTTGCCCTGCGCAGCTGTGGAGCCAGGGACATGATTTATACATGCACTGATGTGCCAATGTGTGTGTGCGTGTGTGTGCGTGTGTGCGTGCATGTGTATGCGTGCGTGCGTGTGTGCATGTGTGGTAGCAATCCAAACCAGCAGGATCATCTCAACCAGCATGGCTTATTTTTAAATATCACAGCTTGTTAGTGCAATTCCACCTGTTTATCAATGGAGCATCAGGTCAAACAAATAAAAATGTATATGATCAGGGATTAGTTTTAAGTAGACATCTGTCTACTTAAGACATCCGTCTACTTTTCCGCCCTGTGTGGCTGTGTTTCTGTCTGCAGCTAATCTTGCAGGCATGCAATTGGCCGTAACATGGCTTGAGACGGAAATGCCAATTCATGAAAGTTGCATTAACTAATTTCCACTGTCTTTCTAGTTATTGTTATGTTAATGTTATCACCCATTGTCATTATGACGTCCTACATGGGAGAAAACATTTTAAGTTGTGTCTGGCAGTACTTTGAGTATGTAAACTATAATTTACAGCATTGTAAAACACTTTACAATGCTAGTCACTTAACTAAAACCAGACAGAAAAAAGAGAAACTGAACAAAAACTAGAAAACTGTGAACAAAACTGAGAAAAACCACCATAAGAAATAACTAAAAGCACACAGAAATATCAAGTGTAATTGAAACAAAGAATTTTAACTAAGTTATAACAATAATAACCACGTTAGAAACAAGTGTAATATAATACATAATATTGCATGTGAAATATATGTATAATATATTTAAAGGTCTGGGAAGGAGATTCCTTACTCTGGGCAGGGCCAGCTGCTTGACCTTCTCTATCTCACTGTGAGACAAGATGTCGTGGTAGCGGACAATGTAGGGACGATCCCACTCATCTTCCTGTTTGACTGGCGACAGCACGTAGCTGGGGTTGCGGTTGTTGTCCCAGTAACGGCAGAACAGCTTGCTCTGTCTGCGGGTGGTCTGTGGAGAATACCAACCAAGAGTTAAAAAGAGTTGAAAGTTAAAGGACAACTTTAGTTTTTTTCAACCCAGGTTCATGTTTTAGGTTGTTATTAGAGAAAGTAAAAGATGAGTGTTAATCTTTTTTCATTTGCTGCTTTCTTTCGTTTTAGGGATTTTAGCTTTTTTTGACAGGGGGGCGGAGGCATTCGAGCATGGGGCTAAATATGTATTTTTTTACAAAATGTTATAGCGATTTCTTTTTTTATCATTTACTTTAGTCCTACTAGACCCTAAGAAATTACATCTGGCCACAAAAGATCACAGGATCTGCTGAATATGAAGGTAGCCTACTAGGGGGAAGGCACACTGTGTCATAGGCTCAATATGTCAGTTTGACACATTCAGTAGATCTCATGAACTTTTGTGGCTAGATGTAATTTCTTGGAGTCTAGTAGGACTATAGTAAATAATAAAAAAAGAAATCGTTATAAAATGTAGTAATGTAGTAAAATACATATTTAGCCCCATGCTCGAATGACCCTGCCCCCCTGTCAAAAACAGCTAAAATCCCTAAAACGAAAGAAAGCAGCAAATGAAAAAAAAATAACACTCATCTTTTACTTTCTCTAATAACAACCTAAAGCATGAACCTTGGTTGGAAAAAACTAAAGTTGTCCTTTAACATTTCCGGAGTTTGTAACGTTTTTTTCCTTATCCGGTCAAGGTCAAGGTCAATGTAGCTTTATTTTGTCTCCCGGGGAAGAAATCTGTCTCAGACAAGGACCCGCATGCAAGCGTGATCCATGCCTGTGTCGCCGCAGAGCAGCGCCACATACAGTACATCTTTCTTGCAACATCAAGAAAGGTCATTCATAAGCCTGACTGTTTGGGGGATGTAGCTATTTAGTAGCCGATTACCCATGGCGTTGTGGCTACTGGATTACGTGCCACGTGGGAGCATCTGTGCGATGTTTAGGACCAAACTGACTGACTATATGGGTTATGTACTGAAGACAGCATCTCATGCAGGTGTGCAGTTTATTAAAGTGCATAGTGCATAGTAAAATCAGGAGTGTTGATTTAACCCATTTTGGGGGCGGGAACCCCTTTTGGTGTTAGCATTATGTTATGCTTTAGCTATTGAAAAATAGCAGATCTACAAGCTCGTAGCGCGCCACCGAGTGGCGCGCTACGAGCTTGTAGGTCTGCTATTTTTGAAAAATCGAAGAACGACTGACATAGAAACATAGCTTTTTCAGAAAACTGTCAGGATGTAGAAGACATTTTTAGAATCTGATCTCAGGTCAAAATGGGTTAACTAATTGACCGTGAATCTGCCTGCAGTCCTCACCATTTTGATTCCCTCTCCTCGACAAAGCATCTCGTACTTCTTCCTTTCTGGAAGGGGTTCCTTGAAGGCCTTCTTCTTAGGCTTCTCACTTATTTCTCTCTTCTGTCGCTCCTCTTTTTCTTTTGGAGTTTCCTCCTTCATCAGCTTCTCCAGTTGGAACTCAAAGTACTTCAGGTTGCCCTGGGCGCGCTGGTGCTCTGGGTCTAGAAAGACAAGCAGTTATTTAGAGTATGTTTTATTGAGTACAAGTGATACTCTTTTTTTACTTCTTACTTCTGACACTTTTTTGTTTTTAGAGAAAAAAGACAGGGACAGCAAACAAAAAAAAGATACAAGAAAAAAGACACAACAGTACAAAACAAAAGAAGAAAGCGGAAATTTGTTTTCATATATTACAGGTTAAATTAATTTAAATTCTCATACATTGTCAATGGGTTGGAGGAAGAGATCCCACTTTTTATAGAACTTATCCTTTTGTAGTCTGAACATGAATGTTAGTTTTTCAATGTTGTATATTTCTTCAGTAATGCCCATCCAATATTCTTTCGTTGGTGGGTCCTGTTGGTACCAGCGTCGTGTGATCGCTTTCTTACTTGTTGCTAAGAGGATCTTGATTACATATTTGTCATGTATTAGAAACTTCGGGGATGTTTCCTAACAATAAAAAGTAACAAGTCTGAGGTATCTTAAAATATATATATATCCTGATATCCGGATATCATGCCAGTATTTCTGAATTTTAGGACAAGTCCAGAATACATGAGCGTGACACGAGTATAATTTATGCTTCGTCCCGCGATGGTGTTGCGCACGCAGACCTCTACACTCACAATAGTCGCATCCGCGATGCGATGTGAGCTTGTATATCAGCTGTTCTCTGTGCACAATACTGTTGCGCTTTGAGTATAAATGTCTCCTAGGGTGCATCTCACTAGCCAACACAAGAGGTTGAATGAACTGAAACCAGCGTTCCCCAAAACAACAGGTTTGGAGATCTGTTGGGACTTGATTACATGAAACAGTCACCTGTGCGCCCAGTCCCAATGTTTGTAAACAAATAATTGGTCTATTGCACGCATAATAATAATCCCTCAGATTAGGAAGAGATAATCCCTGTCTTTCTTTAGGGAGTTGTAAAGTTTGGTATTTGATTCTCGTTTTTTTTCCCATTCCAGATAAATCTAGAAATAATTTTGTCCCATTCACAAAAACTGTTTAACAGGCACCTCCACCGGTAGAGAACTAAGCGATACTCTTGATAAAGAGAGCAACTGTGAGAGACACTCACAGACACTCACAGTTGACACTCTTAACATTGATTTTGCAAGGTACGCTTCCTGCATCTGTCACATACAAATAGGAAAGGACTGGTTGTCGATGCACAACCAGTTTTGAACCTCACAATGATAAAATGGAATGGGGCTACTGTACACCAACAACATAATCTCCAGAGTAGCCCTGCAATGCACTAAGAGATGTGTGAGGTAGGGACAGTATTTTCTACATGCAGCTGGAAGCTAAAGACCTCCCAGTCTACGCTCATGTGAAATTCTGAGTTCAGCAATAAATCAGGACAGGTACTGATAAAAAATAGTTTTAGACTGCATGTGTTACAGTATAGTTACAGAGAAATGGAAGGACACATGGAGGCATGTTTAGCACGATGAGAAGTTCCTGAATCATTCATATACATACACAGCACTAAGGAGGGGAAATGTGCAAAAATAATGAGTTGACTGAAATAAGTGGTTCTATTAGTCAAATATCAAAATAATCAATATAGTTGCAGTCCTGACTATCATTAGGGCCTGAAATTTGTTTTTGAAAGTGCTTCACATGGGGAGATTTTTTACACTTTGGGGTCTTATACATTGTCCATCTCAGATTGCATTTTGTCGCTCTGCTTGAATTTAAGGGATTCTCTGTACTACGCTGTGGATCTCTTTCCCCTTCTACTCGCTAATAGCCGATCTACAAGTGTACAACACGTCGCAAGGTTATTATAGATCTGTTATTTTCTGTCATACAAAGGAGTGAAGCGTAGGCAGCAGAGGGGAGGAGGGCTTGTGTGTGTAACCTTGTAGAGAGGCACAGATCAAAATGGCTCTGGAGAGAGAGAGAGCACACACAGTGTGCCACTTGAATGAGCTGGATTCAATTTACAGGCACTTATTCGCAAAAAGGCCATATTATGTAATCCAGCTAATAGCTTCACGGGTCCAATTCTACACTCACATTGAAATTATCACCCAGGATTGTGTGCTTCTCTCAAGTCTTTGGGGGGTGGCGAGAGAGAGAGAGAGAGAGAGAGACACACACACACACACACTCACCAAGTTTGAGGAGTCTCTTGGTGTGGTCTAAGGCCCGATCTATGTCCCCCTGCTGGTAGATGGAGTAGCTGAGGTAGTCCAACACTGTGACCTTGTCTATGTTGGACTCCTCCCCTTGGTCCAGTTGCCTCAAGGCCTGAATCATCCACAGCTCTGTGTGGTAGTAATCCACCTCCGAGTATGCAATCTTTCCCAGCTCATAGCAGTCCTCCACGGTCATGGGGCTTTTGTATGTCACTCCTAGAAACATTATACAGGAGGGGTAAGACAATAAATATATTGTCCAAAGAGCACTGCAGGAAAGTTTTATTTTAGGTGGCAATATCAAATCAACTGGAACTAGAACAAGCAATTATCAGCTTCAGCTTGTCATTATTAATCGGGGTTGCCATTTAAATGATTATTTTGTCTGGCATTGAATGAGTTAATACGGCACCTTGGGAGCAGTTAGAGGTGTTCAGTGCAGGCACACTGTAGCGTCACAAAGATGCCAAAAGCCACGAGCGGCAGGCATCTCTTCCTGGTTTTTAGACAGCTGGTGGATGGAAAATGAAGCTCGCACGCGCAGGGCCGGATTTATCCTCCCAAGGGCCCCCGGGCTAGACAAACTTTCAGGGCCCCCCTGGGCTGTGCGGTGCATTTTGGTCGCACGGTAAAGCCACGCGGCCGGGAAATAATTGGCGTAGTTTCGCTGTAATTTTGGGGTACCCAAAAGAGAAAGGCAGGCAGGCAGACAGACAGACAGACAGACAGACAGGCAGACAGACAGACTACCGGTAGTCGCTGAATGCAGGCTGCCATGCACAGCGGCATTGGCAGGGGTTTCCACAGCTACCCCACAACACAGCGTCACTGTCTGTCGTTTTAACCATAATACTAAATGTACAATAACTAAACATAAATCTTACTTGAATTGCAATACTTTACAATTTCAAATCATTAAAAAATAAAATCACACCCGTGTGAACTGAGTGGTGCAAGGTCTTATATAGTCTGATCAGCCATGTCAGTGACGTCACACACTAACCATAGCAACCATGCTCGTTTTTTTGGTACGAACACGTGTACACGGTAACAAAGCCAGTTGTTGGAGTGGTTTGCACCACTCAAAAAGGGGGGGGGGGCTCCCCCGTCGGGGGCCCCCGGGCTGTAGCCCACCCTAGACGCAGGGAGAAATCTGGGGTGGAGCTTAATTTCCATCCATCAGCTGTCTAAAAACCAGGAAGAGACGCCTGCCACGAGCGGCTTTTTGCCGCGCCTTGACGCCCAAGTGTGCTTCCCCCCCGTTACATGTCTTGCTCAGGGACACTTAGAAACTCCCCTGCTCTGTCTTTATGTCTCTACCGACTCCCCTACGGCTGCCCGTAACTCGTGTACCGATCTTCATTTATCGAGCTGGCTTTTTACAAATCCTGTAAAATTGTGTTTTTTATTTATAAAACCTGAAGGTTGTAAATGTGTTTGGAAACAAGTTGGCTCCTCACCAGGCAGGTCTCCTATGGAGATTGTGTTACTGTCCAGTCTGTAAGTATCCTGCAGACGGAGCAAAGCCTTAGCAGCCCCCGTCTGGTCATCATCTGTGGGGAAGTACTGTCTTTGACTGGTCAGATTGGAAATGAAACCTGAAAGTGAAAGGGAGATGAGAACAATTTAGGAAGTGACAGAGAAACATTTAGTCTTA
Organism: Electrona antarctica; assembly: GCF_951216825.1. NCBI lineage: Eukaryota > Metazoa > Chordata > Actinopteri > Myctophiformes > Myctophidae > Electrona > Electrona antarctica. The sequence goes on from NC_136791.1 coordinate 50,800,506, forward strand.
ATTTAAACATCATCACAAATTTGAAAAAAAAGTGATGGCCATTTTTGTATACCACACCAGTATATAAGGCAACATTTTCCAAATGTCATTATGCTTTCAGTAGCATGTGACATGTCAAACTAGGGGGTTTTCATGATTCTGAATCCATTTCAATCATTAGTTTTGCACGAAAAACACTCCTTGGCCTAAATTCGGCCATAGCCACTTGCCCAAATGTGCTGACCGCATCATATTTGTGCTGACCTCATCACAAATGTGATGACGGCTATGGATGTTTTTTAGCCCATGTTTTTTTGTGCGAAACTAATGCTTGGAATGGATTCAGAATCATGAAAACTCCCTAGTTTGACATGTCACATGCTACTTAAAGCATAATTTAATTTGGAAAATGTTGTCTATGGTGTGGTATACAACTTCTTTTCGTGATGTTTCCGGCAGAGCAGGCCTCTTATTCTGTGGACCTTAATGACCAAATGAATAGAAAAAACATAAATAAAAAGTACGGCATGACATCACAAGTCCTCTCAAATTTTGGGTGACTTGCTCCACCCGCTATGACATAGATTGTTGGGGCCAAACCTGGGTTTACTTTTATCTCCTTGGTGTAGTTTCCTGCATCAGGACAATTCTCATAGCGGCAAGTAAAGAAAACCATTATAACCTGACTCTGAGATACTTTCCTTTGATTCTTTGTCCTCGAAATAATGACACTATCCATTACACTATCCATTATGGGGTTGGGTGGCCATATCCATTATGGCCGCCCAACCCCATTCAGGTTAATCACCTAAAGTTTAGGTCACCAGACAATATTTATTGTCTGGTGAAATGGTTTGACAAAAGACAAAACAAAACAGCAAAAATAGACAATCTATAAGCTATTTGTCGTACAACAAAGCATAGCATATAGGGTTTAGGACCTAAACCCTATATGCTTTGTTGCTTTGTTGTACGACAAATTCATGCAACCAGTTAGCTTATAGATTGTCTATTTTTGCTGTTTTGTTTTGTCTTTTGTCTAAACTTTTCACCTATAATGACATGCCCAAAATAGGACACCAGGTTGACAGTGGGTGAACAAAAGGGGGTTCCTATCAAATCCAGGTGTGCCCCTGGCCTGTCACACATCTTTACCGTCTGTGGTGTCTTTGAGTACCAGGCTCTCCAGGTCACCCCACTCTGTGTTCAGCCTCTTCATCAGCTTGAAGGCGTTGACCGGGTGCCCCAGGAAGCCCTCTGGGTCCTGTGTGGCAGTGGCCGATAGTGAATCCAGCTTGTCAGCCCACCTGACAGGGGAACAGGGGAAACACAACAGGGGAAAAACAGTTAGTGCCAATGCTTAAATTTGCTTAAAAAAATCCTGAAGCAATTTAGATCCTTTATCTGTGCATTTGTGTGTGTGTGTGTGTGTGTGTGTGTGTGTGTGTGTGTGTGTGTGTGTGTGTGTGTGTGTGCATTTGTTTTTTTTATCAAAGTTTCTTTATTAATTTTTCAAGTCACATGAGTCAAAAATAGCATACAAATTCTTCTTGAACTTTTTTGTGTGTGTGCGCATTTGTGTGTGTGTGTGTGTGTGTGTGTGTGTGTGTGTGTGTGTGTGTTTATGAGTGCGTAGGAGTGCATGAACTGACTGTTTAATCTTCTCCAGTTTGCTCTCTTCTGCTCTGATGTAGTCCTTCAGTGAGGTGACCAGGTCCTTTTCAGTGTATAGCAGATCAGTCATCTGACCTGAGGGACAAATATCACAACCACAACATTATTATCTGTGTTGCTGTGATCCTTCCTATGGAACTGCATTGCTTCCAAAACCTTTTACATTTTACATCTGATTGGATGGAAACTGAACTCTGGCTACAGGTCACAAGCTGGACATTTTGTACGCCGTGGGTCAGCAGGAGTCTAGCTGTCTACTTTCTGGCGCACTGATAGAAATATTTTGAACTGTCAAAATTACTCTCTGTTTACGAATAATTTCTCAGTGCCCTTGTTTATCATATTTTTGTCATCAGGTTCATCATAACTCAGACATGTCAGGTCAAAATCATTGTACTGTTTTTGATTTCCTACTCTGTCCTCTAGAGAGAGAGAGGGAGTGCATTTTCCGGCAAAGGCATCAGCCACGGAACACCCGCGGCAGGCGGTAGTGTTTCTCGACGGCATAAGTCCGACACTCTACCCCAAACCCTAAACCTAACCCTAACCGCAAGCACGACGCAACGCATGGCATCAGCTGCGGAACATTCCGCGGCAGGCGACAGTGTTTCTCGGCGGCATCAGTCCGACACTCTACCCCAAACCCTAAACCTAACCGCAAGCACGATGCAATGCATGGCATCAGCCGCGGAACATTCCGCGGCAGGCGACAGTGTTTCTCGGCGGCATCAGTCCGACACTCTACCCCAAACCCTAACCGCAAGCACGACGCAACGCATGTCGGACCAACACATGAACGCACTGCCGCGGAAGCGAGCGGCAGTCGAGTGTCATAATCCCCCCAGTTTCCCCGGCAGATGCTGCCCCTTCTCCCGGCAGCGCCACCGCGGCTGTTACCGGCAGTTTACCGAGATGGAGCGGCAGTGGAGTGACATAATCCCCCGGCAGATGCCGGCCCTTCTCCCAGCAGCGTCACGTATCATTGGCGTTGCCGGGGAATGCACTTGCTGCTTCTGGTCCTCTATGCCCAGCTAATTTCTGATACTGTTGTTTTTTGTTCAAACCTATACCATCTGACCTTGTTGTTCTCGCCAGGCAGAATAAAAAAACAGCCTGATAGAAAAGTATTTGTCAGGGTGCTGACAGAGAAAAGTGGCATGTCTTTTTCATTGACTACTGGTTTACAGAGTGAAAAGGAACATTACACTGTTTTCTAAAATCTTAAGAACAAACTTTGAATTAATTGATTCATTTGGGCTTATTACATTTATTATTTTTTCCACTGGTTGATTAGATATTATTTAAAGGTTTCTAACTGAATGTATCCATCATCCAAGCAGTGCACACTGACAGTAGGCCTCAGAAGTACCTCTACTCGTTTTTTGTGATTCATTCAAACTCTGACTGGCTGAAACCTTGCCCTTTTATTTTTTGTGTGTGTGAAGACAAGATATGGCAATAAATAAATAGATAGATCAAACTAGATAATTCATTTAGATACGGTTTTGTATTTCCATCTGTCTTATTTTTGACAGGCTGTAGACTATACAGTGTGTAGATCCTATACACTAGTGTAGGATCATATAGGAGGAGTTGATTATTTTAAGACTGTAGCTTTGCGGTAGAAAGTGGCTAAAATTCAAAACAGAGATGACGACAGATACACAAGTCACATATTTCACAGGTCTTCCTGCAGTCTTACCGATGGAAGTGTAGAAGTCGGCCGAGAGAGACTGCTGGAAGCAGCTCAGCAACATAAAGCACCACAAACACTGCAGCTCCATCCTGAAACTGCTAGAGAGAGAGAGAGAGAGAGAGAGAGGTCAAAATAATCAAGGCCTTGGGTGCACCTTGCGATACTGTATTGATAAAATCATTGCAATGTCTAGGTACAATGTAAATCCCTCTATACGCCAGTGGTTCTCAAACTCATGGCAATACATTAATATGTATTAGACTGTGGAGCAGTGTTGATTTCATCGACTAAAACTAAGACGAAAAATGTTCGTCGACTACCTTTTTTCATTGAAAACTAAGCTATGATGACTAAAACGAAGACTAAATATACTGACAATTTTGTCAACAAATAAAAACTAGACTAAAATGTTAGGAAGGGACTAGTGGACAAGACATCCAGTATAAGTGATTTTACACTTGGTTGCATGCTGAAAATAGCAGATCTACAAGCTGACAACGCGTCGTGCTGCGACACGTTGTGAGCTTGTAGATCGTCTATTTTTGGCTAAGTGTAAAAACAGTCATTACGACGGCATCAAGGCCCGCCAAAATACATTTGTCTCGAATAAATCAACTGTATCAGCAACAAATCAACTTCGAGAACCACTTCTCGAAGTCTACACTATCACAAAAATATAATATACAGAAATTTGGAAAAGGGAATTGTGGCCTTCCCACCCACCATACTAGGCCAAATACAACTCATTGGTGGTGACCAATGTGTCTCTTTAGGACAGGCACAGGCGAGCCTGTCACTGGGCTTCTGTAGCATTCTGCAGCATTATTTATGCTGACAGACAGACAGACAGACAGACAGACAGAGGCACAGAGGCACAGACAGAGGCACAGAGAGAGAGAGAGAGAGAGACAGACAGAAAGAGGTGCATGTGCGTGTGCTTGTGTCTACAACCCCCTCTCATTCACTTAGATCAGCTAACACAGGAATGCTGACCGAGCCTCCCCTAAAATACACTGGACAAAGCTCAACAAGTCCTAGACTCTAAGGACCTAAAATAAAATCCCCATTGCAGTTAGAACTGCAGACTCAGTCTCAATTCTCCATTGTAATCTGAATAATGGTACTCACCTCTTCCTACCACTCCACCTCGCCCTAGCACTTTACTCTCCCTATACCCCTGTTTGCCATCTTCTCATTCGATTGATGCTAGCGACAAGATATGCCTACAGTGTCTAAAGTGTGTATGTTTGTGCGTGTGTGTTGATGGCCAAGTGCACACATTTTGTGTACATAGGTTGAAGGTTCATATACCGGTATGCACAGTGGGCAATAGCCCAACTTGTGTCGAGAAACACAGCTGTATTTATTACAAAGCCGGTTTGAGAGAAGGGGGAGGTTTGGGGTTGATGAAGGGCAGGAAATGGCAGGGTTAACATGTATGGGCGGGGGAGGCTTCATTCACAACTAGAAATTATCTCTGGGCCAAGAGCTGAATAAATGAATTTACCTTTTCTATTAGTTATTTGAGGTGAGCACATAATTCAAAACGTACCGCGAACAGTGGAATGGATATGCCTACTGTATAAATAATTGCGTGCCTCAAGGTTTGATGAAAAACAAACAAAAAAACAGCATATGGCATTTCTATTCAGGTCACAGCGAGTGACACGTGGAGAGCACTTTCAGAACAATAAACTCTCTACATTTTAATTCAATTCAGTCAATTAAATCTGAATTCTATTTAAAATGACAAAACTAAGAATATTACATTACATATTACATGTGCAGGATGTGACACATTTGCATTAGTTTGTTCATATGCCAAGATCATTCTGTCCCAATATGCAAGAACATTGTCATAGCCACATAGACGATGTAGTTATTATTGAGTTATAACATGTGATTACCAACAGCTAGTGTCCCTCTTGTGATCATGTTTTGAAAAGGGTTATACGTACATGGACTGTATGTGTAAGAATTAACATTAAGGTGGCTGTTGTTATACCACATTCGTAACAGTCAGTAACTTAATTGGAAGCGAGTGAGCAAGTGTATGCAGCAGGGCCGGATTAACACCTCTGAGGGCCCCTGGGCACTGAAGTTATATTGGCCTATTTCCGGTCACCTACCCCCCCCCAGAGTGACAACCAATCTAGCGCATTGTTGCTGCTTTACACACAATTGCACTTTTCAGCTGACCTTCTCACCAACAATAAAACACTAATCTTTTTAGACACCATTTATTTCATTCGGATTAGCAGGGAAATTTTCTGTGGAGCTAAAAAAAAAAGGGGCCCCTGATGACCAAGGGCCCCTGGGCACGTGCCCAAAGTGCCGATATGGTAGATCCGGCCCTGGTATGCAGTGTGTGTGGGTATGCATTCATGTATCAGTCTGCCTGGCAGCAATCATTCATTCATGCATGCATGTGCATGCTTGTGTAGCCCCCCCTTCTTTAACATTTTTCACAAGATTTGCCTCCCCTGACCTTTTCCAGCAGTGCAAAAAACACAACAGGGCCAACTACGGTAGGCTTAGACCTGTCATAATAATTGTGATAATTGAACCTCGTAGACATAGGGGGGATTCCGTTCAGTCGCCTTTTTCCCCTTTGGCCTGAGATGAACTGCGGAACTAATTTAGTGCTCCCACTCCCAGCTGTCATCTGACAGCACAGAAAAGACATCACTGTGCTAAGTTTGATCACTAACTATACTAGACTATGTCTATTCTATGTACAACTTGTACTCTGTCATCAAACACATGGAAATAATCCCAATGTATGAATGAATGGACCATTGTAAGCTTTGAGTAGGCACGTAGAAAAGGCAAAAGCGCTATAAAAATGCAATCCATTATTATTATTATTATTATAGGGTACCTATAATGAGTTACAATATAGGCTATAATACAGCAGCGTTTGGGGGGACAGCCACGTTTTACATCTTACTTTTAATTACTTGCTTGCTTGCTTGCTTACTTACTTACTTACTTACTTACTTAGCCAGCTGCATTGCTGAAGGAATTGCAGGCTTAATTGTGCAGAATCTGAGTTAAGCAAAGTACAAAATTGTAGGCAGTCAGGAGCTTAAGATTTCCAGGAAAAACTGTTTAGGGATAGATTGCTGTAGGCTATTTCTCTACACATTTCTCCACATCAACTAAATTGTGACACGTACAAATTCAAACCAAATCAATGGCCACTTTAGGCCTTTACTTTCTCCAGAAGGCCTCTTGCTGAACCAAAGAGAGATGCTCTTCAACTCTGGCTGAGCTTTGATGTGTCTCACACTGTTGGCAACTTGTCAAAAATCAAATAAAACTTAAAGAAAAGAATGTTTGTGGGAGTGAAAGTTCTAGGAGAGAGAGTTCTAGAGTGGATGTGGCTGGATAGAACTTGCCACGTCTTCGCCCCTCCCTTGCAGGGAAAACTATTCTACGCATGAAGACCAACCAATACATCCATCCATGATGGATACCGTCGACCCCCGGTTAACCCACTGATGATGTGATCAGTAGAACTAACCCTAACCTAACCCGAACAGATGGGTAAACATCAGGAAAGGGAGTCGTTTGACTTTACAACTAGTTTGTACTTGTAGAAGTCGTAATAGCACTAATAACTCGATTTTTTAAAACCGTAATTGCTTTAACTTAAGACCATGAACTATCCCTAAGAACAACAACTCAAACTAAGACTACTGCAAAATCATGTTTTGCTATTTAGTATAAGTAAAGGCCTACAACCTTGCTTATTATGAGACGGAAATGTAAACAAAAATAAGTTAACATTCCACATAACAGTTAGGCTACTGTTATGTGGCAGCATGACCACACGCCGCTGCATCGGAATGCCAGAATCCAGCCTGCAGCAGTCCCACTCCAAAAGAAGCATAGCATAACAGTCAAAGCACGGCTAACGGCTTCAAAACAAACCTCTTTTTAACTGGATCCAGTACAGCGAGACTTGGTACAGTACAGAGTTGGTTTAGGACGTTAGATAACACTCGGACCTGTGGATAAGTTGACTCAAACAGCCCGTTAACCGGTGAAAGTCACTCAGTCACCACCAGTGAGCTATTAATCCATTCCTGAATACGTTGTGAGAATCGACATTTACCGAAACGAGAGCATGTTGATGTTGACTGGTGATGTCTGATGGCCCGCGGGTATTCCACTCCAGTGATCAGGGTTTGTAGGTATGCAGTGATTATGATGAAATGGTGAAGTTGCAGACGCTCTGAAACCTGTCCGGTGTGTGCGATGAAGATCCCTCTGTGGCTGAATGGATGGATGTATCGATACCGACTACGAGATAAAAGTTAACTGTTCGCCATCTGGCGGTTTGGGCTGGTTTTTATACACAAGTCAAAAATGCTACGTGCGGAATCTCACACACTCGTCTGGCGACTGGCGGAGAAGGAGGAGTTGAAGCCGACTAGATAGTTTCGGGACTTGCGCTCGTCCATGGGGGAGGTGTTGGGAGCCCCGGAGCGACCATGCATGCTTATTTTGGTTAGATACTTAACCCACGCATACTGTAGCGCCGTCGCCGCCGTGTATTGCAAGTACAAACATGCTATGTTTTTCTCTGCTGCTATTGTGGTCTCAGTCTGAGACGCAAGGTTTGTAGATTTGTAGAACTGCGAAGTTGTGTGTGGTTGATTGATTGATTGATTGATGGATTGATTAACAGTTTGCAGAATTACAGTACATTTCAAGTACAACTCAATACAAAAAACTGTTAACTGTGAGTGGACGAAACCATAAAGCATTACACTTGTTTACAATAGGGTCCACCATTTTCAATTAATCAAAACATTGAGAGACAATATACACAACTATATAGTAAAAACAGGAAATCATCATAGAGGAGGTAAAAAGGGAAAAGAAACATATAGCCTACAGTGGCCCGGGGGAAAGGGGTGGGTGGGGGATTCAGATTTTACGGGGCCAGTTTCGAATTGCAGCCGTCCAGGTGCCCTTTGAGAGCAGTTTTGAAGGAGTCAAGGGATTTGCATGTCTTAATGACTGTTGGTAGGGCGTTCCACATTTTGGTGGCATAGGAGCGGAATGAATTTAGACCCTTGTTTGTGCCGAATCTGGGTTGCACATGGTTTGTTGAACTCCCTCAGGTGTTGTGGTCAGTGGGTGTGGACTTCATTGACATTAAGGAAGTATTTAGACAGGTACATGGGTATCTTGGTGGTGTAGCGAATCTTGTGGACCAGACCCATTGCAAGATGCTGTACTCTTCGTCAACCCTAAGCCATTCCAGCCTGTCAAAGTGGTTGCCAGGGTTGTTAAAAATGTGCCCAATCCACACATCGGCTCCTGAGTACTGACCCCTCTATGGTCCTGACCAGACCAGTGACCACCTCCCCCCACGCATAGGGATACATTACATACATACTTTACTTGGTGAAGCCTCTCCACTTAAGCTCTTCACCTGGGCCTCCTCCTGATAGCAGCGGTATGCGTGAATTCCGTTTGTCGGAATTCACGCCATTGGCGTAGAAGACAAGTAGGGGAGGTGCTGAGGGAGGGAGTAAACAATACTATTAAACTCAAAAGCCCAGATGTAGCCCTATAGGGCCTAGGGCAGGCCTAGGGCTTCTCACTCAGCCAGGTCCCACAGTGTCAAAGTAACCACATTACGCAGCCCGATGGGTTCCAATTATGAATACAAGAACACTCACCCCGGGTCAAATCCGGTGACCTCGGAATGGTCGACCACAATGCCACCAGATATTCCTAAATGTAACCTCAGTAAAACTATGCCTAAACCTAACCTTATTAGAAAACATTACCTCAGTAAAACTAGACTGCATGCTTCCCAGAACCAACTTCGTTTCGGCTCTAAAATAGGAGTATGAATCGGCCCTAACTAAATGTATTCCTAACCTTAACCTCAGTAAAATAGTCTACAATATTTATTTTTGTTTTGTTTTGTTTATTCTTTATTGGATGCGAAATATGTGTTATTTGCATTAAAAATGTCTTGCGATGTAAGAGAAAGGCGGAAAATATATTGGGGTAATATCTGTGGCAGTCTCGCAGTGTGCACAAACATGGTTGCACTGATCTGTCCAGTCAGTGGTTTGCAAGATTATGTCCAGACATACAGTACAGTACACAGCCACTGTGTAAAACTGTAAAAATGTCACCTTAGAGGTCAGGTAGCAAACAAAAACAATATTATTTGTCAGTCTAGTAGTGGCATATCAAACAAAAAAGGAAGAGGGTGAAATTGGTTTGTGCAGTAAATATACAATATTTACACTACTAGACCTGCTGAGACACGTGGCGCATTATATAGTACAGCTAAATAACAAGTAGCCTCATACCCAAGCATTTGTTTTATGACAGTCTTCTCCCTTCTGGCCCCAAAACTGTGGAATGCACTCCCCGTTGCAATCAGAACTGCAGCATCACTCCCAATCTTCCGCCGTAGTCTGAAAACCCACCTTTTCAGACTCCATCATGGCCCATAGCACTTATCCTACCCCCTTAGATAGCACTTTTTAGACTTAGATAGCATGTCATGTAGACAGCACAATAATTGCATTGTATGTAGTCATAGCACTTCATAGTACGTATGTATGTATAGCATAGTTTATATGTATAGTGTCATTAGATATGTTCTAGTTACGTTCTTAGCTTACGCATGTTTCATGATAAATGCATTTTATATGTGATGTATTCCCATGCTTTTGTTCTTGCCTAATGTAAATCGCTCTGGATTAAGAGCGTCTGCTAAATGCCTAAATTGTAAATTGTAAATTGTACAGTCCTGTTGGGATTTCCCAAAGGTGTGATGAGGGAGATGGCTTAAAAGTAAAACACAGCCAGCCATGCCATAATATTATGCAGCCATTATGCAAGACATTAAAGGTTGTCTGCCTTGTGTTTTGGTTCCTTTCCTTTATGGTATGGGTTCCTTCACCAGTGACTGACTATCATAAACGATATAGAGCCACCTCCCTGACAATATCGCCAGGACAATTTGTTTATTTTTAGATGACCCAATGTTATTCTCCATAGAGAAAAACTTCCGTGGCCCATGGGATGAACGAGTGACGTCAGGACTTCGGTACTCTATGGTGCTCTTGTATTTGGTCAATTTTATTTATGGGCAGATTTTGCATTTATTTACTGTAGATAGGATAGAGAGGGTAACCAGAATGCTCGTCCCAAAACCTACTTGCCCCCATTTTTTACGTGGAATGGTCGTCCCCCAGCGGCGGAACACTCGCCCCATTTAGTGCGGATTCTGCAGAACACTCGTCCCCACCTAGCGGCGGAGCACTCACCCCGCTTGCCGTTGAACGATCACCCTCCGCCGGTGGAACACTATCACCCATTTGGTGAGAACAAACTACAGCCTTAGTATTAAGTTATGAAGTTATTACGGTAGTCAAAACTCAGACTAGGCCTCAGTGACTCCTTGTTTGTTTGATTCTGACCATAACAGAAACCTGTGGCGCCGTCTGAAGCAGACTTCAGCCACGAGAGGCCTCAGCTGAGAGTTTTAGGCAAGCGTGTCGCCGTTTCAAACGTTGACAGGCGAAACACGATAGAAGACAAAGGAATCTTCCTTTGTCTTTTTCTTTTGTCTGCCCACTCTTTCTTCTTTTTCTCCTTCTGAAATGTACACTCTGAAGTGATATTGCCCTTTGCCCCTGTTAAGTGTTGACTTAATCCCATATGTAGTCCTGAAGAAAGCAAGGATGTTACAGAGACACTGGAGATGGAGTCACTTGGAGGGGGGAGGGAGGGAAGAGGGGTGAAAAAAATTCCTGAAAACTGCACTTGTGTCCTATGTATACATAGAAATGCTGTTATTGTACTGCTTTTTCCAAATAAAATAAATATTATTAAAAAAAAAAAGAAGTCAGATTCCAACTTGGGTCCACGCAGCAACTCACAAGGAGCATATACTCATAAATAATCCTGATTGTTAATAACTCTGAGAGTGTGTACAAATTTAACCCATTTATTTACATTTGTTCATTCTCTGTGATCCATGCAGGAACTAACGGGGGCGGGGGCCACCATAGGCCCCCCTGTATTGGGTACTTATTAGCTAGACTGGGTGACACCACACCACCTTTAATCAGTGGGTGTATATTCAGGTCAAGAGTCCTGTGAGCTGGATCAATGAATGAGGCCCTACCCCTGCAAATGTGTTTGAGCTTCAACGGACAAAACACCCCCCCCCCCACACACACACACACACACACCTTCTCAACTAAAACAAATCTGTGTACTTAAGTGGCTTCGCCCATTAGAACATGTGGCTACCAACCACTGTAGTCGCTATGAAAGCAGAGTGTGAGAAGAGACCATGAGGGTGGTTGGTTAGAGGTTAAAGAAAACTAGGGGAGCAACTGTCAGGAATGTCACAAGCAGATGTTAGAACTAGAGGGATCTGTGGCCCTATTACCTTACAGTGCCCACTTAAGATAGCTACTGTACTTGAGCCTTATATCAACCTATTACTGTGAGTAAAGATAGCTCATTATCTGTTTGTAACAAGGACTGTTATATGATCCTATCACACTTACTGTACAATAATGTGCCGTTCTGTGATTACAGCATGTCATAAAGGTCATACATTTATATAAACCCCTAAAGTGTACAAGTCCCAATTTGTATTGACCCTTTTCTAATTTCCCTCTCTAATTATGTTAGACAAACATACTGAGGGCAAAGTCCATGTACATCAGAGTGGGAGGCAAATGAGTTCAGTGTCTGCAGCTCAGAGGGTTAGGAAACAAACCTAAGAGACTCTTAAAAAGGGGATCTTTCATAATATTATTATTATTATTAGAATTAGTATTAGTATTCGTAGTATTTAGTAGTAGTATTATTTAGTAGTACTGTAGTAAGAGTAGCTGTGGTAGGAGTGGGAATGTTGAAGAGGATCGTAGAGATTGTGGCATGAAGGGCTAGGGATAAAATATGACTAGATGGTGAGTAACTTTGCATTTTATGATTTGCTTTTAGTTTTGTATTCTTCTGACGTCAAGTTGATGATCATGATTGTATTAATTATATTTCAGCGCTGTTGTGCCACTCTTTTCTAACCTTACTGGTACAGGAAGCCATTTACAATTGTTTACGCTTTTACTAGCACTGAAAATGGGCACTAATGCTTATAATAATACATTATTATTTCATCATTCATAATTGGCAATGGATAGAAACTTTACTCACAGCAACCACCATTTTTTGGTATTTTATGTACGTAAGAGTTGTACTGGAGTGGATTTCACATGTTTACATTTTAAGTAAGCTGCATGTAGAGTGTAGTATGCAGATCATAACAACATATTTTGTACAGTATTTCTTTTTTAGATAGCAAATAAGGTGGTATTCTCGCTTATTTTTTAAATAGCATATTTGGAAAATCTTCCAGTTCTGGATCTATAGCAATTGTCCATTGTTATTGTCACTTTATTAGTTACCTATTAACAAAAGACACTAGCCCTGGAATGTATAGGTGGACGTTTCCTGCACTGATTACATTACATTACATTATAATCTTTCTATACTTTCTATGGACCCATGGGAAATATAATTAGGTTATCCAGGCATTATTTTTTATTCATTAATGGTTTAATGTGTATTGTTATCAATTGAATGCCAAATAAATACAATTAAATCAATCCCCAAAGCCTATTTCATCATTCTCGTTATATAGGCTATGACTTTCCCTGATAATTAGTACATTTTCATATATGTTATGAACATCATTCAAAGGTGTACGGTACAACTGACTGTTTGTTTCTCCCCCTTCCTCATTTCTACGATGACTCCATTTTGGCCTCCACCTGTATGCGGTGCAGTGCCAGATGGAGGAGGTGCCGGGGTTCCACAGTTCTCAAGAGCATTTCTGATGCATGGAAGCCCCTAGTATTGCCCACCCTCTGTACAGCGGTGTTGGTGATCTATGGCCTTGTTGACAAGCTCCGCAACTTTGTGGCCGTCATCTTCATCCCCCAGTACCATTACCCATATGCAGTGGCTCTCTGCTTTGCACAGGTTGGTACTAAGAGCATTGCACTAGTAAAAAATCACACCCGTGTGAACTGAGTGGTGTAAGGTCTTATATAGACTGATCAGCTGTGGTCTGACGTAATGTCTGACGTAATGAAATCACACCCGTGTGAACTGGGTGACCGTAGCAACCATGCTCATTTTTTGAGCACAGACAGACAGACAGACAGACAGACTAACAAAGCCAGTTGTAGGAGTGGTTTACACCACTCAAAAAAAAGAGAGATTCTGTAATTCTGTAATGTTAATGTAATGTAATTCTAATAATGTTTGCATTGTCAATAAACATATCTTAAAAAAACTAAAACAAAAAACAGGTCAGCTCCATATATAGAGATCTAAGGGTTTGAGGTTAGATGTAGAGTTGCTGGCCAGCTCCATATATGCAGATCTAGGTGATGATCCAGTCTTCTCCATGTATGGCTATCCAGGGTTTGATGAGGTCAGTGTCGTGATCTTCATATATGGAGACGGCCATCAGTGCAAATTGTTGTTGCTAGTCAACATTCGACCTGTATGAATAGCCTTTTAAACAGAATATATGTCTGTGTTCCGCGGTCGCCGACATCTTAGTAGTCGTGGGTGGGGCTTTGCTGGAAAACAAATTGTGGTAGTCAACATGTGAGCTTGATGAATGTAAATGCCTCAGTGGCTGAATGACCCTGTGCTAAATGTGACCTTGTCCCACACAGTTAAAACTACGTAATGGGTTAACCTGTGTTGGTGGGTTAATATTTGATTAGGATTTCTGTGTTCAGAGAAAGGTTGTTTTGTCATTCTAGATGACGTATTCACAGTTCAATATACACCCAACATTTGTGCTTCCTCTATTTGAATTGAAAATGTTTAGGCCTGGGAAGACACTGATGTTAAAATAATTTCAGAGGTTGACAAGCTTCATGAGCATTGTATATTGCTCTCAGTGACAAGATTGAATCGTGTTATTTCATACTCAACATAGGGAACAGAGGCATTCCGACGCACCGCCACTCCGACTACACGGCTTCCGTATGCAGTTAGGGTTAGTTTTGTGCATGTCGGAATGGCAGTGCGTTGGAATAGAGGGCTTCGGACTGCCATACTCTATAGGATTTATTTTGGTCAATTCTTCCTTCGCCTGTAGGAGCACATATACAATGACCAATATGAATCTCCCCGGCAGACACGTGCTGGCCATTGGGAAATTCGGGACAGCTCCCGAACGGCCGGTCCAGTCCAGGCCAGGCCAGTCTGGGCCAGCCGTTAAAATAATAATAATAATAATAATATATATAATAATCATATATTTTATTTCGAAGATACACAAGATACACATATAGGCTTTTATCAAGCCTATATAATCATGTTGCTTTGTGACATAATGCCTCAGCCATCCTGGCTGCAGCCTGTCAGTGTCACACACAGTACACACTCCACACGGCCGGCCGAGGCAGACTAATTAACTATAGCCTACGGCCTACAGCTGTGGGTAGATGCTTAGAGTATGGTAGATGCACGTGTTTAGGCTTCGTAGTACTGTGGTGTCGGCCGTGTCATGCAGAGAGACAGCGCGCTGCTGACCTCACAATGACCTGGGCTGGCCTGCCTGGGGGGTGGGGGGCAGCAGCAGGAGAAATAAAGTTTGCCTTAGTGATTTTCCCATGGTTGTCTCATCACTTGGTTTGATCAAGCTAGAATTTCTGGAATTTGTTTTCTGAGCTACTAAAAAAATCTCTTGTGTAAAACAATGCAGCACTGTCTTCTGTGGCAGGTATTACATGACATCCATGGACAATGATTTTAGGTCACTGTAGGTGACCTAAAGTCCAAGTAGAAGGTGTGTGTGTGTGTGTGTGTGTGTGTGTGTGTGTGTGTGTGTGTGCGTGTGTGTGTGTGTGTGTGTGTGTGTGTGTGTGTGTGATTTAAGTACTCATAAATACATTTTATCATTATTATGAGGAGGTGGTTGACTTGGAGGAGGAGGAGGTGGTCTTGGATGAGGAGGAGAACGGTGCAGCATTTGTATTATATTGCTTTCTTGTGTTAGAATGTAGCACAATGTTACTTGCAGTACAGTATCCGAGTGTGAACTGTGCAAAAAGTGAAATATAACCAATATTTGATTGAACCAATCATACTTGTTTTCACCTTAAGATGGAGTAGTGCGCCTTAGTGATTTTCCCATGGTTGTCTCATCACTTGGTTTGATCAAGCTAGAATTTCTGGACTTTGTGTCCTGAGCTACTAAAAAAATACCTTTTGTGTAAAACAATGCAGCACTGTCTTCTGTGGCAGGTATAAACATGACATCCATGGACAATGATTTTAGGTCACTGTAGGACCTAAAGTTACATAAAATGCGCCCACAGGCCCCACACGCCCTTGATTCGTCTGTGTTTCGTTTCGCTGGCACGCGGCCTTTGGCCTAGAGGGCCTCCGCACCTCCACTTCCCGGGCTGAATTATGGGCCCAGCACATCCCTGCTCCCCGGTCTCCCTCCCCGAATACGAGCCAATTGTGTTCACCTGCCAGATGCAGTGGTAGGCAGGGACTTTATCACTGCACCACCCGAGCGCCTCTATTTTGGTACATTTTTCTCCATTTAGGGTAGTTATCGTTTTGAAGTGAACTACAGGCTTTAGATGAAGCTGCTTAACATGAAATATGAAATTATTTTGACCAAGTCTCTAAAGTCAATATCTTGTCTTCTCCAGGTGCTCATCTCTCTGCTAGCCTTAAACCTCCTCCATGCCCTAGATCTGGTGCCTCTGAAGTCTTACTCCAAGTCCCTAGGTGAGAGGTTACTGCCCCCTGCCATCTGTGAGAGCGCCCAGGCTGTGCTGGCCATGTGGGCCAAGGCCAGCTGTCCATACTCCGGCCTGTACCCCCTCACCATTCGCCTGCTGCCACTGCTAACCGTGGGCTGGAGTTACAGCCTGAAGCTGGCAGTCCCCCCTTCCATCCACATTAGTATTTTGATTTCCATCCTGAGTGGAACATCAGTCATCATCACAGGTAAACCCACAGTGTTGGGCCTCATTCACACGTACCAAACACCAATCAAGCAATGTTTGGTCGTTTTTTTTTTTTTTGGGCCACCACAATGCTTTTCCAATGGGAGTCACATGGTTTGATCAAACATTTGTGTTTGATCGCTGATTGCTCCCCCCTCATCAAACAAAAATGTTTGGTCAAACCATGTGACTCCCATTGAAAATGAATTGGAGCAGCAATCAAACAGCAATCAGACATCACACACGGACCGAACATTTGTTATGTACGTGTGAACTAGGCCTTAGAATGATATATGCTGATATGTTCCGAAAATATTGTGCTGATGTATAGGTTGATAATCTCCACAACACCCGGAAATGCAACCTGTCAAGAACAAGAAATTGCGATGTATTTTTGCATATCCCCTCCTAGATACACACACACACACAGTTCCCTAAACATATGTATTACATCAGAGGTGAGAGAAAGGACAGGTTTAGTTGCAGTGCAGCACCCCTGGAGCATTTGTGTGGTTCTGCCTTGCTCTATAGCACTTTGGCAGAGTAGATGTAACACCACCCACAGTCCAGTCAGTACTTTACATCTAGAACATCTCAACATTTTTGGTTGGGGACCCCCAGAAGTGCTTTGGCCATGTCTCGCGACCCCTGATCCGCCCCCCTCCCCACCCCCAATACAAATTGACCGCTACACTAACCATAATAATAGAGAAAATACATAATAAATAAATACTGAAACCAGATATAATCAATAAGAAAAGTTTATGCATGCATTATTATGTGTACTATGTAAACTCTCAATTTCCATTTTCCAGCCATTCAGTTGCAAAAAAAGTTAAAAACAAAAAAACAACAAAAACATTTTTTATTTATTTTTAATAATCTGGGTACGTGACCCACAGGTTGAGAACCCCTGATCTAGAATACACCCTCCTGTTAGTGCCAATAATCAAACCAATACACTTTAGTCACAGGTCAGCTTTATAATTAAAGTAAGAGTGAATGACTTCTACTCTCTCCTCAGCCTCCCAGAAAATGCCTGGCGTAGAACCTCTGGAATGCCTGTATGCTCTCCTGAGCCTTATTCTACATGCTTTCTACCTGACCTGGCTGGCCAAAGTCTCGGAGGCAGAGTGCTGCCAATCCCCTGATTCCCAGATGTATATTTTTGACATCTACTATACCCAGCTGGTCAACCAGAGCTGGGTGCTGGGCCTCCTCTGCCTACTGCACCCGGACGGCCTGTGGCAAGCTCTGAGTCATGGCAGTTGGCATACGCTGCTTTTCCATGGCTACCTGTTGGCTATTCTCTTGCTGGGGATGCTGCTAAATTTCCTGGTTGGCATGAGCGCATTATGTTTCTCACCAGTTGCTGCTGCACTCCTCCACTCGGCACGGGAGCTAACACAACCACTTTTCAAGTTGCTGTATTATTTTTGAGCGGTGTCTAACCGCTCCATTACGTAGCAATGTATGTATGTATGTATGTATACATGTATGTATGTATGTATGTATGTATGTATGTATGTATGCATGCATGCATGTCCCTGTGTCTGTCCGCGGAAAGGCTTGCCGGAACCGGGCCGGCCCCCTGTGTGCGTTCCTGGGGGTCTGGATGTTGCGGGGACCCCCACATGGTACAGTTGCACCGCTCACTTCACACAGGTGTGATTTTAAAGGACAGAGAGGTTTTTTACAGACACCTGTTGTCCATGGCAACACTGGAGAGGATACATTACCGAAAGGGTCTACCGGTGCCCAATGGGCCCAGAAAAAACCAACAACATGAAGTTGCTGTTATTAGCTTTACATTACTCACCAGAGTCAAAAGGCTTTGCCATTTGTGTCAATACCAAAGTCTAACAACACTGAGGAAATAGGCTGCTCCAAATGGGTTTGTGGAATATTCTTATTGCTGGACCTCACCCTTGTTACACAGCAATTTTTCCATCAGTGGTTGAACAATGCTTTCTGCCGTTTTGGTCCTGTGTGCCAAATTACCTCAGAGGAGAGCTACAGTACCACACAGTGTTTGGCAGTTTTGTCCATAGCTGACAACTTGACATAAGAGTGCATGGTCAGCTGCCACATAACCCCTAGATAAGATACAGCATTAGATTGCATTGATTAGCCTAGTAGTAACCGAATAGTAATTATCAGTCAGCTGACCGATCAACACAAGCTTATTACCTTTTTGGTCGTCTGCTCTAACCAGGTAAAATAAATTCTGGGCATAAGATAAATTGCAATTAATCTTCTCTGAATTATTATTAGAGCCAAGGGATGCTGTCAAAACTGGGTTGACAACAATCAGCAGGGATTGCTTTATAATCTTAGGTTTAGTTTTTTTTAACTCACTGAATATGTCATTCATTATAGTGCTCCAGAAGATTTAAATTACAGTATTCTAATATGGACAATGAATTTGTAATGTGAATTCCCCCGGATGAGTGACTGCTAAGGTTAGTCTAGGTCCCATGATTCTGTGATTATTAACCAAAAGCCTGGGTAGTGGGTACTGAGGCTAACCAAGTGTTAGCATTGCCATGAACATATTTACATGCTGCAAATGTGTTCCCTTGAATTCAGTTACGCAGTTAATGTTAAAAGTGTCGATTCACTCTTAAAATATTTCTTTGCCCATCTGTGAGAAACAAAAAAAATCAAACTACACGAACCAGAAATTCAAATAACATCCACATTAATACATGAAATACCATTTTATTTTCAGATATTAGTTTCCAAAGAGACCCACATGAAACCCCTGGTGTCTTCTTACACATCTCTAAAGCATTAATGTGTAGTTTATATATATATATATATATATATATATATATATATACACATATACATACATATACATATACATACACACACACACAACCAAATCTACTGACTGAAAACTGGTTTGACTCGGGGAACACAAACATTAGGTGTTTGGTGTGATGTCACACAATCAAAGCCTCACCAAGGATAAGCAAATACACCTGATATGTCCCATACTGTAGGTCTGTTGTCCAATCAGAGGCTTGGCATGCATACCAGGTGTATTTGCTTGTCTTTGAAGAGGCTTTGATTGTGTGACATGATCACATCACCATGCAAACACCCTCTGTGCGAGAACCAGAGAGAGAAGATTGTAGGACAAAGTGTGTCAGGTTGGGACATTGTTCCCTCTCACATGATTCCCTTAGGACTTAGGGCTTGTGTGCCCTCTGAGTCAAACCTTTTTTCAGTTGAGTGCTCATCTGAAAACCACATTTTGGTTGTAAAAATAAACAGAAGAGTGAGACCAGGGGTTTCCATAAAACCATTAACCCTTTTTTTTGCTGTGCACAATAAACACATAACAAAACTGTCCCTTCAATCCTCAAATTACACAACAAATAGAAATACACACAATTGACATTAGTGATTCAAACATGCTTATGGTTCAATGGCTCCAGTAAGTTACTATCATTCTCCTTCAGCAAAACGTCACTAATCTGTGCCATCTCCACAACCAGGATCAATTTAGCCTCTCAGCACGTTTCAGGTCTCTTTCAGGTCAAGAACAAAGCTGACATGAAACATTATCTTAGATCAGCACACCTAGTCCATTATTCTAATTAAGTCTGATGACAGCTTCTGTTTCATGAAAAGATGCCCTGTAAATAAAATACCTGTCAGTCCTCGTTAGCGGAGTTATCTCCTCCACCCTTAACCCAACTCTGTCATTTTACATTTTTGTGATGGCTAGCTCACGACATGTCACTTTGTGCTGTGCTGAGCTTGCACATGTTATTTTTTATTTGCATTTCTTTAAACACAAATCTCAACCTCAGGTCTTACTGGGTTAGTCGCGGTCGGCGTTGGGGGGCAGGTGGAGGCCCAAGCTGTGCAGCAGACTGGAGGCCGGGCCAGCCAGTCCATCCTGAGCGCTGAGGGACTCCAGCAGGTTGGAGATCAGGTTGAGGTCCACATCCAGAGGCTGGATCTCTGGCTCTGTGTCCTCTGCCTCTCCCTCCCTTGGGACACCCTCACTGTTCAGGGGGCAACCATCGACTAAGCCTGCCCCGCCACTCTTCTCCTGGAAGGAAGAGAAAGTTTTAACAATACGTTAATTATTATAAAGCAAGAGATAAAATTACACTTCAATACTACATCGTGAATGTCACATTTTGGAACAGCAAAAAAAACATCCATAATACACCTCAAAGTACCTATGAAAGTCCTAATCTTTTAGTAGCAGGGCAAAATGTACAAAACAAAATGTACAAAATATAAACCGAAATAATTAGTATATAGGCATGCACATAGGCTATATAGTCATGGGCTGTTGTATCCTACCGACTCACCTACCAGTGAGGAGCCCCCACCAGGAGACATAGGCCCCATTTACACTGGCAGCCAAATCCAGCCTGAATCAGATCTGAGCCACATCCAGATTGGAATCTGATTTGTCTAAATGAGTCATGTGACCATTTAAACCAATCGGATTTCAATCTTGATGTGGCACAGATCTGATTCAGGCTAGATTTGTCTGCCAGTGTAAATGGGGCCATAGAGCCTTTTTGTGCTACTCCTCCCGCCCAACAACCCCTGCTGCCAGGTGCTGCCCGAGCCCGTAGGAGTACATGCAGTGACAAACATCACACTCCCCGTCCGGCTTCCCCCCTCCCCCGAGCACGGGCCAATTGTGTTCACATAGACGCCTGACAAAGCCGCTTGAAAAACGGTGTAATTTAACCCACAACCTCTGTTCAGGTTCAGGTTCAGGTTCCGGTTTATTTGTCATATGTATAGATACAGAGTATAAATACAATGAAAATTATTTAGCACAGAGCTTTGTCAGTCTTACATACACAGGACATAGACAAACATCTATAGTGCAAAGAAAAAGACAAAAACACAAAAAAAGTGCAAGTGGGTGACAATACAGTGCAATACAGTTCCAGGTCAGCTGTTCAGCAGCCTGACTGCCTGGGGGAAGAAACTGTTACTGAGAAGGTGCTGCCACACTATGGAAAGAGCCGCGCACGTTCTCGGCTGCGCGCAGCTTAAATTCTGAGTTTGAGCTTGTGGATGGAAAAGAAGCTCCACCTCCGCAGACTTTTTGCGCGGAGGAGAGCTTTTCCGGGAATCTGGCCGTCGCGCAAAAAGTCCGCGGAGGTGGAACTTCTTTTCCATCCACCAGCTGTCTAAAAACTCGGAATTTAAGCTGCGCAGAGCTTAAGAAGTGCGTGGCTGTCGTCCGCTTTGCGCTTAGGTGTGGAAAGGGCTAGACGGGTGGTGCGAGATTTGATGCTCCGGTAGTGTTTTTTGGAAGGGAGTTGTTTGAACAGGGTATTTGCGGGATGGCTGGTGTCTTTGATGATGTTGTGGGCTTTTTTTCATACAACGAGTGGTGTAGATGTTGTGGAGACTGGGTAGTTCTGTGTTACCGATGATTTTAGCTGCTGTTTTAACGGTCCTCTGCAACCTGTTGCAGTCCTGAGCGGTCGTGTTACCGTACCACACTGTGATACAGCCAGTTAAGACACTTTCAATTATACAGCGATAAAAGTTCACTAGTCCTTTTGTACTTAGGCCAAACTTTTTAAGGCGCCTCAGAAAGTACAGTCGCCTTCTTGAGGATGTACTCGGTGTTGAGTGACCGGACAGGGACTTTACCACTGTGCCACCCGAGAGCCTTAAAAATTAGGTCGATTTAGATGAAAAAAAAAAAAAAAAAAAAAACACCAAGTCCATTTGGCGATTCGCATATGCTACTGCTGACCAATTGTCCAAGTGGGAGAAGCATTGAGCTTGTTGGGCCCTATCCCTGGATGATAAACTAAGACGGTTATTGCTCCTGCAAGGTAAATTCAGTCGCACAGCAGTTTAAGATACAGGGCAAGAAAAGTACTGCAGGGTATAGAGCGTCGCAGTCCCCTTTCATGACGACGCCAGGCCTAGGAAATTAATCACAATGCATTTTTCCCATAGACATTTCAAAAAGTATTTATTTTAAAGACCTTTTAAGCGTCGTACGAAGCCAACTCGAGTCGTGACAAATCATGACAACACACACAATATTTTGGACCAAACAAATAATTACATAGAAGAAAAACAACAAAAAAAGTGTTGTCAAGATTTGTCACGACAAGAGTTGGCTTTGTCCGCGGCGTAAACGTCTTTAAATAATTACTTTCTGAAATGTCTATGAGGAAAATGAACGGAGAATCATTTCCTGGGCCCTGGTAGGGACGCTCTATACTACACACTGTACATAATTAGGGCATGCCTTCTTTCCAATCCAATCCTACTTTATTTATAGAGCACATTGAAAAACAACAGAGTTGACCAAAGTGCTTTACATAACATAACAAAAAGTTGAAAAAACACAAATAGAAAAGTGCACAAAATCGTCAAAGATAAAAAACACATTATAGAGATACAAATATACAGCAGGGTGGAGAAAAAAACAGTAAAACAAAAAATAACTCACTCTGGGGTAAAAGCTTGGGAATAAAAAAGTGTTTTAAGACGGGATTTAAAGATAGGGATAGAGGGGGGCAGTTTTACAGAGAGGGGGAGTTCATTCCAAAGTTTAGGGGCAGCTACAGAAAAGGCACGATCTCCCCTAAGTCTCAGCTTGGACTTCGGGACCTCCAGCAGGAGCTTGTCTGCTGATCTCAATGACCTTTATGGGACGTACAATTTTAAAAGATCTGAAATATAAGGAGGTGCTAGCCCATGAAGGGATTTAAAAAGAAACAATAAAATCTTAAACTTGATTGAACTTGACTAAAATGGGAGAAATGTGGTCACGCCTTCTTGTGCCTGTCAGAAGGCGTGCTGCAGCATTTTGCACTAATTGCAGTCTATAAGTGCAGCCCTGGCTAGCCCCAATATAAAGTGCATTGCAGTAATCCAGGCGGGTAGTGATAAAAGCATGTATGACTTTTTCAAAATCTACAAAAGTTAAAAAAGGCTTCACCTTCGATAAAATCCTGAGCTGGAAAAAAGCTGATTTTAAAACTAAATTCACCTGTTTATCCATTAAAAAGTCACTGTCCATCTTTACACCTAGGTTGGTAACAGTGGGTTTAATGTATTGTGCCAGGGGGCCGAGGTCCATTTCGGACATATTTGCAGCAAGACTGGGTTTAAAAATGATTATCTCCGTTTTGCTCTCATTTAAATTTTAAAAATGTAAAGCCATCCAGGCTTTAATGTCATCCAGACATTCCAGGAGTTGGCTTGGAGGCGTGGTACTGTCTCGCTTGATGGGAGGTAGATTTGGGAGTCGTCAGCATAACAATGGAAGGACATGCCGTGTTTACGTAAAATTGACCCTAGGGCCTAGGGCAGGGTTCCCCAATTAATTTTCCTCAAGGGCCATATTTTGACTAGGGTACCAGGCTGGGGGACAAGTCTGCACAAGGTCGAGGTCTTGCCCTGAAAATTCATTTTCAGGGCAAGACCCCATTTGAAAAGGATGCCCTGTTGTTTTGTTTTTTTAAATTCTTCCAGGGGCCACAAGGGGGCGCTCCGCGGGCCGCAAATGGCCCGTGGGCCAACCTATTGGGGAACCCTGGCCTAGGGGGAGTAAGTAAAGTACAAAAAGAATGGGCCCAAGGATTGAGCCCTGGGGGAGAACAATATGTTTACTACTTATGTCATGGATGATTAAAAAAAAACGTTTGGTTGACTGTACGCCATTTTCTTTTCAGATTTCTTTTTCCATGAGCATTTCATCATCTTACTATTTTATTCTATGGTATGCGGTGTCACTGAGCAGTATGGGAAATACTTTTTTGTTTTCTATAAAAGAAACATGTACATCATATCATAATGTTTGTGTAACAATTTATAATCTGTTCTCAATAAAAACCTGACAAAAAAAAACCTTTTGAAAGCATACAGTTTTCTTATTTTGTCTTACTAAGAGCGCAAATCTCCACCAGAAGGCATGACCTAATGTACGGTAGTATTTTTCAGGCACTTGGACAATTGCTCTGCAGTAGCAGATGTGAATCTCCAAATGGACTGGGTTTTTCTTTTTCTTGTTTTTTTTCGTTCCCCATGTAAATTGACATAATTTGAATGCATTATATTTCGTTTTTGTAATGTATGTAAATGTAAACTGAACTCTTATCAATATTACGGTAGGTCAAATTATTATAAGTTACGACACACAGACCCATGCACTACAGACCCACATGGCTTGCTCCCGAAGTGGCTCACTGGAAGCAGGATAGACACAGTGAATTTTGAAGGAAGGGACTTACCTTTTGAGCAAAGCTTTGTCCTATATTAGTGCCCATTAGTTCATGGTCCATTTGGTCCATGTATTTTTTGAGACTGTCCAAAGCTTCTTCCTCCTTCTTCCCTCCAGAACAAGAGGAACTGCCTTCTGCCTCTTCCTCGTCACTACTATCATCATCATCATCATCATCATCCTCCTCCTCCTCATCATCATCGAGATCATCTGAATCAAGCTCGCCTTCATTACTCCCTGAAACAAGTGAACGGCATGTTGAGTGCATAGAGGCATGGACTGTACGTTTTGTCAACTTTGGTATAAGGGGGAAAAAATGGAGATCCCTCACACTGTATTCACCTTAGAGTATATATGAATAGAGACGTCACCCGAGTTCTCCTCCCATCCACTTGCATTAAGTTGCTCAAAAGCGCATGAGGCGATTTCACTCCTCCTTCCTTGTAGGAACAGAGTGCATTCTGGGATTGATTGGGCCAAACACATGAACGCGCTGCCATTGCACTGAAACCGCGTTCACGTGTCATCATGAACGTGCGCAATGATAGTCAACGGACCAGCGCGTTCATGTGTTTGGCCCACGCTGCAATACCAAATTCGGCCACTATGTCCATTGCGCCTCAGGGTTTCCTCCGGTGCCGTCTCTATTCATATATATACTCTAAGGTATTCACTTACAGCAAAAAAGTATTTTATTAGGCTACAAAGTGAAGACAGTGTGGGATCTCAAAATATGTCTCACGCACTGGTTGCTTGCTATCATGTCTCCCAGTAGCGGGAGTGCAAAAGGACCTTTTTTGTCAGAATCTGTTTTTATTGTCACTTCCACAATACACACAAGGCATTCCCCTGTATGCCTTTGTGTGTTCTCAAAGCCATTTAAAAATACTAAAAAGTATAGAGAGAGAGAGAGCAAACAACAACAAAAAAAACACACAAAAAAAATAAATGCTGATGCATTCAAAGTGCAATTGTGATCATACCTAGTAGTCTGTCCAGGGCAATGGCCATGGAATCTGGATCCAACGTGAAAGGCTGATTTGAGTGGATCCTGGAATACAGGAGGAAAACAAGGTAGAAACCAGTTGCATATTTATTATTTATATGGGAATAGATTTCTTCATTGCCACATTTGCCAGTACACATTACCAGTAAGCAAGCCCAGGTTTTCTCTCTCTCTCTCTCAATAAATACAACAGCTGTAAAGCATTCCTGATTCCTCCCATGTAGGTGGCAGTAGTGACTGGGTAAACATAGCGTCGCTGGGCAAACATTCAGCAGGAGAAAAGGTGTCATGGTTTGTGTGGATATGTGCCATTTCATTTGCATGCAAAAAGGGCTTTTTAGACTAAAGTTGGAGTTTGCAAATCCATTACATTATCCATTTGCACCAGAGTGATAGAGTTCTATTCATAACCTCAGCAAGGCTTACTACAAGATCATCCACTTTTTATCATTTGATAAAACACCTTAAACTAAAGTAAAATACGCACATCACTTCGTGGAGGTGCTGGGTTCAAAAAGGGACATAGGAAAAGAGAAGGGAACCCGCACACTCATATGCTCCAAAAGATACATTTATTGACGACGTTTCGAGCCAAGGCTCTTCATCTGGTCTGAGTTTGACCAGATGAAGAGCCTTGGCTCGAAACGTCGTCAAATAAATGTATCTTTTGGAGCATATGAGTGTGCGGGTTCCCTTCTCTTTTCCTATAAAACACCTTAAAACACAGCATGATGTGTATTATTGACTGAACTGGCCTGTGGGCCACTGAGTCTAACTCACCAGGGTAACTCGGCCCCCTCATGTGAAGACATGGCATTGAGGAACTTCTTCATGCTCTGGCTCACTGCTACCAGGCTGTAGCCAGCCTCATCGTTTTCTTTATCTTCCTCCTCCTTCCTCGTCTCATCTGCACCCCTGACATGCAACTCATGCTTGGTGGACGTCGACTTTTGGCTGTCGACACTTGTGCCTCCCCCAATTCTCTGCTCCAACATGCGCTCTAACTCCTGAGTTGTAATATCCAACCAGTTGTCGCCTGGAGACAGAGAAGAGACAGAAAGACAGAAGCCTTGAGCGAGAGTGGCTCAGGGGTAGAGTGGCTGGTAAAGCAGCCCGGTGCCGGATGGGAACCATGAGGTTCCCAGTTCAATGCCGGGTCCTTGAGCAAGACTCTGAACCCCTAATTAGCCCTTTGCTAAACCCCACCGGCCCACCCCAAAAGCGATTGTCCAATGCCAATCCAAATAGTTATAGCAACCGTTGCTAAGCTGGGCAAGCTTTCGCCACCTCATAGATGTTAACTTATTTTGCATGGCTGTGTTGTTGAACACATACTCACATAGGCAGCTTAACGTTGGGAAAGTTACACGACTGACCCACTCAGGTGATGTCAATAATACTAATCACCGTAGTCTTACCGTGCAGTACATTGATTGAGTAGCATACTGCTGTTCCCTCATTTCCTCGTATTTCTAGTTTATTTAAATGCCTGTTGGACAAGGACGGGTTGGGGAGGGACTTAGCGACGGGATAATTGCTCCCGATGTGCAGGTTGGTGCCTTGCATAGTTTCTAAATAAATGCACCATTTACGTAAATCAGAGGGCAGAGAAAATAGGAAAGAGAAAGGAAAAAGAATTTCTATTCATATCAAATCAATCATTTCAGACTCTAAAGCAGTAATAATATGTATTCTATTTGACACAGTTTGACACACACACACACGCGCGCGCGAAAACATAGTCTCCGGCCTTAGGCCTGGTGGTCGTGGAGAAAATTATAATATAGGTATAGCAACTAAGCCCTGGTGAAATACTGTAAGTCAAGTTATGCAAGGCATGTGCACTTCCACTTACTATCCTCTGGGGGGAGCTGTGACTCTTGCTTCCTCAGTTCATCCAGGTTGAATGGAGGAGAGCTCTGCAGTAGCTGAAGAATATCATCACCTGTTGACCTGCTGCTGGAACTACAGATAAACACACACACACACAACATACATGAATGCAGACAGAGTACACACACACACACACAACATACATGAATGCAGACAGAGCACACACACACACACACAACATACATGAATGCAGACAGAGCACACACACACTCCATGTGAAAGGCACCCTCTTCAAACAGACTGAACCCTCTGGTTGCTACAGTATATGCAGCCACACCTGACCTCCAACACTTTGGTGTGTATTTATCCGTCCTCTCTGTTAGAGTTTGCGCGCACACACACACACACACACACACACACACACACACACACACACACACACACACACACACACACACACACACACACACACACACACACACACACACACACACACACACACACACACACACACACACACACACACACACACACACACACACACACACACACACACACACCTCACCTGTGTGATGGGGAGACTGACTGTTTGAAGAAGTTTTCTGCTGCCGTCATCAGCTCTCTATAGCTCACTGAGCCTTCAAGCTCCCCCTAAATTCCACAAAAGCCACAGCATTCAGCTCGTCAAGCTCAGCGGTGGTTAACACAGACAAGCACAATCTAATCCCTTCATTAACCACAAGAAGTTAGAATAATTTTGTTAAATTCCAGACATTTAACATTTATGCTGACCTGCCCTTGTAGGGTTAAATCCAATGCATCAACGTTATCAGATGTTAGTGTCTGACTACTAATGACCAGCTCAGTGGCCTTGTGGTTAGAGTGTCCACCCTGAGACTGGGAGGTCGGGGTTCAATCCCCAGCCGGGTCATACCAAAGACTCTAAAAATGGGACCCAGTGCCTCCCTGCTTGACACTCAGCATCAAGGGTTGGATTGGCGACATACTAGCGTCATGTCCAGGGGGTGTACTTGTACATCAAGCTGCCTCACGCTACAGAAACAGGAGATAGGCTCCTGCCCTATGGGCCTCGATCATGGCTCGGCAAGGCTACTACTAATGACTCACCCGGAAGTATTCATTTCTCTTCAGGCTCTCCAGGAAGCCCTTCCACTCAGGGTAACAGGTGACTGGGTCTTCAGGCTCTGAAGATGGCCTTCTGCACTTAGAGCACAGGATCTCAAAGCCATGGGCCTGTGGGTGTTGTACACAACAAGAAGAGATACATGAATAGATGCATGCACAGGTTAAGTTGCACTCATTTCTCAAAGCATTGGTCTGGTGGGGTACATATTAGTGCTGCTGGACAACTTATTGAACAACGTATTACACATTACCGTAGTAAAGCTTTTATAAAGACTTTGTTTCCAATCGTTGTATATAGATTATGAATTGACTATTAATTTTTGAATTGATGATAAAGTAGGGTATGCTTTTGGAGCTTGTTTATTGTTTATTGAATGGATCCCCATTAGCTGACGCCGGGGCGACAGCTAATCTTCCTGGGGTCCATATAAAATACATACAAAAAGTACATAAATACATAATTACAACAAGATTAAATACATGAAAATACATAATTACAATTTATTCTATAAAATTGAATACAACATAATAAGAATTACATTCCGGTCATGTGGTCAGCTGTAACAAGTGTTCCTTTAAAGCATATTTGAAAGATAATTTATTTTGTATTATATTAATGTGAGATGGTAACATCGTTCCAAAAAGATATTGATCGATACATAACTGTTTGTTTAAGGAGGTTGGTTTTTGGAGCAGGGAGTGTTAAATGATTGATTGTGATTGGCTTCTACTGAGTAACGACCCACCCCTCGCTCCCATTCACACCAATACCTTATTGGATATATATTAACATATAGGTTAGTATATACAGAAATATACAGTGAGTACAGGAATTCTCTAATCACTTTTACTGTAAGTAAATGCAAGAAGTAGATAGCATTAAGCTTGGCTCACCAGTTTCATACCCAGCTCGTGGGCTTTGTACTGGGGATGAGAGCGAGCAGGCAGGGTGAAGCCACTCCTCCGGTCTGGGGTGAACGGTTGCTGCTGTAGCTGGGCGTACAGACAGCGGGTAAACTTCACCTGCAAAATTGAAATAGCATAAGGGTTACAATCATTCAGTGAATTTTCTGTTTTAGAAACTGACCAACCTGTTTTAATCCATTTTGGCCTGACCTCGAAATTTAAAAAAAATCTTCTAAATCCTCCAGTTTTCTGAAATAAATATTTTCACGATTTTTCAAACATAGCAGTCCTACAAGCTCGTAGCGCGCCACTCGGTGGCGCGCTATGAGCTTGTAGATCTGCTATTTTTCCCGCCCAGAATGGGTTAAACAGGTTGGTCATTGACAATTGTGATTATATATAAGAAATCGAATCATTAGATTAAATTAATGATCTGTGAGGGAGTACCGTGGTGAGGACTCGCGTATCAGGAGGAAAGGTCTTGAAGCTCCTACAGGCTTGGAGATCGACTGGATCCCGAAGGTAGAAGGCCGACACTGCCGGTGCCACCAGGTCTGGTCGCAGTGCCAACACCGTGACAATGCCTGCCGGTAAGAAGCAGCGGGCACGGTGAAGGCTAACAGTAATCTTCTCTGGGTACCTGAGAGGAAGAAATAAATAACATATACACAACACAATACTCAACACTTTGACTTTAAAAGACAGTATTTTGTGACTTGGCTTTATAATCCATCTTGTCCTCCAGTGATCTGAGGCCTATGACAGTGAGCATTCCCCTCACCCCTCAAGCCGTTTCTTCAGGGCCAAGCTAATTTTGGGGCTTGCGCGGCAGGCCTCAGTGTGAGAAGACAGCATGGTTAAAGCCTGGGCCATGCTGGGGACCACACCCCTGGGAAGGCCCACTGTACTGGACCCAGATGGGCACGGCAGGATGTACAGGTCTCCTTTATGAATGAACACCTAAACGGGACATTGACAAGAGACATCCAAAGGGGGAAAAATATATACTTAGACTAACATTCAGCTGTTGACAAGAGGGCACAAGAATTGCTAATTTGACAGACAAATGGACAGATTGAGACAACATATGGGAACACTGATCGTCATAGTTTTCTTTACTACCTATTATAGAATTCTCACCCTGTTCATACTGTTCTCTGGACTCAGCCACTTAGGAAGATAGTCTGCTGCCTCAATCAAAAGGAACTCTCCATCAGTGTCCTCAACCCTGTGCGCAAAAATATCAACTATCATAATATGAACTATAAAGGAAAACTAAACAGATTAAAAAAATCCCCACAACATAAAAAATAATAATAATAACATTGTTTCACCTGGCTGCTAATTCAGGGAATGCCTCCGTGATCTGTTGGAGGAGATAAACAATAAACCACTCATCTTCCACGTTGTCCCCAAATTGAGTGTTGCCTTCAATGTGAGCGGGAACATCTCCTGCCAATAAAGAACACGTCATTATCAGTATATTCAAAACCAGGGGATGCTGGCTGTGCATGACAGGAATGTTGTTTTTCCCCACCATGCAATAGCCACATTTGGAAAATGATTAAATTGACTTAAAGCGCAGTGACACTTCGATATAGTGTAGCTACCTTGGAATGATGTAACTAGTCCAATTGGCAAGATATATTGCTCTGTTTATTAGAAATTGATTTCAAAACTCATCATTGACTTAAACTGCATGGTGAAAACAAAGTCACTCTTTTAGCTCATAAACAAACACAAACAAAGCAATATATACACACACACAATATATACACACACATCACAAAACGCAGTACAGCATTAAAAGTTAAATAAAAGTAAACTTCATGTTGATTTAGCTTATTATTGTAGGTAGAAGTTCGGTACTAGATCCGGATGTTCAAACATTAAAATCAACGGGAAGTTTTTGTCAAATTTTATGTTAAAAGATTACCACCAGATTTTGTGTGCAGAATCAGCTTTGATTGTGTTTGTTTATTGGCTAAAGGAGTGACTTTGAGAGCTGTTTCACTGTACAATGCAAATCACTGAGGAGACTTTTGGAATATCAATTTCTAATCAGTGGAGCAATTCGCTAAGTCCCTCCCTAACCCGTCCTTGTCCAATAGGCACGTTAGCAGCAAGGAGACTGGGCAAGCCGTCCTTCTCCCCCATAGAGATGCATGTTAAATGACGGGATTTTTCCATATAAATGGAGAAATCGATTATTTCAGTACACCTCATTTAGTAGCTGTTGAATCTCTGATTGTCAACAATAGCCTTCACCTGGGTGGGTCAGTCATGTAACTTTCTCAACGTTAAGCTGTGTATATGTTCAACAACACAGCCATGCAAAATAACATTGACAGCTATGAGGTGGTGAAAGCTTCACCTGCATAGCAACTGTTGCTAAACTATTTGGTTTGGCATTGGACAATCGCTTTTTGTGGTGGGATTTAGCGAAGGGCTAATTGGACTATTATTACAACATGACAAGTTAACTACACAACTCAAACCTCTACCAAAGTGTCATTGTGCAAAGGTTGACAGCAGAATGCAAACATTGCAAGCCAAAGTAAAGTCACAATTTCATAGTAGTTGTAACTCCTTCACCTTTCTCTGGCTTGTATTTGAGGTTGAACGATTGATGCTGCCAGATGTAATTCACCAGGAGCGGGGCAACCTTGGCCAGACTCTCCTCTACTAAATGTGTCAGACGCTGTTTGAGGTTTTTGGAATCTGAACAATCAGGATGGATTAAAAAGAGTTTGTACTGGACCACATCCTCCTGCACCATCCTCCTTGATATTGATTGGACCATGGATAATGGATCCATGGTGGCTCTCATCCAAATTATCTGTCATATGATGATGAGAAGATAGGTGAGAACACGGAACAAAATCCTGAGTTAATTTATACATTTTTAACTGACTATCATATCTGAGAGTTAATTAACATGACTGTAGTTTGAGGAAAGACTGTTGATGTCCTTCAACACATCTATGTACATCAATCACTTAGGCTACATTGCCCACATTCAACAGAAATACATTCAATAACACATATAGCCATACATTAATGTAGCAGAAGACAAGGGCTCCAAATATGTCATAAAATCAGTCAAGTAAGTTAAGCAATTGGCAATAAGGTGCCCTTATGGGTATATCAGTGAAATCAGTGAATGCTCATATACGTAATAGTCGGTCATACCTGGACTTGTTTTTCAGTTCATATAAGATTCTAATTTAATGCATACAGAATGAGGATTCATAAAACCGAAAAATGAAGTGTAAAAAAAAACCCAAACGTCTTTAGCATGCCGCTCCACGTTGTTTTCGTTCGTTCATAAAATCCTTTCGACTAGCAACCAATATGAGAAATGTTAGTTCCTAGCTTTTATGTTTACTCTATATGTGTACATCTGTTTGGTTGGAAAACACATTAAACATTATGAAAATGTGTGTTTAGTATACGTTGCAGATTTTCACAATTTTAATTACATTTTAATAATTACTTCAATATATTTGCGTGGCGGACAGGAACCTTTATAATTACTGGACGTTTCCCAGTAATGGGCGGTTAGAGTTCAGAAGCGTAATCAGTCGTGATGGAAGTAGGGAGTTGTAGTCAATATTGCAACAATTTCAACAAAACAAATGGCCCCCAGTTGTAGTTCGAAATCTATTTCCCATGAAGCAATGCGAATACTAAGTTAGGTATCCATGACAGCCGTTTTGATTGGTGTTGTTGTGAATCTGCTCTTTCTCCTCTGAAGTGGGGATACTGATAAGACATTCTCATGTATCAATGAATTGGATCAATGGACAACATCACGACGAAAAAGCACATTATTTAAATGTACTTTATATGGCGAATTGAAGAGGAGAAATGTCTTGCTTTTACGCCCCCTATATGGCTATAAATCTCTATATAATCGTACGGTCAGCTAGCTAGCTAATGGTAGAATAATACCACAATACGCTTCATAACATTACCTGCCACAATTAACAGCATCGTAGCTAAAATCAGGCTACAGGCTCTTTTTGATTAATGGTGTTGGTGTGTAGAAGAGGAAATGTCCGTCCTCTGTCCAAAGAGTTCACAGCGAGTCGTGGAACTGGAGGAGGCGAGTGGAATGAGAGCTCAGGGCTTGTGCCTTTAAACCCCGAGAAAGAGGATGATTTCTAGATACAACAGACGGCCTGTTTCGCACAAACTCGAGATGTGAGTAAAGAGCTGTTATAGGGGATACATGGGCATTTGAAGGGACTCCGACTCGGCTCATGAAGGGGCACCTATGTGAAATTGGCTCTCCAAAATGTTACAAAATGTTACATTTGAAATACAATAATACATGTTGTGAAAATGCACAGTACATGGTTATCAGACTTATTGTTATCCTGCAACATCTTGTCTGTGCCCCAAACTGGACTTGATGGTTTTTTTGTTGCATGTTCTAATCATGTATACTTTACTTTACTTCAAATATTTTCCAAATGTTTTATTTGACCACATTTAGGAAAAAATACCCAATTTAACACTGAGGTGCCCATTTATCCTTGGTTCCCACCTATCTGCTGTTACTGTTTATAGCACATGGATGGAACATGTTCTGTAAAAACAAGTGGATTCTGCATAGCCTGACTGATTGTTGTCGCTCACTGGTGGGAGAAAGTGAGACGATGAGTGACAACACTGGTGACCACTATCATGTGTCGATGTAAAAGGAGAATTGTATTGATTCTATATACAGTATAGTCCATCTGTCATACCAAGGTCAGTCGATGGACTTTACACAATGCTCTCACACAAGCACGTACATGTGATACGTGTGATGGCAATACATTTTCAGCACTGAAAACAAAGAATTAACCTTGTAATAATCTTTTTTTTGTTTTCTTTTTTTTGCTGTTTTTCAGTTTCATATCAAACAATTCACAGTGATGATTGCCTAAAGATTTGCAATTACATACCTGCTTCTCATTGTTTTATCAATGTCCCGAATCTCTTTATTGGGCAGCCGTGGTTTGTCCCGAAGCAGTCTTGACCACCACCCTCTCCCAGAGGAAGCGGATGATAACCAGGCCCCTCAGCATTTCCTCCATGATCTCCAAGAAGCTGTCTCCGTTCCCAGGTAACTGGGACAAGAGCTCTTTGTACAGGCAGCCCACTAGATATAGCAAATCCATGTAGTCCAGTGGTGGCCTAAGGGTTAGAGGAGCGCCCTTGTAGCCGAAAGGTTGCCGGTTCGATTCCCCGGACGGGCAGGAAGAATCTGGGTGATTGTCATCACTCACCCAACACTGCTGAAGTGCCCTTGAGCAAGGCACTGAACCCCCACCTGCTCCCCCTGGAGCTGCTTAGTGGCCTACAGTATAAGACTGTGGTTGTACTGGTCAGCTCCCAGGTTTTTGTGTGTGTGTGTGTGTGTGTGTGTGTGTGTGTGTGTGTGTGTGTGTGTGTGTGTGTGTGTGTGTGTGTGTGTGTGTGTGTGTGTGTGTGTGTGTGTGTGTGTGTGTGTGTGTGTGTGTGTGTGTGTGTGTGTCTATGTGCAGGGCGTTGCTGAAAATGAGCACCTGTGTTCAGCTACTTCCCTGGGTAAATAAAGGATATATAAAAAAAAGAAAAGTAACTTATATACACATTGCACAGACTAGCCAGCAGAGCTTGGCAGATGAAGACATGGATCATATACTGACAGATCACAACGCCCGCACTGCCACTGCTGTGGAGACAAAATGGTCGGAGTCATGAATTCTTTCACAACCAGAGCCTCTGGCTTACTTTTTTCAGTGTGCAAATTATTATTCTTTTGTAACTTTGAATTAGGTGTGGGTATTACCACTTGAGCCCTTGTAGACTTGATTTTAAACCTAAGAGCTGAAATTACGCTCTTAGGTTTACACAATAGATGCTTTCTCTCTGTGCAGCTGGCTCTTATCTAGGTGTTCTGTAACAGTACACCTGCTGGAAAACGGCAATGAATCTCAAAGCTCCGAACTTGTGAAACCAGATGCCTAAGAGCTGTGGATTAATTGATATCACATTGCCTTCTTCAGACGCTGGTATGTGTAGTTAAAAGAATAAGTAATGAGGCGACCTGTTAGAATATTCAATTACGTTTACCTTTGCTTTTTGATTTCCACTTGGAAAATGTGTGCCTTTATCATCGCCAATGTTTTTCGTCGAGCAACTATTTATTTTTCCCTTTTACTCCCAGTTATTTCCCCCATCCATACTGTAGTCCTCATCACTGTCAAATCCCACTGTTTATCTGGGGAGGGTGTATAACCACATGCCTCTTCAAATAAACCTCTTCAGAGTCGGCAGCTGCTTCTTTTCACCAGACAGCATGGAGTTTCACATGGGAGAGAGTAACGACACGCAGAGGTTCACGCCACCTTCTCCTTGAACTTCTGACAACCAGCAGGAGTCCCTAGTGCAGCATCAATGCTTCTAACCTGGCTTCGAAGTCCCACCAGCAAACACTGCCAGTGCCAGCTTTTTTCGTTGGACAAGAAATGATTCAGAGTGCAGACGGTGGTCTTTTGATCACCCATCAAATCGAGTGTGAAAATAACATCACGCTCTCGTTCTTTAGATAAACAGAGATGAAGCCGCATGCCTTTCCTTCATGATACCATCTGTTATTGTCATTGAAACATGCAATGTTTTTGAGATGGGATGAGATGGTATTAAAAGGCACCCTCCCATGGTCACGTGGCTGATTTTAATACAACCATCTAAATGCTTTGTATGACTTTTCCCTGTCCCCTTCTCATTCAGTTCGGAGACATCAGCTGCCTCAGGCCGGTCTGACTGTCCCACTGTCATCACAGGAGACACCACCCAGTCCTGGTCGGGCATCCACAGCTATACCGGCACCGGGATCTCCACGGAGAGAAGCTCTGAGTTCTCCTGGGGATATGATGTGAGTGTCCCTCACTCAGCTCATTCCCTCACTGAATGATTGAAACCTGGACTTCCCCCACACAGGATTAACCCATTTTGGGTGGGAACCCCTTTTGGTGTTAGCATTATGTTATGCTTTAGCTATTGAAA
Organism: Electrona antarctica; assembly: GCF_951216825.1. NCBI lineage: Eukaryota > Metazoa > Chordata > Actinopteri > Myctophiformes > Myctophidae > Electrona > Electrona antarctica. The sequence continues at coordinate 50,837,090 of NC_136791.1, forward strand.
AATAGCAGATCTACAAGGTAGGTCTGCTATTTTTGAAAAATCGAAGAACCACTGACATAGAAACATAGCTTTTTCAGAAAACTGTCAGGTCAAAATGGGTTAAACACATACAAAGTCAAATCACAAATGTTAATTTAACTTTGAGAGTATACACATTGAACAATAGTGTTTCCATTTCTGTCTTAGTCGGTGCCACCAGAGCTCATCATTATGCATGTTGTAGCCTGCAGTAAAATAAACACAGCTCAGCAGTGAGGTGCCAACATTGACAACAGCTCAAAAATTTAAAGTCTCACCACAATGTGACACTGAGTACAGTAATGACTAGTGCAGGGTTCCCCAATAGGCGGCTCGCGGGCCATTTGCGGCCCGCGGAGAGCCCCCTTGTGGCCCCTGGAAGAATAAAATAAATAAATAATATGTTTTCTTTTGGGGGGGGTGGTCCCAGATATAAATGGCATTAAATGGGGGTCAGTAGCCTATGCATGTCAAACTGGGCACCCCCTCAAGGACCACTGGTGGTCCCCGGACCACTGATTGAGAACAACTTTTAATTAATTAATGAAAAAATAAAAAACCCAATTTCTTTGCCCGTGCGGACTCGGCCCCCAGCCTGGTACCCTAGTCAAAATATGGCCCTTGAGGAAAGTTAATTGGGGAACCCTGTCTCTCTGTCTGTCTTATGCCCCTATTCCCCCAATATTTGATTGTGTCCCAAAGGAGTTTGACAAGGCAGCATCACGGCAGGTCCAGCAGATGTTTGAGGAGATCGACAGGGAGCTGTACGAGGGGACATGTAGTGAGGGAGGAGGAGGGCAGCTTCGCGGGCTGCAGGATGAGTGTCAGCAATGGGCTTCCAGGTTCCCACACCTCCGGTAGGTCACTATATGAATCCACTTCTCCCTCCTGATCTGAGGCTGATTCTAAAAATAGCCAAAGTATGAAATAATGCTTTTTTTTAGCTCAAATCTAAAATGACACAGATGTCGCATTGGTGGTTCTTGATAACTGGATCTCTGTGTATGCCAACATTTGGTATACCGGTTGGCTCAGTGGTGTGCGACCTGAGTTTGAAGTCGATCGGTTTGGACGGTACTTGAGACACGTAAAGGTATATGCAGTTTATGCACACAGGCACGCACAGATAGATTTTGCCCATGTATAGTAGGATACACCAGCTTGACCTCTGTCTCAGTGTTGCCATGGACCTCAGTCACACAGGAGAGTCAAATAAATACTTCAGTTACATTGATTTTGTGCTTTATAAAAAAAACTAGACCAGTGCCCGGCTGTAGAGCACATAGTCGGTAACGATGGAAGTTGGAGATCCATGCCCCACCCGGCTATTCAATACCTGTTGTACCCAGGCATGTCAGAGTACCCGTTCCACCCATCTGTCTGTGTCCCTTTTATGCCCATATATGGAGATTTCTGTATCTGTCTCTCTGTGTCCCTTTATTCCCATATATGGAGTTCTGTGTCAGGCATGCCCTAATATGTGATGTGTTGTGATGTCAGAACAGGCCAGCTCCATATATGGAGTCGGGGATATAGGGGCGATCAGGTCCAGAGCCCGGGAAGACGCTTTTGTGCTGGTTCTGGACAACGGTGTATCCGACCGGCTCGACACCAGGCACAGCACTCCCTGCCGTGGTGTGGAATGTGTGTGTCGAATTTGAAGTCGGTGGGGCGAACGGTTCTCGAGTTACGAGGATTACAGACGTACACACGTATATATATATATGGAGTTCTTTGTCAGGCATGCCCAAATATGGAGTCTATGCAGATGTCAGAACATATCTGTGATGTCAGAACAGGCCAGCTCCATATATGGAGCCTGGGCAGGGGCCCTGGGTCTGACCGACTCGACACCGGGCACTGCGCGTGTGTCGAATTTGAAGTTGACGGGGCGAACGGTTCTCGAGTTACGTGGTTTACAAACATACCTACACACAGACTTGGTGCATTTATAGATAGATAGATAGATAATTCATATGGGTACAAGCAATAAAATGTTGGTGGGACATGTTCCACAAAGACTGTTCTAACACAACAATACACTATAACAAGATGATGATAATAAGAATTTTAGATTTTTATTGGAATTTATATCAACAGATATAAATTCTCTTTTGTTCCACTGTCAATCAAAGCACTCAATAACAGATAACTAACTACTGGGGGGAACGGGGAAGACCTTATGATGGGAGAGTGCAATACTGCAATACTTGAACCATGATATATTTGCACAGCGTGGGTAGGATTATTATTATTTTTTTGTTCTATGAACTGTATTTTTTGTACTATGAACTGTGTGTGTATGTACAACGCTGTCTCTTGGTGCCCAAGACAAATTTCTCCTCGGAGACAATAAAGGCTAATTGAATTGAATGTAACTAAGTATAAATGCATGTGTATGTCTGTCTTTGTTCTCCAGGATCCTGGGGACTCAGCTGGTGTGTTCCAGTGATGAAGGTTTCCAGTGGTATGGCACCTCAGGGACGGACACCTCTACTAGTCAACCATCAACGCCCAAGGACAGCAGTGTCAAAGCCCAGGAGAACGATGGGGGTGGCACAGAGTAAGCAGCGCTGGCTGGCTGGCTGGCTGGCTGGCTGACTGACTGACTGACTGACTGACTGACTGACTAGGTGCTGCCACACCATCGAAAGAGCTGCGCACGTTCTCGGCTGCGCGCAGCTTAAATTCCGAGTTTTTAGACAGCTGGTGGATGGAAAAGAAGCTCCACCTCCGCGGACTTTTTGCGCGACGGCCAGATTCCCGGAAACGCTCTCCTCCGTGCAAAAAGTCTGCGGAGGTGGAGCTTCTTTTCCATCCACCAGCTGTCTAAAAACTCAGAATTTAAGATGCGCGCAGCTTAAGAAGTGCGCAGCTTAAGACCGTTTTGCGCTAAGGTGTGGAGACGGTGACAGACTGACTGACTGACTGACTGACTGACTGACTTAAAATTGGAAGACAAGTTCAACTTCAACGTTGATGTATTTGTCAAACTGTACACAGTCTTTGATCTTATCAAATATTCTGGACTGCTTAATGGGGCCTAGATAGGGATACATTGATTTTCCAGCAGTAGAAAGTACAAATACATAAAGTAAAAAACTTTATTATTCATGTCAATTTCATATAATCAGGGCAATACTGAAATGACATTACATTTAATTAGTTCATGAAAGTCACAATAAATCTTGTAACATCTTTCTACCCTGACTGTCTTACAGTTACCGGCTTCTGTGACAGCTGACTGCTGTTAGCACATCAATTATGGATGTCCGCTGGTCGGCTCTGTGGCTTTGTGACCTAGATACCGTGGCTTGTCAAAGGATCAAGTCTGTTAGCCAAAGTCCCTCCTGTGGGTTGGCTGTGATAAATGGTTTCTGTGACTGCCCCGTTCGCTTGAAGCACAGCAGTCAATGCCACAGACTAAAAAACTTCTATTCAGATTATGTATTTTATTAGACAGACTGTGAGAGAAAGGCCAGTGGCATTTCACAGTCTAACACTAATTATTATATAGTTTCACCTTGCAGACAGTACAAGCATATGCACAATTGATCATTTGTATATTGGAATTTATACTAATGTCAAACTGATTTTCATGTTTTATTTTCTGACCATATACACTGACACCACGGCGCGTAAACAGCGCCTCAAACTGTGACTCCGCCCACAAAGGGGGGAAGTTGTGATTTTCGCTTGTTCACTGCAATGCAATTTGCGGCATTTTCAAAACAATATTAAGCAGAGTAGCGATTATCAAACGTATTTGCAATGCCATACGTTGAAAGATCTGTTGCCCGTGGACAAGGCACGCTACCTACGCAAGTTAGATAGCATCGGCATAGATGTTTGTCCGTATGTGATTAAGGATTGGACCAAGTTGCATTGGCAGCCATAGAAAATTCCGGGGTAAATTCTTACCCCGGATGTGACGTTTTTGGGCGTTCCTGTCTAGCGTGGTGTCAGTGTATCCCTTCATGTGTTCATTCTGATACTGAACTGGGGAAAATCTGCTTTTCTTCTATGATGCTCCAGTTTCATGGAACAATCTACAACTCACACTAAAAATGTATACCTCAATATCCTATGGACAATTTAATGATAACCTGCTGTTAAATATCCCTACCTCACTATGTAACGGTTTATAACTTACACATTTTCAGCTTTGGTCTTATTTAGTTATTTCTGTCTTTTATATCTGTGTGTGTCTTTTTGGGCGGGGACCCCTTTTGGTGTTTTAACTAAGCATTATGTTATACTTTAGCTATTGAAAAATAGCAGATCTACAAGCTCATAGCGCGCCACCGAGTGGCGCGCTATGAACTTGTAGGTCTGCTATTTTTGAAAAATCGTGAAAATGCGGCACAAATCTTTGAATATATATTCTTTCAGAGCGAACATTTTTCTTATTTCGACGTCAGGCCTAAATGGGTTAATTGGTGATTTTAATGTACACAGTAAACCTCAATGCTCAATTCCTCAATACCCATGAACTACAGTGCTGACTCATCTGTACGTGTCCTGTCTTGGATTAGGTTGAACGTGCAGGGAAGGAGAGCTGTATTAGTCCAGTCATCAGTGGAGTCGGATGCTACACCTGGGGACCCTGGTGGCATTAAGAGTCATGACAGGCCCAGAGTAATTGAAGCAGAGGGCTTGATGGAGGAATACCTGGCCTTTGACTACAGAGACCTGTGAGTCACGGAATATCATCACAATACTTAGAATTAGTATAAACAATTTAATTCAAATGTGTGTATGGCTTAATTTTGTCCAATGTCATGAAAAACTACTGAACGTTACTGGACAAACATGAATAATCTAGGCAATACTTTGCAAATCAGTATGTGCTTTAACAAGTGCACATTCAAATGTCGTTTATTTTCATACCATATTTAAATAAGTTGAATCCAATGTCTTCCTCAAAAGTAGAAATGGGGAAAACACGCGCACACACACACACACACACACACACACACACACACACACACACACACACATTATCATAGTACTTTGAGGCCAGTAATGTGAAAAATGTGACGTCATAATACCAGGGGTATCATATCCCCAGATACAGAGATTTGTGGATTTATAGATATTTCTGATGACCTGACAGCATTTCCTCTCAGCACTGCACTCCCTCAGGTCCTAGGAGATCTGGTGGTTCTCGTGATATGTGGACACACACACATCACAGCCAGATACTCAGAGATGACGTGCATTAGTGCAGGGGTTCTCAACGTTTTTGCCCCCCCCCCCCCCCCCCCCCCCTGACCCCAATACAAATTGACCGCTACAATAACCTTAATAATAGAGAAAATACATCATAAATAAATACTGAGACCAGATATAATCATTAGGGAAGGTGTATGCATGTACTATGTCCTCACTTGCCTCACTCCACTGGCTACCTGTTAAATTCAGAATTGATTTTAAGATTTTATTATTTGTTTTTAAAGCCCTTAATGGTTTGGCCCCCCTGTATCTATCGGTCCTAATGGACCCATACTCCCCAGCCAGGGCCCTGAGGTCAGCTGACCAGCGGCTCCTGACCGTGCCAAATTCTAATTACAGGTCCAGAGGCGACCGTGCTTTTTCAGTGGCCGGCCCCAAACTCTGGAACTGTTTGCCCCTATACATTAAGTCTGCCCGCTCCTTAGAGGCTTTTAAATCTTTGCTTAAAACACATCTTTTCTCCCTGGCATTCAATGTTGTTTGACCTAGTTACCCTGTCTAAATACTTGTGTTGCTTCAATGTTGTTTTACTATATTGTTTGTGTTGATTGTATGCTTGTTATATGTTCATGTACAGCACTTTGGTTGACCTTCCGGTCTTTGTAAATGTGCTCTATAAATAAAGTTTGATTTTTTTTTTATTTTGATGTGTACTATGTAAACTTTTAATTTCCATTTTCCAGCCATTCAGTTGCAAAAAAACAAACTATTTTTTTTTAATAATCTGGGGACCCCCCACAATAATTTGGCGACCCCCTGAGGGGCCGTGACCCCCAGGTTGAGAACCCCTGCATTAGTGCATTTATATACGTAGAATCGTAGATAACTAGTCCTTTCTAGTGATTACTGACCCTTCCTCATTGCTGTTGTGTGCAGAGATGATGAATCGGAGAGGGAACGTTCGGAGTCGGGCCCGAGGCGCCACTGTCTGCCTCCTGTCTCACCGTACCGATGCCGGCGTCAGGCCGTCCTTGACCTGCTGTTTGATGACGTGTGGAGACAACTGGTTGGTTGGATGGAAGAGCTAGTGCAACGGTACTGGGAAGGCTGTGTCTCAGGTACAGGGATGTGTTGAACCAGGTTGTATTTAGACCCTCCAGGAGGCAGATTTTTTGCAAAATACATTTTACTCCTACAGGTTTTGCCCAAACATCATGGCAAATCATCACACGTTATCGCTATAGTCATGTCATCAAGATGGACCTGTCCTGGTTCACTTCTACTATCTGGCCTGACGGAGAACAGTGCTCAGAGGAGCACATTTCTCTAGTTATTTTTAATTTATGACAAATTCCCTTGATTACCGACTTCAATGGCAAACTCTTCATTGATGCATAGTTCATTCTAACTAGAGATGTCCCGATACTGTATCGGTATCGGAAAAATATTGGTATCGGCTAACACAGAAATTGTGGTATAGGGATCGGATCGGAGATGAAAAAAGTGTATCGTGGATATCCCTAATTCTAACTGTAGTTTAATCTACAGATGATGAGAGAAACTCGGTGACCTTCAGCCTCGCCCAGCCGGACGCACAGAACCCCTTCATGTTGCTGTCTACCCTGCCCACACTGCTGCCCAAACTGGGGCAGAGCAGGGTGCCTCAGCTTACAGCCGGCCTGCAGTCCCAGGTCAGTTGACGGGCCAGTGGCCCTGTGTGAGGGTCAGTTCATCTTCAGTGGAGTCAATGGATGGACTACCTAAACCGGCTGTAATTCAGGAAGGATTTATTTTAGACATTTATTAACAGTGATTCCTGAATTAGACTAAAGTGAATTAACAGCAATCCTGGGCGGCACATAAACAGTAAACACAACATTGCACTTGCAGTCAAGCACTAGACCAGATAAATGAAAGTTGTTACAGTATCCCATCTATTAATCAAAGACTTGGAAAATATTATCATACTGTACCGTAGTCACTGATGCATGTAAATGCAAGTTGTCTTTTTGGTATTGATAGCTGTGGCATATACTATATAAAGCACCTCATAGTGTCACCAGCTCAGTGGCCTTGTGGTTAGAGTGTCCGCCCTGAGACTGGGAGGTCTGGGTTCCATCCCCGGCCGGGTCATACCAAAGACTGTAAAAATGGGACCCAATGCCTCCCTGCTTGACACTCAGCATCAAGGGTTGGATTGAGGGTAAGTCCCTGCGACATAATAGCGTCATGTCCAGGGGGTGTACTTGTACATCAAACTGCCTCACGCTACAGAAACAGGAGCTAGGCTCCTGCCCTATGGGCCTCATGGCTCGGCAAGGCTATACTATACTTATAGTGTCTGAGCGATGCAGTCTCTTAGCACCTGCTCACGATGCTTCCACAATCCACTCTCTTGATGGCCAACATTTTTTCATTCCTGTCTATAGTCCCTTTCTTTCTTTTTCAATGCTGACAATTCATTAACCTGTATCACTGTTGTCTTTTTCCCTGTATCTGGTTGTTTTCTGTCACTTTCTTTGACCCTCTCAAGTGTCTTTCTTTCTCTCACAAACATTTATTCTCTTTCTCTCCCATTTGTCCTTCTTCCTTTCACATCGTCTTCCTCCTGTGGTCATACTACTTTCTTCCCTCTCAAAGAGCACACGGTCAATGGGCTCAAAGCACAAGTCCAGGCGGAAATCGAAAAAGCAGAAAAAGCCACCCACTGTATCTGTATGTACTGTAACTCTCTCACTTAGAGCCAAAATGTCAGTGCAGTGTATGCGCGCCATCCATTGTAACTCACTTTTTTTTTAACCCATTCTGACCTGAGATCAGATTCTAAAAATGTCTTCTACATCCTGACAGTTTTCTGAAAAAGCTATGTTTCTATGTCAGTCGTTCTTCGATTTTTCAAAAATAGCAGACCTACAAGCTCGTAGCGCGCCACTCGGTGGCGCGCTACGAGCTTGTAGGTCTGCTATTTTTCAATAGCTAAAGCATAACATAATGCTAACACCAAAAGGGGTTCCCGCCCAGAATGGGTTCCTAGTATAAATGTGCCTTTAAGATATAATTATTAAGATATTAATCAGTTTTCTCTACATGTTTTTACTTTGTCTTCATTCGGGCTTTCCTTACATATCTCAACAACAATGCGTAGCCAGATTAATGATATTGTGACATCTAAAATTCAATGTAGTTGCCAGAACTGCAGCAAACTGGCCAGTGACAAACCTGCACCTGCTGCTTTGAAAACGTGATCGTGATACCCCGAATTTATGAAGGACTGGCCTTACGTCTTAATTGTTTTTTTCAATCTCGAAATTGCTTTCCAGCTACATTGAAATTGGATGTCACAAGACATATCGGCAGGCAGAGCTCTCCGATGTTCCGGCCATGCTAGACAACATTTTGGTCATTGGCCCTTTGTTGTACTACTACCTATCTAACAAACACCCCCCTCCCCCACCCCACCACCACACCCTCTTTCCTTTCCCTCTCAAACTGTCTCTCCATCCCCCATTTGCTCTTTCCTTCGTCCCCCAGCAGGGCAGCAGGGCACCAGGCACTGGAGCAGTGGTGACCCACCACAACTTCAATGACCTCATCATGATCCACGGCATCCCGCTACAGCAGAGGAACCTGGGGGTGCTGGACAGATCCCAGTACGGTCGTTAGTAGTGCTGCACTTAACCCAATAAGACCAATCAGTACTTCTCACACTTTCAAGATTTTTCTAAATTGTTACAAAATCAGCAGATGTGTTTTATAGCGAACACAATATTCTAAAATGGCACAGATGCTTTCCCGGTTTGAATGGGTTTTTAACGGTGTATTATGATGTCTGTTGTACAACCAAACAGCACATGTAACACAATCGTAGAAATACATGCCAGAGATAATGTAATTTTAACCTCGAAATGGGTAGGTTGGGTAGATTGTTGCCTATTTAGATGGATATTAGTAATGTTGTTTGCTTGTGCAGAGATGGTAAGTTGTTATTATTTAGATGTAGTTTAGACAGATGCTGTCCTACATAGTTACTTTGTGACACTTAGCCTACTCTAATTACTTGACTGCTTATTGGTTGACTAGGGTTCACTTTACCATCTTGCACCGTGCGAGTTGCTCTTGGATAAGAATGTCTGCTAAATTTCTAAATTGTACAGTAACATTGTACTGGCACTGGTTTAACACAGTGGTTTACTGTCTGAAACCAAGGCGATAACACATTGCATAGCATACTGTTCAATTTGAAAACAGGTGTTATTTTGTACACGCGTCGTAAAAAATAACTTGTCATTCATAGGGGTACTACAGCCAGTTGGCAGCAGGAGTGAGTGCACCAGTTATCCATTTGTATCCATTGTTGTCCATTAATGTGTGACCTTTCCACACGTCAGGGAGCCAGAGCCAGAGAGGGTGTCCCATAGACCGGGCTCCAGCGTGGTCCCTTCTAGCAAACCACGCCCACGCCGGGGGGCCCTGGAGCAGAGCTCCTCCTCGCTGTCCCGTCCGGCCCAATCGGCGCGACGTAGAAACCCTCCCCCCCGCACGCTGCTGCCACTGGTTCCTAGCCTGGTTCAGTCCAGTGCAGCGGGATCCATGGACGAGGTCGTCCGCGGGACGCGCCTGTGAGTGCTATGTCGCCGGAGCAGCCGGTTCTCCTCCGTTTTAACCTCCACTAACCCACTCCCCCCGCCCACCCCCTTCTTCTCAGCCTAGCTCGCCTTCTCCTGTGGTCTCTGAAGTGCCAGAGATTACTTTGACGGCAGTTTGCCTTTCAACTTGTGCCTGGTGGCACTCTGCTCTGAAGCAGAGTGTGTGTGGGCCGTGGGGGGGCTAATACAGTAGGATGTGTACCAGTACGCTGTACTTTGAAACATGAACTTGTCATGAACCACATGATGAATTCCTGTTCTGTTCTTTGACTATATAGAAGTGTCTATTTGTAGGTCTCTAAATGTTTTGATGAATTGAACATGGTGGACCCTCTTGTAAACAAGTGTAATGCTTAATTGGGTCGTCCACTCACAGTTAACAGTCTTTGTATTGAGTTTGTGCTTGAAATGTACTGTAATTCTGCAAACTGTTAATAAATATTTCAATCAATCAATCAATCAAAAAACAGGTGAACGATTAACGGGAAAAGGTATTTCAGTTTTCATCTGATGGAGATTCCATGGAAATTGTGCCACAAAATCCAGTGGTTGTGGAAATGATGAAGGTTAGATGTATTGGCGATCAATGTTTTTGCTCTTTAGTGGGGTGTACATGATTTGAAATGTGGGTATTTGTGTGCCCACTTCCACAGACCCACGGCCAGTGACCGCCTGACCTCTCCATTGATGCCTCTTAGCAGGAACATTCTCCTACCTCCCATTAGTACAGTAGAGATAGAGTCCTCCCACTCAGGCCAGCATTTGAGACTCATACAGGTACAGCACTACTCGGCTAAACTATTTACAGTAAAACACATTGTTAAAGGACCACTTCACCACTTTTCAACCTAACTTCATATAATAGGTCCTCACTAATAATCATGATAAAATGGCACGATTTTGTCTGTGTCTCATAGGAGGGCTGTGGGCAGTTTAGAAACCGTCTTCCAGTGACATCATCATTAGGCAGATTATTTTTTAAACAAGATTTTTTTACAAAAATGTTTAGATTTTCATTATCGTGAGAACGATGGCTTCCATTTTCGCATTGCAACTTTTCAGGACTAGAAAGCCTGCAGTTTTTATTAGCTTGTATTCCCCATTGATGATGTCACTGGAAGACGGTTTCTGAACTGCCCTCCTATGAGACACAGACCGAGTAGAACAAAATTGCGCCATTTTATCATGATTATTAGTGAGGACCTATTATATGAAGATAGGTTGAAAAGTGGTGAAGTGGTCCTTTAAGCACCGTTAATGTGCTGGAAAACTAAAGAAGTGACATTAATGGTATTGTTGCTTTTTGTTTGGATAGGGCAGTGACTGGAAAGTGCAGATAGAGGATGAATGACATGATGTAATACATATCCTGAACTAAGAATTGCTGTTTGGGGCTAATGCATTCACTGTTTAGGTCATGAGATGTGTCATTATTAACTAACCTTTATGAAATCTGGTCATATGATTTTAGACTGAGCCAAGGTGTGAAAGTGAAACTAGCTGCAGTTAGCATCTTATAAACTCTCGTCTAAGCTAAAAACTGATTATTTGGAGACTTTATTTAACCAGCCTTTGTGTACAACAATCAGAATCACGGGGTGCTTTATGTCTGGGTGTTTCTGTGCAGCGTCAGAGAGGCTCATCCAGCCGCGCCCACAGTGCCGTGACAGATGAAGTGGGAAACACACTCCCAAGGGATCGTCACCACGTGTTCGACGTCTTCTCCCGTCCCAACACTACACATACATACAGGGTAGGATGCTGTTTAACCCATTTAGGGGTGACGTCGAAATTTTAAAAATGTCTTCTAAATCATGACAGACAGTTTTCTGAAATACCTATGTTTCTATATCAGTATTTCATGTCAAGGACCCCAAACATTATATGAAATTGGCCGCTGACCCCCATCTGAAAATATGTTGTTCCAGGGACCCCCCAGAAGCAAAGATTTGAGTTAAAAACGTTCACTGTGAACGAATATATATTCAACGATGTGAGGCACATTTTCATGATTTTTCAAAAATAGCAGACCTACAAGCTCATAGCGCGCCACTCGGTGGCGCGCTATGAGCTTGTAGATCTGCTATTTTTCAATAGCTGAAGTATAACACAATGCTTTAAACACCAAAATGGGTTCCCGCCCCAAAATGGGTTAAACAAAACTAAACCTTAATAGCTTGGAGATTGAGGCAACATTTTGACCTAATTGATCACCAACATCCAACAAGTTCATTCTACGTACATACATACATTCAGATATAGATAGATCATTTATGCTGAGTATCTTTTTCTGCCTGGTAGATTTTAATGTTGTTTTGATCCATTTTTAATCTAATTTATGTGATGAAAGTGCAAATTCTTTTAATGGTTAGTCAGTGAGTTTGAACTGGAAACCTCTTGTTTCCAGTCAGACACTCCGTACCGTCGCTCCTTCACTGTGCTGGACAACATCGGCCAGGGGCGGCCAGGCAGGGCTTCTGTGGCCACAGGTCAGCATTTCGGCTCTGATGTCTAACCTTCATTCACTCCATTTAGATTCACTTATAGAAAGTCTGCCACTTGGAGAGAACCTTACACAAAAGGCAGCAGTCATTTCTTAGTGCACCAATAAATGTGTTCCATTGTGTTTATTGACTGTATTCCTTCAGACTCGCTTGGCATTGGTGTGACAGGCATCAGTCTGGGCATCAGTAGTTCTTCTTTCCTGGATTCATTCTCTCATCACCCTCTGGGCCACTCACCTATTGAGGATGAAGAGGAGCCAGACCCAAAAGGTCCCCTCCCAGGTAAGTAGAGTTGAGGCATAAATGAGCATTTCCTGACTGATGGTTTCCCACTGAATGTATTGCTGTTATTTTGAGATCTGAATAGTGAATGCCCCTATTCACTATTGATGGCTCAGGAGGTAGAGCAGGTCGTCCAATGATCCCTGGGTCGGCGGTTCGAATCCCAGCTCCTCCTGTCCACATGTCGAAGTGTCCTTGGGCAAGACACTGAACCCTACATTGCCTCCAATGAGTCGGTCGGTGTGAGCTCGCCACCATTGGTGTGTGAATGTGGGAAGTGAGGACGCTGGCGTCGACTGTTCGCCGCTTCACCTCCCAATGTATGAATGAATGAATGAAGTAATGAACCATTGTAAAGTGCTTTGAGCACTTGGAAAAGCGCTATAAAAATGCAATTCATTATTATTATAAATACATTATCTATAATTACAACTCGGACATTTCTCAGAATACACACACACAACTAATTAGGGTGCCATGTGCAGTGCGACGAGTCCATTAACTCAGGGGTTCTCAACCCGTGGGTCGCGACCCCTCAGGGGGTCGCCAAATTATTTTAGGGGGTCCCCAAATTATTTTCAATTTTTTTTTTTTTTTTTCACGATTTTTCAAAAATAGCAGACCTACAAGCTCGTAGCGCGCCACTCGGTGGCGCGCTGTGAGCTTGTAGATCTGCTATTTTTCAATAGCTAAATTATAACAATGCTTAAAACACCAAAAGGGGTTCCCGCCCAAAATGGTTTAAGGTTATTGTAGCAGTCAATTTATATTGGGGGTCGGGAGGGGGCGGGGCGGGGGTCCCGAGACATTGCCAAAGCATTTTCGGGGGTCCCCGGCCAAAAAGGTTGAGAACCCCTGCATTAACTCACGTGTCTTTCTCACACCTCTGATCCTCTTTAGCTCGACTGGTGCCCGTGTCAGTCCTACCACGGGCGTACACACGAGGGGGTATTTCATCAAGAGGCAGCAGACCTGGTTTGTAGCTTCAGCCCGCCACCGTCGCTCCATTTTAAAGTACACAACACAAACTCTTGCTACACCCAACTGTGCCCTCAGATTTTTGTCTTTTCTTTTCAGCAGTAGCAGAATACTGTTTTGTATTATACAGTATGGTTAGTGATTTTATTCATCGATTACCATTTTGTTTTCTAGAGGCCTATTTTTTTATGTTGGAAATTCAGCTTAGGCAGCTGCCAAAAGCGGTAACTGTCCGGTTAATTCTCACTTTTTAAGTACGTAGGTGCTGGATGTGTGTGAATTTGGATGCGTGTATGGCTTAGATGTATATTTGCGTATTTATATTTGAATGTACTGTATGTTGCGTACTGTCCTCTGTGGTTCGTCATAATAACAGTACATGTCTATGCAGGCCATGACAACTCAACAGGCACAGAAAAGGACAACAAAAGCTGTTTTTATACTGGACAATGATTCATCAGGCTGTTTGGAACTGTCTTTTTCATAAAAGGACAACTTTCAATGCCTCTGTGTATCACAAGATAAGCACGGACGCATACAGAACCTCTCCCGTACCGTCGCACGAGTGGGATTAGACACCATCTAAATGGAAAGCTTCCAGTTACCTTTCCCACATGCTCTCCCTGTCCGTCAGTGATCATGGCTTAGTTTAAGCCATTTTGACCTGAGATCAGATTCTAAAAATGTCTTCTAAATCCTGACAGTTTTCTAAAAAAAAAAAGCTATGTTTGTCAGTCGTTCTTCGATTTAAAAAAAATAGCAGACCTACAAGCTCGTAGCGCGCCACTCGGTGGCGCGCTATGAGCTTGTAGATCTGCTATTTTTCAATAGCTAAAGCATAACATGATGCTAACACCAAAAGGGGTTCCCGCTCAAAATGGGTTAAGCTCTTGGAGGCATGAGAAGGAATATTGATGCTGCATTAGCCAGTGACAGACTGCACTGTAGCACAAGCCATGAGGATGCTGTATTGTATTCATTGCAGGCGGCACCTCTTTAGTCAGACAATGTCAAGTTTAGATTCAATATAGACACGTTATTACACTGTTTAGTTAATGTTTTATGTTCTTTGTACTTCAGGGAGAGGAATTTCAGAGTTCCACTCTGTGTACAGAGTCAAGTGTGTGCTGCACTGTATGTACTGTCGTACATTTTAAACTATTCTCATCCGCAAAGGAGAACTCGTGTTGACTTTGGTTGTTTAATGAAGTCTGTGACACTCAGTCCCTCCAGGCAGAAGATTCTATTCTCTTGTTCTTACTTAACTGGAACAGTAACATCAAGCTACCTGCAGAAAAGGTGTTTCTCCCTTCATTCAGTTATTACATCAGACAGCCTTGGTAAACATGAAAAACGAAGCTTGAAATGTAAAGTTGTTGTTCTTTAATGCATCTCCTTTGAAGTTTAACACTGTATTTTATACAAAAGAATAAAGAGATGCATACAAAAATACTATATAAATGAGTTTGTCTTCTCTGAAGTTGTGGAATATAAATGCTCATATTCAAAGAATAAGAGAAATAATAGGCAACATTTTGATAATAATAGTATGACATACAATGCAATACAAATGCCGTTACATATTCACATTAGAGGTCGGGTGTAGGACGAGCTGTGACGTGTGAACAGCTTTGGATGTAAGCATATAGCACATTAATAATACAACACATTCTATTTTAAGTGCTCCTATTGCTCTAAGGTCTATTCTGAACCAAGAAAAGCTGCCAACATTACACAACTTCATACTGGTTTGCTCTCAAAGTAAGTTCACTTTTTTCCTCTTCTTACTTTCTGAGAGCTTCCTCCTTTTTTGGAGTATTTTGCTTCCAGGTCAGACAGGAAACCGTTAAAGTTCTGCTCCCTTGATTTCTGCCGTTGCTGTGAGATGAGTGAAAAGAAACACATACAGTATAAATATTATCCACTGGTAAAACTATTATCTTTTGATTACCATCACATGCATCTATGCGTGTTTTACCTTTAGTATCATCGCGAGGCTGTCTTCCTGTTCACCGAGTCCCATCTCTCTCTGCATCTCCTCAGCTTCCTGTCTCTCTTTTTCAAACTGGGAGGAGAAACACAACCACATTATTGTTTTTGTTCATTGAACATCAAATTATACAATATACAGCTGTAACAAGTGTCCCACAAACATTTTCCTATATTGGTAGGTCCTATGCATTGCCTGCGTCAAGTCAAGTCAAATACAATACGTGTTCACATGTATCTATAATATACTGTAGTGCAGCGGTGCCCAAAAGGTAGATCGCGATCTACCAGTAGATCACAAAGGCTGTGCAGGTAGATCACATGACGTCCCTAAAGAATATTTAATTTAAATATACTATAACTATTTTTGGCATCTGCCACTTGAATTAAGTTGACTTGATTCATTGACATAAAAAAGCCTGTCAGCTCAAACCCACAACAATACTTTGTTTTCAAGAGTGTTGCTGCGCACAAATGTCGGTATAATTACAAAGTAAATACAAAATCTCTACCTATTCCATTTCTCCCTTCCCATTCCAATAAGCCTATCTCACAGAATTTCCCCGCCCCCCTAAATACGCCCCCTTTCGGGGTTAGTGGTGATAGCGTGACGTCACTCCATAGACACTACATGTTAACCGAGGTAATTTAAGAAGTCTACAACTTTTGTTTTCTCAAGGTAAGGTTTGTTCTATCTGTTCGACCTGATTTACCATCTTGTTTGCTTCATAATAATATTGGTCTGTCACATTTTTACATTAGAAAATGTACTTAGATTCTCCAGAGAAAAAAACGTGTAAATGCTCATGTTAAAGACACCACTATTTACCGGAAGTGGCCGTGGAAAGCGGGCTGTGAGATAGGCCTATTGTATTTGTCTTACATGTAATGTCAGCGCCGCTATTCCAAAGCCATTTTCAGCAATGGTATTATAATAGTTTTCGGTGGGTAGATCTTGTTGAGCTGGTCATGTTGAAAGTAGCTCTCAAAAGTCAAAAAAGTGTGGGCACCCCTGCAGTGTATACGTGTGAATAACAGTCCCCTCTCCCCTGGGCATTCGACCCCAATCGACACCGTGAAATCCCTCACCCTATTCTGCCGTGCTTTTTTCTTCTTTTCACTCTCCTGAGTGAAGGCAGCGAAGGCAGTGACCTCGCCCGCCTGGATGGCATCAGAGATGATGCCACGGAGCCTGGGCTCGTCCTCTTGGGAGCAGCAGAGCGCAGAGTCCATGATGATATCCATGTTCCCTTGGTGCTGGACGTAGAGCTGGATGACGTCCTGGTGCTCCTCATCCGAGCCCTTGTATTTCTGTTCAAACTCCAGGATGTCCTGCACTGTGATCTGAGAAAGACAACACATGGATTAATAATGACACAGATGATAATGACACAGATGACATGCAGTACTAGGTTCTCAATAGGGATGTCCCGATACACTTTTTTCGCTTCCAATCCGATCCCGATACCTCAATTTCTGTGTTAGCCGATACCGAATACCGAATACCGATACCAGTGTTGTGATCTCATGTTATGTTTATAGCTATATCTCGTGTTGTGTTTATAGCAGACTCATCACTCAAATGTGCACTTGCAGTTTGGGCAACTCCTATGCAAACTCCACATGTCCCAATATTTTATTTACCTGCCATAGTGTCAACCCCTTACCCCTGTGTCGGATCGGTGGTTAGACTGCCATATTCACCGATACCGATATGACCCGATATGACAAATAAGGGCCGATCCGATACTTTTCCCGATACCGATACAGTATCAGGACATCTCTAGTTCTCAAGGATGCATGTTTATGTGTATTTTTACAATTCTCAGATAATTAAAAAAATTCAACTATTATCTCAGTCAGACTAATTTCATCCATTTGCTTTTTAGTACAGAATGGCTCTGCAGCCATCTATGTGCGTGCGTCCAGAGACCAGAGCTAAACCTTGTCAGCAAACTCGGCACCAAACTTTGTATGCACATACTGTCAGTAGGCAACACATTTTTTCCCCCCCATGCATTTTATCCCTTTTTCAAATATCTAACTTTAGTTGTGCTGTATAATGGAAGCTGTGACATCATATGAGTGAGAGAATTTAAACCGGCCTGGAACATGCACAATGACCTCCTTAAGGGTCTCTCTCAACCCTGCATGATGTCATACATACCGGTAGTTTAATTAATTCCTAGAAAACAATGACCGTGTGAGCCTGTGAGGACGTGTGAACACATTAACCCATTCTGGGCGGGAACCCCTTTTGGTGTTTTAACTAAGCATTCTGTTATACTTTAGCTATTGAAAAATAGCAGATCTACAAGCTCATAGGAACTTGTAGGTCTGCTATTTTTGAAAAATCGTAAACATGCGGCACAAATCTTTGACTATATATTCTTTCAGAGCGAATGTTTTTTTTATTTCGACGTCAGGCCTAAGTTAACAAAGAGATCGAACATACAGCATCTGACTCATGTGTGACTCAGTGATGGGTCAGTGTACAGTAATTAATAATCTGTGGTCCATCATCACCTTGGGGAACAGCAGCCTCCAGTCCTCCTCCCAGCATCTGGGCATGTCACTCTCTTCATCCACCACACCCTGTTCATCGTAAACCTTCCTCTGCTCCTTGTCACTCAAAACAGAATACAGCTTCCCCAACACCTGAACAGATTAAACATAGATAGAACTTTACGTTATTTATCGCATTGGGGAAATGTAGGTATTTCAATAGAGGGTATGCGCATGCTTAAAGTGAATGGCACATCGAGTGGCAAAGCAACATGCAAAGTGAGTTTAACATTGTTTAATGCAATCAGATAGGACTTTTCTGTGTGGATGTCTGGGCTGTCAAGGCCAGAAAGTAGTTTTTTGCCACTCAGTAGGCGTTCCTGCATAACTCCCTGGTTTGATGATTATGTCACTCGTTTTTTTTTTAAAGAAACACGCCTATAGAGGGTATGCGAGTGACATATGCGAGTGACATGACGCAGTCACGCACACAGGGTTCAAATTCACGGAACGCAGCGATGTCAGCGATTCAGGCTGGAACACGGGTCAGGCTAGCTACAAGCCTACAATATAGGGCAGGCTAGCAATAACAACAAGCTGTCAAACAGACTACCGTAATGAGCTTTGTGTTTGACAGATAGATCATCATACACATTTACAGTCGATCTACCTACCTGAAACTTGTCCGTGGCCCGCGGGTCTTCGGGGGCTCTGTCAGGGTGAATCTTCAGCGACACCTTGTAGTAGCTTCGCCGGAGCTCTGCGTCCGTGGCTTCCTTGGCGATGCCGAGTACGTCGTACAGGTTGGAGGTGCTGAACAACTCTTGGCACCGGGCAAGAAGACCCATTCTAACGGTTGTTCAGCGCGCGAGAACTGAATTAAATACCACTTAGAAGTTAAGCGGTTACTTCCTTTCTTCCAGGAAATAAAACGTCTGGGTTTCCGAGGCTAAGCGGTTACTGACTCCAAACCGTGAAGGTATAACGTTGGGGTTCTAATTAGGTCCCGAAAACCTTCTCAAAACATCTACTAATGTTACAGAATGACACACAATATGATATCGTTCCTCTCCTCTCAGTTTCCTTGTCAATATTTGGCGCGCTGGCCTGGCGTCAGTCACGTGAGAGAGACTACGTAAGAAACGTGCTTACGCATACGCCTGTCGCCCGCCCCTTTATGGATTGATACACTAAAGGCGGAGAAAAGCATTGAAAAGAAAGACAAAAGTAGGCTACAGACTACAGTTTAAAATATGAATATGAGTATACATATTTCTACTTGAAGTCATAGATTGGGCTTGCTTGACTATTTAGTGTAATTATAAACTGCTAAAAATAAAAAATATATTAAGTTTATTGTAGTCGAGAATAAACCTTGCACAGTGCTCCACTCATCCCCTGTTGTCAATCCCAGTGGAGAACAATTCGGAGTCACTACATAATATTTGTTTACAATTTACCGGGTAGGTAAATTAGTAAGCAAATAGGCCTACTCTGCAATGCTTACCATCTTTTGACTTCAAGGTCACATTCAGGTACGTAAGGCTTTGTTTGTTACTGCTTTATTGTTGACTACCTGTCAAACCAAATTCCAAAATAACGATACCATTCCATTAGATTAGAATGTTTGCATCAGTCATGTCATTTCATTGATTATAGACTTTTGATATACAGATACCCTAGTTTTTATTGGTGCATTGGAAGCAGCACGTACAAGAATTACATTAAAGACAATGAGGCAAGTCACTAACTCATTTTCACTGCTTCATGCAAAAGCAGAACACAAACACACTGACTTTGAGCTAAGCGTCTGTAGATTGCACCCATCTGTGTTTATAAGCTTGTACAATATGCATCACTAAAGACACACTGTATACCCCCTATCTCTTCTGTTTATCCAATTACAGACCCATCTGCTTCTGTTGCATATTTGGCACAGTCTTTGTTTTTAGTTTTTTTTGTAATTTATTTTCTGTCATCAAAAACCTTTTCCGTACTTTGTACTACTCAGACACAAAATATAAGCATTTGGACAACTGGCACGTCATTACATTATAATGATCAACAATGAAAAATAAAATAAAACGACAAGAGCACAGGTTGTATTAAATGTTATGAATTTTGCTGGTGTGCGAGTCCCTCTATGCTTTCCATCCACAGCCTGCCCACTCTGTGGGTAACATTCTAAGAGTTTGAATATAACCAACCTTGTTATTTTTAACAGTCTCTCCACATCATTCTAATGGCTTTGTCATCTCCGGTGAATCAACAGTCTTTATATTATGTCCTTGGCTGAGGTGTCCCCCTGTCCCCCGCACTCCCCCTGTCCACCCCAGACTGGGGACAGTCTAATAGCCTCCTGTAGGGGGCAGTAGCTCAGCATTCCTTCCTGGTCCTGACCGTCTTGCTGACATACTTGATAGGGATCCCCCAGCGTCTCATTAGATAGACATCAAACACATAGCCCATACCAGGCTCCAGGCCCCCGATCACAGCCGTGGTGACGGCCCGTCGAGGGTTCAGCTCCTGGAAATATTTACAGAGAACCCTCTCGGTGTCGGAGCGTGACTCAGGCCCCAGGCAGGGAGCGGTGGCGGCGGCTCCCTCTGTGCCCCCTTCACCCCTCCCTACTTTGCGACGGTACACACAGTACAGGCTCCGCTCCTCCGTGCCCATCCAGGCCAGCGTGATGCTGTTGCAGCTCCGCAGCCGGTTGAAAGACTTTATCTGCAGGGTGGAGGGCAGCGAGGGCACTCCTCTGCGGTGGTAGGCCGAGGACGTCTGCATCTTGACCGAAGCCCTCAGAGACCCCGGCAAGGCCGGCGGCTCTCCGGCCGCGGCGGTTCCTTCTCTCTCGAGGTGGATGACGTAGGACGGGCTGCCCTCGAGCCAGATCTGGGCCAGATCTTCGCCGACCGCGCGAGTGGCCACGACCTGACCTTCGCTGGACACGGTGACTTTGACCTTTCGAGCCCCTCCGCAGCTCTGCAGGGTGAGCAGGCCACTCTGCTGCCAGCCCCGGGGCCGGAAGCTGAAGAACTGCTCCGAGTGAGAGCCGCGCTCGCGGAAGTTCACCCACCGCAGCTCGCCTTCCCTGAGCGGGGTGACGGCCGGCTGGGCCTCCTCGTGAGTGTGAGCGAACATCCCCGTGTACGCCGCGTTGGTTCCGTTCGGCCTGTCGATCACAAAGACGTCGAAGTAGTACTGGGTGTCCGGGAGCAGCTCGGAGACGGTACACACGCTGTCTGTCCCTCGACAAACACATTGTAGGTCGGTGTACTCGTCGACGGGGTCAGAGGTGGATGGGTCCTGCAGAGGCTCCGAGTACGTATCCCACTGCTCCCACCACCAGTCTTTAAGAATCGGCCACGCTGTCACTTTCCTCTGCTTCTCCTTCTTTTCCCGTTTGAGATCTTTCTGTTTCTTTTTACCGATGCCCTCTCGGGCCGCGCAGAGACTCGGGTAGTTGTGCTTCGTGTTGACAAGGACACAGTACTCATAACTTTTCTGGGTGTGTGGGAGCTGGCTTAGTGAGGGACTAGGCACCCAATTGAGGGTGACACTGGTCATCCCCACACCCAGTGTGTGAACTCTAGGGTCCGCTGGGAGCATTGGGAAGGCCCCTGAGGGCCCTGGTCCTTCATGAAGATACACTGAAGCTTTGGTGTCCTGCTCCTTTGAGCGTAACCTTAGGATGTAGATGGAAGCAGGGGTGTAGGAGGGACCCATGTAGGTGTTCACAGCATTGCCCGTATAGGTGTGTAGTTTGTGTTCATTGCCAGGTCCTCGCCACCAAACCTCTGGCATGCTCTTTTTTGTGTCCCCTGTGTGGAAAGAAACAGTAGTTTCATTAGTCTCATTTATGCAAAATGACGTAACGTAAGACCAGAATTTACATTTTAATAAGACATTTCTTCCCAATGTCTGGTCAAATAAACAAGCACATTTGTCAATGCTAGTTGTTGAGTTTACTTAAAAAATAAAAGTTTTTCAAATTGATTTCCAATTCCATTTCCCGTAAGCCCAGAAATCCTCCCTCAAAGGAGACCAAATGTTACACAATCAAAGTGAATAATTCAGGCTGGCAACGGGGAACCTTGAGCTGAGGGTCTGAATGATTTATGTCTCACTTTATAACTTCATAAGTTATAACCATGTTTTAGCATAGTACTGTAGGGCTGGGCAATATGGACAAAATTAAATATCATGATATTTTTGACCAATACCTATATTGATGCATTGCTGATAATATTGTACTGTGAAGATGATGTCAATATCTTTTCATTGTTCTAAAATAGCAAAAATAGTCGATCTATGTGACACACTGTGAGCTTGTAGATCAGATATTTTCACTCGAAAATAATGCTTGAGTGATTAAAACCAGGACAATCCCAGACAATATCTAGTATATCACGATATTGATATAATATTGATATACAGTAATATACCGGTAATTGCCGAGCCCTACATTGTAACATACCCTGTTCAGTTAGGTGCCTTTGCAAAGGAGTACTGGGTACAATTATGTGTTTCCTGTTGCAGAATATAGTACAGACTTCAGATATGTCTTGCAATATTTAACTTTGCTTCTCAAAATGTACTGTAATGTAATGTACTATCTTGCCAGTACAACAAATTAAGAGAGTATCATGCATAGCATGATAGTAAATTCCATGGTTTATTACATTTCTACCTCCCAGTCCCGGCAGAGTAGTTTCAGAGCAACGGATTGTCTTTCCCTAATGGGACTGATCGAGGGTTGAGGGTTGATCACCTCGGCTCGGTCACCTGAGTGAGGGGTATGATGTTGCAAGACCCGAAACCCTTGGGATACATCACTGAGGATACGTCCCAGGTGCATCCATGTGATGTAGTCATTTTGGCTAGATTATTATGTATGCCACTACCATTGTCTTGACTCTAGACTAGAGTAGACCCTGAGTAGGTGCTTGAGTTGACTACTATTCAAATCTAAAGACTCAGTGCTCAGTAGGACTCAGGTTGGATCAGTGCCAATCTGATTCAAATGGCAGTCATCATCTCCTTGTCTGTCAAACAGATAGCAGGTGATATTTGGGAGAATGGCATCTCCCGGACCCTGGCTTTGAAGGAATTCCTTGTTTGATTCCATGCTCAAAATTAGTGATGAAGAGATTTAGAGTGAATGGCTTTTCAAATACTTGGCTCTGCAGTAGAAATGCTTACTGTGAATCTTATTATTGTAACTGATGCAAAGTGAATCTTATTAGTTTAGCTGATGTTTGTGACAAAATACTCAGTGAGTTCAGAGTTGCTATTTGACAACTTTGGCATTGCGAGAGTCGCAATGACGCATGATGATCCTAAGTTACTATGTGTTTCCACAGGTCTCCCTTTCTTGCTTGAGTTGCTGCATATTTCCCCTACGCCAACACCTGCAGCGTGACAAGTCAAGGTGCTGAGCATCTATTCTGAATAAATAATGAAGAATAAGGTACGATACAAATGAAAAAGAAATGGGTGAATGTTAGCCTGACATGTTAGGCTCCCACGTGCATCAGTCTGGCCATGCCAGGCTAGAGGTTCTGTGGCCTTTTTAGTTTGTGTGTCAACTCACACTGCAGAGTCTTGAGAGGTTTGTCCTTGAGGTTGCGGGCAGCCAGGCTCCATTCAATGGGAAGATCACATGGGCTGACAGTCACAGACATCATGGCTGCCTTCTTCTTCAGTGTGAAGTAAAGCCTTTGGAGAAAGACAGATAGCATTAATCTGTAAGTACTTTGGTGGTTTTCACTTGGATTGTCAAAAAGATAATTTCCATTCAGTCGCAGAGGTGACAGATGAAAGCACATTGCTGTCATTGAAAGCCATGTGACATTCTTTTGTTTTCGTGATGCTTTTCAGATAGTGTGCGCTGTTGTTGGTGTGTGTGTGTGTGTGTGTGTGTGTGTGTGTGTGTGTGTGTGTGTGTGTGTGTGTGTGTGTGTGTGTGTGTGTGTGTGTGTGTGTGTGTGTGTGTGTGTGTGTGTGTGTGTGTGTGTGTGTGTGTGTGCGTTCCAAGTTACAACTTGGAAGGTTTTGTCATTTCACATTTTTGGGGCGTTTGTCAAATCTTTGTCTATTCTGCTCACCTAGAGTACATGCTGATCAGTCATTTGATAGCGGGCCAGGAGAGGTGACCTGATTGTCAGATGATAAGGCTGCGCTAAGTCTTTCAGATGGTCGTCCATTTGCTGCAACTGTCTGCATTCGTGCTTTGCATAAAGAGACAATGATGACATAGGACCTCACTGTGATTTGATCATTCCGGGACCATACGCTGTTTGTTGATGCCGGATTTTAGATTTGCAATGCATATTAGATAGTAGTTCAAAGGCAAGAAAAGGACATTTGAAAAGCAGTGCTATAGCATTTAGTTTTTGTTTTGCCTATATATCCCAAACAACCCCCATTCACCCAACGTAGATCTTATTATGATGACCTTCAGTCCACCGGGGCGAAATTCTAAATTAATGTCCTGAGGTGAATAACTAACAAATATGCACAGCCCACATTTCCAACATAATAATTTGTTTCAGCCAGGCACCCTTTATTAAAATTAATTAACCGCATACGATTCGCTAATAAAATATCCATTTGTCCATTCATGGACATCATTACGCTTAATATTCTGCAGATGGCGTGTTTCCAAAAGGTGGCGTGACACTACCATTGTCAAGGGCACTTTGTAGATTATTTAATTAAATGATTCATTTCCGGTTGGTTTTCCCTGTATTATTTGCTGCCTGGTTCCGCATGACTGCGCTGGCGGACGGACCCGCTGCACACAGGGAGCTGTGTTTTCCAATTTACAGCTCCCAGTATCAGAGCCATAGCACTGGCACTGCTCACCTAATTTAAAGCCAAGTGGGCTTAACTCCCTCCCTCTATCTGACTGTCTCTCCTGTGGTCCTGCCTCTGAAAAGATGATCAGAGAACAGTGACGAGAAGAGCATCGTAGGGCAAGACCAAAATGTTAACTTTCACTTCATCAGGGGCGGCAGTGGATCAGGAGTATCTAGACTATAGTATCTCTTGGAATCTTGGAAGTGTCCTTGTACAAGACACTCTAATGCAGGGGTGGGCAGCATATTCTTTTCCAGAGGGCCATACTGGCTTCGATAAAGTGACCGAAGGGACGAAATGTGAAACACACGTGCTGATTATATTAACCCATTTTGACCTGAGATCAGATTCTAAAAATGTCTTCTCCATCCATTCGATTTTTCAAAAATAGCAGACCTACAAGCTCGTAGCGCGCCACTCGCGCTATGAGCTTGTAGATCTGCTATTTTTCAATAGCTAAAGCATAACATAATGCTAACACCAAAAGGGGTTCCTGCACAAAATGGGTTAAAGTTGCATGAATTTGGTAGACACAAAATGTACGTGTCACTCTGGTGTACTCCGAGTACTGATGAAGTTACATAAAACCATCTCAATGCACTCAACTTTTAAATTGGCCTAAATCATGTCTTGCCAGTTGTCTTATATGCACCACTTCATAGATCATTGACACCGTTGCATGACTGAAGGCAGACTGACTGTACACGTGCATATAGTGTTTTCTTTGGAGAAACGCAAATTCGGAATTCACCATTTACCATCCATGTGTAACATTTCATTAGACAAATCTCATTTCATTTCATCAACGTCCCAATTTCGTGATGTAGAAGCAGCAACTGGCCGCGTGTGTAACTAGAATGAAAAATGAATGAGGACATTGATTCTTACTGATACCTCTCTAACTGTGTTAACCCATTTTGGGCGGGAAGTGGGAACCCCTTTTGGTGGTAGCATTATGTTATGCTTTAGCTATTGAAAAATAGCAGATCTACAAGCTCATGGCGCGCTACGAGCTTGTAGGTCTGCTATTTTTGAAAAATCGAAGAACGACTGACATAGAAACATAGCTTTTTCAGAAAACTGTCAGGATGTAGAAGACATTTTTAGAATCTGATCTACCCTGCTCTTGTGTGTATAAGCCTACCTGCGGGTTCGTCCTTTGGGAAGGGGTATGGTCGTGACCCTCCCCTCTGGTAGCCATGCAGTGGGGCGAAGTGGCACCTCATTCTCGGGGGTCAGGGATGAATGTGCCTGGGGCCACGAGGTACCACAAAATAGTGCCACGGCCACGCTGAGACACCATGACAGGGATGTGGGTGTCATCCTTCTTTCTCTCTTTGGTGGTCGCTCTCCCTCTTGCACTCTCTCTTACTTCCTCTCAGATGTCGCCCAGACACTGAAAGGGCAGGGAGTTAAGGTCAGCAACATCCATCAAACCACACCAGCAACATGCGCGCACCCATGAATGCGCGCATGCACACACACGCGCACATATGCACGCACACACATACACGCACATATGCACGCACACACATACACAAACACACACATACACGCTACTTAGACCGAATTATTCATGCAGGGAGAAAGAAATTGCCATGCTATATTACTCTGATCTGAATTGCCCAGCTTGACATTCACTGGACGAAATTACATTTCAAAACATTCAAGTTTTCAGAAGTCGCTGAATTTTACATTTTGTGGCTGTTGGGTTGAAAACTGTTATTTTCAGGAAATGGAAAAAAGAATCTGTGTTCCAATGGATGTAGTTATTAGTTAGTCACAAGCTCTTCTTAAAACTTGTCATTGATTAGATAATTACACAATTCACAGATAGACTTAACCACTTTCAACCATTTTCAAAAATCTTTCCAAATCTTTCAAAAATAGTGAAAATAGCCCCTCTATGAACTGATAATGCAAACTAGTGCATTTGATGAAAAGTAATCATAAAAAGATGAAACATACAGGGTTTCTGACAGCGACAATTTCTATTTATAGTACAATGGAAGTTCAAATGGGATGTTGTTTCCCGCAAAGCGAGCCTTTATCACAGGCTTGAGCAGCAGCCTTGTTATCAGGGGAAAGTGATGCCAGCTTGAGGAGATGCACACAAACAACACCTGGAGGGGCCTGTAATCTAATCATTGTACACAGATGCCTTGCTTGACAACAAGCTACTGTACCACAGGAGGAACTCGCTTCTGATTAAGCCTGAGTAAAGCCTGTTGCCTTGTGAGCTTGTAGATCTGCTATTTTCGGTGCACTGCACAACAAAGTATAAATCTGGCTATTCTCCCACTTTCTGTGTCTCCCACTGCCTCTTTTTCTTGTATACAAATGTGTCTCAGGCAAAAGCGTGACTGGTGTTAGAGCCCCTCCACTCTACATCTCGCACATGCACATGCGCGCACACACACACGCACGCACGCACGCACGCACGCACACACACACACACACACTCATATATATATATATATTTCGTAATGTAGGCCTACAGTACAAAAAATTCCTTTCTTCTGTTGAATAACATGTGTGCATATGTGTCGTTTACCAGGTGTATTCACGGTTTATTGCAGCTCTCACACAGTTCTGGCTCTGGTCCCCAGAGAGAAGGCGCACCGGTTCAAAGTCACACAGCCTTCACAAACCCCACCCCCAACTGCTCTAACAATGTCTATTTTTCCGTTCCCTTCTCAGAGCTGTGCCACCTGCAGATCAGATGACAATCATGGTGCAGCGTGGGAGGGAGGGCAGCTCAAGGTACACATCTAAAGTCTGTTGGGGTTTGAGGGAGAAGCGGAGACCCAAACTGGCTACAAAGTAGCGCAGCTGCCCCCTGCCTCCCCTAAAAGTTGAAACATGGAGATACAAGGTGTCTTCCCGATATAGCAACGATATAAAGCTTTAACTTGGAGACGTGCAGTGTGAGAGAAGGAGAGATTGAGGAACATTTGAAACGTGTGAGGGAGTAAGTGCGGGTTATGGAGAGAGAAGAAGCCGGGGAGCGGGAGAGGAGGAGGTATAGAGGATGGGTGCTGGAGTAACGAGAGAGAAATTGGAGGAGGGATGATGCAAAGAGAATGTCAGAATGGGGGGGATGGATTTATTGCCAAGCGACAGCAGGCGGTCAAATGAAGTTGATTGCTGTTTACTTTAGACCCGTGTCCAATGGGTTCTAATGTGTCACACTACGCTCAGGCTCTGCTGTTCAATCTTTCAGCTCCTCTCTCACAGTCTCTGCTCTTTTTTTCCCCTTAAACCCCCTTTTTCCTTTCATTCCATTTGATAAAGATGTGTACACGAAAAAGCGTGGCGGGCTTGTTTCTTCCAAATGCGCCTGATGCTGATTAAATATATATACGTTTCCTCAGCAAATTACGGCCAATTGAATTTTCATATGGCAAAAAAAGGCTTCTCAGAGAGAGAGCAAGGAAAACGTCTTAACTACCACCCTCTATAAATAAATACACACTCCTCTGTAAACGCAGGAGCTCATGACTTTGATGGTCGTACTCACACATTCGCAATTCTCCTGTTCTGATTTAAGTCTCGTCTCGCATTTATGTATCGCCTCTTCGCTCCATTCCCTAGTGTTTAGACTGTCAACTGACTGGAGTTATTCTCCGTACTGTTTAAAGGTATATTCAGTGATTTCACTTAATTCAAATATCACTTATTTTTTCTTATTTTTTGGATAATCCTCCCTACTATAAAGTGTACTGGCCATATAAGAAGTTCCTCCCTGTCCCCAGTGAGCCCCTGGGGTCAAAAACCCCTAGTTTCGGTTTGGGCTTTGGGTGGCAAAGCCTTCATCCAATCAGAATGAGAGGGGCCTTCCTCCAATCAGGATCGAGCGGGGCGGGCCTTGGTGCGCGTGCTGTTGGCCTGTCGCGTGTCCCCCCACTGTAGAGCGTGCATGTGCACATCTTGTT